>NC_073306.1:142555633-142869799 GCF_027595985.1 Sorex araneus
GAGGGGAGCGGGGAGGGAGGCACGAGAGAACGGTGTGTGTCTGGGAGCTTTCTGGAATGCGGAGAGGGTCTGGGAGTCACTTGCATCCAACCCAGTTTCTTCTTGGATCCGGATCCCTTGGGCAGGGCACAGACACACCTACTTGCCCGAGCAGCCGCACGCTAGCGCCAGGCCGACCCTCGCTGACAACAGCATGCCCTGCCCGTGCCACCTGGGGAGTTGCCATAATTGATCTTTTATTGATCTATTGGGTGGTGCCAGGGATTAAACCGAGTCTTGGGCACATTCCACTCGGCTGCATTTCTGATGGTCAGCGCTGACTTCTGAAGGGGGCACTCGGGATGGGCGTTTACCCACTGGGATAAATGCTTCAAGGGTCGGGCGCGGCCATCGCCTACCAGACCAAGGGGAGCACTAAAGAGAACTAGGAAGTTGACCATTGTGTCTGCAATAATCTCAAATATTTTTGTTATGAAACATGGTGGATCTTAGTGTTTAAGTGGGCATTAGGACATCTGGAATTATTTCCACGAAAAGTAATGATTACACAATCACATTCATTTAATTACACTAGTTTCTGGTGTTTACTACTTAATCTCAGCCACTAGGGCAAAGTTTCCAACAGGGTAAACACCAATCGACTTTTAATACCATTTAATAGCTGGGTTTTGTGGACCGTCCTGCTACCAGAGAGCTGTAGAGAGACCCGCAGACCGTCGAGTCGCACCCCTGCACCAGCGGACGCGGAGACCATCTGAGTTTCCAGAGAGATTTTCACCGGTGGGCCAGAACCCAGGACAGCGGCCGGGTGCTTGCCTGCGTGTGCTGGCCCGCCCGGTCCCCAGCACCCCAGACGGTCTCCAGAGCTCCTCCAGGACTGATTCCCGAGTACCACTAGGTGTGACCCAAACATCGAAAAGGAAAATAAAAACATTTTCCTATTTGCTCTTCCACACAAAGGCCTTGAGGTGCCGAGAGTACTCATAAGCGCGTCCTGGCTTTGACAGCTGTGAAGACGCACGTCCAGTGCAGTGTCCGAGCCACAGGCCAGGCGGCCACACTGGGGCACCAGCTCCCTCCCAGCCTGGAGTCCTGCCTCCCTCTGCAGTCTCCTCAGGCACCAGAGACAGAGCCGTGCCTCAGGCCAGGGCTCCCCTCGCCACCTCTCTCGCCCTGCACCAAGCAGAAGGGAGGGGCAGCAAGACATTGGCTCAACCTGGCCGCTGACCACCACATCCGAGAGGTAAATGCCAACACTTCACGGCTAGTGGCCCTGTGGCTCCCCCCGCTGTCCTGTCTACAACGGAAAGATGGAAAGTGAGGTTTCTTTCTAAGGTGGGTGTCTGGGGAGGGAAGGAGAGGAGAGGGAGAGTGAAGGGGAGTGGAAGAGAGGAGAGGTAAGGGGAAGGGGAGAGGGGAGGGGAAGAGAGGAGAGGGGAAGAGAGGAGAGGAAAGGAGAGGAGGGGAGGGGAGGGGAGGGGAGGAGAGGAGAGGGGAGGAGAGGAGAGGAGAGGGGAGGAGGGGAGGGGAGGGGAGGAGAGGGGAGGGGAGGGGAGGGGAGAGGAGAGGAGAGGGGAGGGGAGGAAAGGAGAGGAGAGGAGAGGGGAGGGGAGGAAAGAAGAGGAGAGGAGAGGAGAGGACAGGAGGGGAGGGGAGAGGAGGGGAGGGGAGGAGAGGGGAGGGAAGGGGAGGGGAGAGGAGAGGGGAGGGGAGGAAAGGAGAGGAGAGGAGAGGAGAGGATAGGAGGGGAGGGGAGAGGAGAGGAGAGGGGAGGGGAGGAAAGGAGAGGAGAGGAGAGGAGAGGAGAGGAGAGGAGAGGAGAGGAGAGGAGAGGAGAGGAGAGGAGAGGAGGGGAGAGGAGGGGAGGGGAGGGGAGAGGAGAGGAGGGGAGAGGAGAGGAGAGGAGAGGAGAGGTCAGGAGAGGAGGGGTTGGGAGAGGAGGGGAGGAGAGGGGAGGGGAAAGGAGAGGATAGGAGAGGAGGGGAGGAGAGGGGAGGGGACAGGAGGGGAGAGGAGAGGAGAGGAGGGGAGGGGAGGGGAGGGGAGAGGAGGGGAGGGGAGGGGAGGGGAGGAGAGAGGGGAGGGGAAGGGAGAGGAGTGGAAGCAAGGGGAGAGGAGAGGAGACGAGGGGAGAGGAGAGGGGAGGAAAAGAGGGGAGAGGAGAGGGGAGGAGAGGAGGGGAGAGGAGAGGGGAGGAGAGGGGAGGAGGGGAGAGGGGACAGGAGAGGATAGGAGAGGGGACAGGGGAGTAGAGGGGAGGGGACAGGAGGGAGGGGAAGGGAGAGGAAAAGGAGTGGAGAGGAGGGGGAGGGGAGGAGGGGAGGAGAAGGGAGGGGTAGGAGGGGAGGGGAAAGGAGTTGAGAGGTGGGGGAGAGGAGGAGGAGCAGAAGGGGAGGGGAGGGGAGGAGAGAGGGGAGGGAAAGGGAGGGGAAGGGAGGGGAGGAGTGGAGAGGTGAGGAGAGGAGGGGAGAGAAGTGGAGGGCAAGGAAGGGGGGAGGAGGGGGGAGAGGAGGGTAGGGGAAGGGAGAGGAGGAAATTTCTCCCTGCCCGGAGCCCCGGTTACTCAAACAGACGCTCAGCCCTTCTTGCCCTTAGACGTGGGGGTTGCGCAGACCCCCCAGCTGGGTTCCGGCCCCGTTTCCTTCCGGCCCGCATGGAGCTGACATCTTACAGAACTGATGCTTCCCCCAGGAGCAGAGGACACAGGAAGGGCGGGGGAGGCGCCCCTCCGCCTGCTCCCGTGATGGTGTGAGGTCAGGGCTGTCTGAGGGCCCGGATGTTTCTGGCGGGAGGTGAGCACTCCGCAGGGGGCCGAGACCAGGAGCATCAGAGCGGCCTGCCTCTGGGCGCTGCGAGGCCAGAGAGACGCGCGTCTTTGTCCCGCGGGGAAGAGCAGCTGCGTCCACAGGCACAGAGGCCCGCCTGATGACCAGCTGCCCGCCCCTCCCCATGCCGACGGCGCCTCTCGCCCTGACCGGGGGGGGCAACGTCTGTCCTAGCGGCTGTCATGGGGTCAGACGCGGCCTCGCCTCTCTCCCTTCCCACGCCCAGAGGGCCGGGAAGGCGCCCACTGCCGTGAGGGGTCTTTGCTCGGTTTGATTGGGCCCTGGTGAAGCTCAGGGCTGACTCGGGGGCCAGCCTGGGTGGGCACGGGGCCGTGCAGGTGCCGGGGGAGCCCGGTCAGCAATGGCCAAACTGGGTGGCTGGGAAGCTCTGGCCCTTGTGGCCCCTCACGTATGTAAGAAACGTGTCACATTTCTCTCGTGTGATGGCGGCCTTCCCGAGGGCTCCTCTGCTGCGGTCAGGGTCTCGCCATCGGCCACGAGAAAGCCTCGGGGTCAGTGTGCTCAGAGCCGGCGGGGTGGCAGGGCCTCGGGAAGCCCGTGCCCAGCCTGCTCTCGGCCAGGGCCCTGGGGAGACACAGGTATTTCATCCAGGGAAACATCTCACCGTCGTTCCTCTTTCCTCTTCTCCATTTTGTCCCTTGAGTTTGTTTATGAAAAAACCAAAATAATAAAACGCGTTGCAGGTGTTTTGTGTGCCGTGGTCACATGCCTGTCCATCAGCCGTTCAGGTCCACGGGGTGCAGACAGAACCAGCTCAAGGAAGAGAGGCCCCAGCGTGACAGAGGGAGGACCTGCCCGGCCCGATCAAGTGCGGCTTGTGGAGTTTCAAAACCCTCTTTCTGCACCACGAGTTGCCACAGCTGTGAAGAACTGGTGAAAAATCTTCTTTTTAAAATTCAGCAGCTTTGGAACTTCTTGTTGTATATTTTTCTTTCAACATTTCTTCTATGCATGCCCTTCAGTGCGTGACTTATACGGCTTACGAACTGCCCACTGGACAGCCGGTTTCAGCGGGCCCGTGCTATCCACGCCAGCCGCCTCTCCCTCCACACGCAGAGCCTGGCAGGTTGCCCAGGGAGCGTCGTGGGGAAGCAGGTCCTGGCTGCTCAGTGGCCCACTCCTGGGGGGCGGCATGCCTGGTGGGCTGTGACACGGTGAGCGGGTTGTGTCCCAGCTGCAGGGGCTGGTTCCCACCCGGTGACTCTCTCTTGGCTCAGTCGGCCAGGCCTGGCTCTTCTCATGAGGACGGCAGAAGTACACGTCCAGGTCCCCGTGGCCACATGAGGACCTTCTGGGCATTGCACCCCTCAGAACGACTGTGTCTCCCGAGACTCACTCCTGGCAACACAGAGACAGCGCAGGGGTGCGGGGGGAGCTCGGTGTGTTTTGCACCCCCTGCTGGGTGGCCTGGGAGGACACGACGCTCCCAGATGGGGAACAGGGCCCCTCTTGCCCCATCACACGAGCTCTGAGGGGGACATCAGTGTGGCTTTGCTCAGCAGGGCACTCAGGGAGGACTCAGGGAGGACTCAGGGAGGACTCAGGGGAGGACTCAGGGAGGACTCAGGGGAGGACTCAGGGAGGACTCAGGGAGGACTCAGGGAGGACTCAGGGGAGGATTGACATCATCTTGGGAAGGCAGTGAGAAAAGTGAGGGTCCATGTTCACCCCGAACTCAGAGCTGAAGCCCTAGGTTCTAATGTGACGGTGTTTGGAGGTGGAGGTGGCGGGATCCATTTAGCTGAACCATGAAGATGGCAGCTCACACGGGGAAATCAAGGACCAGGTAATGCCCCTCAGCTGCTGTCTGGCCCCTGTGACGACGCAGCAAGGAGGCTGCCATCTGCCAACCAGGAGGGGCCCGCAGCGGGACCTACCTCTGCTGGTGCCGTATCTCAGACACCACAACCTCAAGCGACGGGAAGCGAAGAGTCTGCTGGTTTTGCCCGGGTCGCCCGAGCTCACAGGCACAGGAGGACTGGACAGACTCGAGAGCTGAAGGTATCAGTTCTCGTCCTGTCAGGAGCTACTCAGACCGTCTGTCAGCAAAGGCTAATTCAGAGGCCGGCGGGTAGGATTGACAACAGCAGGGCTTCCAGGAACCTGAGCGGGGGCAGAGATCCTCCGGCGGGTTAGGTGCTGCTGGTGCAGCCACCCTGGGTCAGTAGCTGACACCGAGCATGGTCCCGAGCAACACCAGGGGGTCAGAGCCGGGAAATGTGGTGCCCCTCCCCCATCCATCCCCACTCCCCACAACTGGGCCCGCCCCGGAGAATGGCCGTGAAGGCTTACGGCTTTCCTGGCAATGCCGGGCTTGTCTGATGATCTTTCCCGGTGGGCACTGATGGGCACTGGGCAGAAAGGCTCCTCAGTGGACGGGGCTGGGGTAGAACAGCAGCCCGGGGCCGGGTCGACTTATTCCCACGACGAGGTCACATCTGCTCCCACAGCTGGACTGTTATCGATGCTGCTTAAGTCGGTGATAATCCTCGTTGTTCTGCAGAGCCATCTGGCATTTCCACCAGGCAAGCTGGAGTCCCGAAGGCATGACAGGAATCCCCCCGCCCCACCCCGCCGGCCCCTCACCCTGTGCAAGTCTCTGTTCCTCCAGGGGGTAGAGTCCACCGCTCCGGGAAAGGGCATTTCCGGGAACTGCCATTTGGGTTGTTGGGTTGTTCTTGCCGTGAAGGGTCTCCTGCCGGCCCCGAAGACCCGGCTGGGCCCCCTGCTCAGGGCCTCGAGAAGGGTGGGGGCAAGCCCCGGAGACCCGGCTGGGCCCCCTGCTCAGGGCCTCGGGAAGGGTGGGGGTGAGCCCCGGAGACCCGGCTGGGCCCCCAGCTCAGGGCCTCGGGAAGGGTGGGGGTGAGCCCTGGAGCTGCCTGGGTAGCACGGGGGTGTGCTCTTCTCGTCTCAAGTCTGTTACCTGCCCTGCTAAGGCCCTTCCCAGCCAACACACCATGGCGATGTTTCGTCTCTCGGGATCAACGTCCCAACAAAAGTCTTATCTCAGAATCCATGGGAAAACCCCAATCTTGTTCATTCCCAGAGCACAGGTGTCTGTTCGTGGCTGCAGGTCTCCGAGGGGGGCTCGGGGGAGAAGGGATCTCTGAGCCTCTGGTGGGGAGGGACGTCCAGGGGGTCAGCACAGGGTGAGGATGCTGCTGAAAGGGCGCAGGTCCCGACGGGACACGTCCAGCGGAGACAGTGGGCTGTTCCGTGTGGAAGTGTCCAGTAGGTACTCGGATCTCAAGCAGGAAGGCGGGTGTTAGCACGCTGGTGGCCATTGGAATCTCCAGCCTGGCTGTGAACTGAGAGGAATTAAGACTGGGAAGGTTTAGGCAGAAAAGAGGAGTCAGCGAAGCAGTCTGAGCTGGGCTCAGAGGTCCACACAGCTGACGGCAGGAGGAAAGCGTTTCAGGCGGAGGAAGCTGGCCACGGGCCGTGCCATGGAGCTTAAATAGGAGCAGAGTCGGGGAAGACCTGGGGGTGGTGCCCTGGGGGTGACCGACAGCCTCGCAGGACTGTTCAGGGGGGCTCTGGCGGCAGGGGAGGCCAGCTGGGTCTCGCCAGGGACACAGGCACTGCCTCCATCAAATCACTCGCCCTTAAAGTACCAAACGGGGCGGCGTTTCTCGAGCTGACTTCCCGTGTGCGGGTTCTGACGCTTCACTCTCCCGGCCTGTGTCCCAGCAGCCCTTGCCTGCTCCTGCCGGCCATCCTGTGGCTTGGCTCCGCCTAGCTTTGGCTCAGGCTTCAGGAAAAGAAAACAAAACAACCTTCACATCCCTGCAGAGGGGAAGGGAGTTATTTATTTGCTTGCATGCTTTTGTGGTGACGAAACAGAAGGAGCCGGAGACAGTTTCGCACGCTAAAAGGGGCCTTTATCCTCGCCACAGCTTCACAAAGGAGCCCGCCCTGGAACCCTGCACACAGACATCACAGGCTTACAGAAGCTCAGGCCACGCCGTGCCCTGCTGCTCAGTTCCCAGTGCCCCCGGGTTGCTTCTGGAACATTCACCCTTGCGGGCCTTTCCCCGTTGGAGTTAGGTGTGATCTCGGTCCCTACTGGCACTTCACACCCAGCTGCATCTTTGAATTACGTGTGGGCGCAAAATCAGTTTCTCAGTTCCTTCGGGAGCTGGATGATTCTAGAAAGAGACAAATCTCAGCAAAGTTGGAACTGAGTAGCATGAGGACGGGATCTCGGCTTGAAAGGCCATTAGTGACTAAGTAGGAAGAGTTTGGCCCAGAGTGAGCGGGGTTCACTTCCTGCAGTGCGACTAGGTGGACTAAGGCAGCCCTGGGAGCCGGCCTCTGGCTGGCAGCACCCGAGTCCGTTAGAGCGACTCCGAGAAAGCCCCGAGAGGTTCATTCCCAGGGCATTAGTCACTGCTTTGGACGAAAGTGACATTCTTTTAGTTTTTACAACTCACATTCATTACAAGAGTGGTTTGGTCTTTCTGTAAGCCCAAATTGTTCCCATGTGATAAGAATTTACACACGGTATAAATTCCCCTTGACTTGTTCCCCACTTCGACTCGACTCCTGGAATGCGGATTAGTCAGGAGTGAGTCAGAGGAATCCGGCAGATTCCTGACTTCCCTTTAAACACACTCGGTGCCCAGAGGGGGAAGAAGTGTCCATGCCTTGGAGACCAGCCTTTGTCAGGGGGCCTCTAAGAGACGCGGAGGTGACCGTGAGTTCCAAATGGGACAGAACGCCTCAGGGAGTGGGTCAGCCCAGAGCGAGCCAGTATTGGACCCAGTGTTTGACCCTCCCCACCCCTACCCCTGCAGTCCCAGCCGATGACTCCCCAGGGTGGGGCATCTGCTCTGTGACTTTAAGTCCTTCAGTAAGAAAGAGACAAGGGTCAACAAATCGACCCCCAAAAGTCCTGTTGCTCAGAAGGCAGAAATGAAGCCTGATTCTTTTCATTCCTGAGAATTTTAGTGTTTGCTTGTAGTACTTTCAGAATGGCATGTGATTTTTTTCTGAATTAAAAAGGCTGTGGAGTTGGATGTTTTGAAAACTCTCACCGAGGGGCCGGAGCGATAGCACAGCGGGTAGGGCATTTGCCTTGCACGTGGCCGACCGGGGTTCAATCCCCTGCATCCCATATGGACCCCCAAGCACTGCCAGGAGTAATTCCTGAGTGCAAAGCCAGGAGTAACCCCTGAGCATCGCTGGGTGTGACCCAAAAAGCAAAAAAAAAAAAAAAAAAGAAAAAGAAAAAGAAAAAAGAAAACTCTCACCGAACCCAAGCAGCCTTTGGAGGACGTGGCACCTGGTCTCAGGGGCTGCGGAGGGACGCAGCAAGGATTCTGCACAGGGCAGAGGAGGGTGGGTGCAAAGAGCACTGTGGCAGGGGAGCATTGGGCCGGGGCTGCTTCTCAGGGGACAGACAGGGACACCCAGGGGCCGGTCTCCAGCCTGGCTGAAGGCGACAAGTGGGTGAGTGGAAGGGCAGCGGGGGCCCATTTCCTGCGCCTCTGTGTCCGAGGCCATTCAGTTTAAGCACCGAGCTAGTGCAGGCCGGGCACGAGTGCAGTGCTCGCTCGGAGTGACGGTGTGGGAAGGCCTGGCTGGCCTCAGGCCCCAGCCAGCAAGCACCGTTACGGCGTCCGGGCGGGTGAAGCGGCCGCCCCCACGCTGCTGGGGCAGGCGCCCTCCTGAGTCACCCCTGAGGAACGAAGGGACGCTCCTCAGGCCTGTCAACATCTCTCAGGCAAAGTACCTCGAAGAACGAGAAAACCCACCTGCTCACAGCACCCAGCAAGCAACTCTGCTTCACGGTTTCAGCCGATGCTGTGCTCAGGGAGGGGGAGTTTCTCTCTGCTCTCCTCATGCTGGGCCTGTGGAAATGCGTGATCACCGCTGACCCCGGCCTGAGGGGCCCACTGCTCTAACGTGCTTTCTGTTTACCCCCCTGAGTGCCCGGCCTTATCTGGATCTGGCCTCTGCTGTTATCGCTGAAGCATCTCCCAGTGATGAGCTCAGACGGCCCCGACTCTGCCTGCTCTCCGCCTTCTTGCTCTGAGTGTGCGACGCTGTTTCCTTGGCAGCACCAGACATAATCGGTATGCAGATTAGCTGGCTGTCACCTAAGTTTCAGGTTAGCGTTCTGGAATTTGGGCCAGAGAGATGGTGCAGGGTTAGGGCACTCCCCCAGCGTGGGGCCAACCCAGTTCCATTCCCAGCGTAAGTTCCACAGAGCACTGCCAGGAGGGGCCCTGAGCCGAGCCAGGGGCGGTCCAAAAGCAGATACAAAAATAATGCTGCAAGTTGGGTTTGGAGATTCTGAAAAATATGCCAGATCATGTTGTTTGCGTTGGTTTCCTTAGACTGCGGTTCCCAGGACGGGGGGAGGTTCCGGAGTGGGGGATTCTGGGCCTGGAAGTGGGGTCCGGGTCAGTGAACTGTGAGAAGGGGGTGCCCCGGAGGACACGCTCACACACACAGCCAGGGGTGCCCGCCGGGCACGGGCATCAGGGGCATCGTGGAAGGAAAGGGAGCCAAAGCCGTCTGCAGGGGAAAAAAAAGCCGAGGAGACCCCCCAGGCACTCTGAACTGTGCCCCAAGGGCCGTTTCTGAAGACACCACGGGCGCTGCGGGGCCCCCTGGGGAGTGACACTGCTCTACGGTGTGGTTATGCTATTTCTGGGTTGCCCCTAAACGTGACTCTGAGGGTGAAATGTTCTCAGGGAGCCGAGGGGTTTTTGTCCACCCGGCGGGCCTGGAGGGCCCATGGTCCAAAGCTAACCAGGCCAACAGGACGAGGCCGGGAGTGGGCTTGCCTCCCAGACAGCGGACAGGGCTGGGCGTCCACCTGCCGACCCCCGGCCACAGCACTAACGAGGAACTGAGGAGCTGAGGGTCCAGTCGGGCCGGCCCGTGGAGGCGAGATTCTCCCCGGGACCTCAAGTGCCTGGTTTCTGTCGTCCTCTTCTGCCTGGTTTAGAGACGCGAGTCCGAGGAAGGCTCGGCCACGCGGACTGGGCTGGGCCGAGCGTCCCTCCAGAGCAAGCCCCGCCACCGCTGCCCCTGGCCCACTCGGACGCCGGCCCAGCTGCTGCTTCTGGTGCCCACATGCTGGGCCTCACTGGCCAGGCACATCTGCTTGTGCCGTCTGCGTGTCCGGAGCTTCAGCCCCTCCTCCACCTGGCGCTCCTGCTGGGCCGAGCCCTTGGCCCGCCTCAGCGAGGAGGCACCCGTGGGGCTGTCAGCCGCCCCACCTCCCGCAGCCACCCCAGGTTTCCACGTGTGTTTGCTGTGGCACAGCAAAGGTTCCCATTTTCCGTGCTTCCAGCTGTTTGTCATCACTTTCTCCTGTGGGCTCAGGTTCCTGGGGTTCCTCTGAGCACTTGGCCGGAGCAGCAATCTGCTGTCTTCTCTGCTGCCCCCGGTCTGGGCCACGCAGGCCCCGGCCCACCCGGGCGTGTCACCTGCACGGGCTGTCATAAAGTGATGACCCCGGTCTGCTGGAGTGGGGGTCCTCTCCTACTGACCCTGAGCCTTCACCTTCGGTGGACGTGGGCCTGCGAGAGTGTCCCCGGACTTGGGTCCTGGCCACGGGCCCGGGGTCCCTTTCACATTGCCGTGTCATACTTCCTTCTCGAGGGGGAAGGGTCTCGAGGGCTTCCCAAGAAGGGTTCCAGAGGACCCGGGTCCTCTGAATGATTCTGACCAACTGGACCCAGGGGCCCGCGTGGGGCCCTGGGGATGCGGTGTGGCTGGCCTATGGCAGTGCCAGGGCTGCAGGGGCAGGTGCCTCAGGACCATATCGTGCCAGAGATGGGGCCAGGCTGGGCGTGCAGGGCACGTGCCCAGGCCCAGTGCCACCCTCCAGCCTGTCAGGCAGCTGCCGTGGCTCCCTGGGCACCGCCAGTGGCGCTCGGGGCATCCCGTGACTCTGCGGGACCATGTGCAGTGCCAGGGACTAGCCAGGCACACTGCGTGGGCAGGCGAATGCCTTCGCCGCTGGCCTCTGGCTCTCCGCCGTGAAGCTTGACTAGAAACTACAGTCCAGTTTGCAGTCAAGTGGCAGGACGACATCACTACTTTTCCTCCTCAGAAATTGTTACCTTGGATGTTTTATTTATATCTACTTAGCTTTTATGATTTTGTATGAACTTTAGCTGTTTTTGTTCTTTTTTACAGATTGGAATTTTTATTGGGATTACTTTGAATTTGTATCTTTCATAGAGCGGATGCTTTGGCTATTAATTCTCCTAGCTGATGCATGCGGACAGTCCCGGCTCTCACTGCTCAGCTCATGCCTGCTAACAATGTCAGTTTTTATTCGACTAACAGAGTTTTCTTTATACTGGCCTTTTACCTCCTTTGTTAAATGTATTCCTTGGATGCAATTGCAAAATGTCATTGGCTTCTTAATTTCTTCTTGATCATTACTTGCATGTAGAAATGAACCATTTTTTAATATTGATTTTTATAGCCAGTAGATTTGCTGTACTCATTATTCTAATAGCTTTTTAATGGATTTCTTAGGAATATATAGAACCATACAATTTCATATCAACATATATAATCACATATATAATCATATATATAATGATAGGATCAAATCCTTTCCAATCTTGCACTATTTCTTCCTATTATCTAATTGGCGGACTGGGACCTATAACTTGTTGGTTTACTTGTAGCTGTAACAGCCGACAGCCTTGAACTGAAATTAAGAACAATCTCCGGCTTCCCACCACGGAGCCTGATACTTGTTGCAGGTCTATAAACATGGACTTTATTGTGCTTAACATGTTCCTGCCAGAATTTTATTAGCAGGTGTTTGTTATTATTTTGTTCCCTTTCTGCTTGTTTTCCTCTTAGGATTTCAGCTCGACGTGTGTGCCGACCTTCACCCTTGAGTTCTGCTGGGCGGCTGGACACGACTGTCCGTTTCCGAGGTCCGAGTGCTCCCCGTGCCTCCCGCACTCCCAGCATCCCATATGGTCCCCCAGCACCACCAGGGGTAATTCCTGAGTGCAGAGCCAAGAGTACCCCTGTGCTCCATTGGGTGTGACCCAAAAAGAAAAAAAAACTGTTCTTCCTTTTACTCCAATTTATAATCTGTATGACTAAATAATAATCTATAATAATAATAATATAATCTATAATAATAATCTATAATAATAATAATATAATCTGTATGATTAAATAATAACCTGCATTTTTGACTAAAAATCCTTTCCTTCAGAACTTTGGCTACACAGTAGTGTTTCCTGTCCTGTGGGGCTTTTGTGGAACAGCCCATGAATACTCTTACTGGGGTCCCTTAAATGTCATTTGTTTCCCCTTAGATGTTCTTAGTAGTCTCTAGTCTTTGACACTTTAATCGCCTTGGTCTGCGTCTATTTTATCGGGAACTTTATGAGCATCCTGCATTTGGGTGCTCAGGTGTTTCGCAAATTAGGAAACATCTGGGCTTTATTGTATTTTAAGTCCATTATTTCTGTTTGAAGCTTTCTTTCTTTCTTTTCTTTTTTTTTTTTTTTTTTTTGCTTTTTTTGGATCACACCCGGCCATGCACAGGGGTTACTCCTGGCTTTGCACTCAGGAATTACTCCTGGCGGTGTTCAGGAGACCATACGGGATGCTGGGATTTGAACCCTGGTCGGCCACGTGCAAGGCAAACGCCCTACCCGCTGTGCTATCGCTCCAGCCCCTGTTTAAAGCTTTCTTAATAGTTTCCATGCCCTTGTGTTAAACCTCACATTATTTGTCGGCCGTTTTCCTAATTTCGTACATCTTTGTTACAACAGTTGTTAGTGTTTTCTTCAGGCTGGTGACTCAGTTTCACTAATCTGAACTTTTCCGGGAGTGCATTAACTGCTCTGTCTTTCGAGGCGAGTTCGTGCTTCCTCGCTTGGTCAGTACTGCAGCTGAGCTCTGGCTTGGCGGAGGGCTGTGATCCCTGGCTTACGTCAGAGACAGCAGACCCTTGGGCGCGGGGAGTAGCGGGGCTGCTAGCGGGCCTGTGGTCGGTGTCTGTGCCGGGGGAGGCTGCACAGCACTGACACACCAGGGCTGGGCGACCTCCTCTCCTGGGGGCTGGCCCCACTGCCCAGCTGCCCCACCGCTGCGGGTCCGGTCACTCCAACAGAGCCAGGCCTGCTCTGTCCTCTCGCCAGCCCTCACCACGTTCTGACCCCTCAGAGGCCCCCTCGGCGTCCAGCACGGCCCACTCACCTGCCCGTCATTCACTCAGCACTTTCCACCTCCTCCTGTGGTCATTATAAAGTCCTTCAGGGCGACCCTTCCCATCTCCATTCTCACATCCCCGAAGACCAGACCAAGCTTCCTGGGTCAGCCGCTCAATCCACTCCTCACCCCGGTCTGCTCTCCAGTAGCCGGAGACGTGCCATGGCTGTGTTTCCTCGTGCTGATGTGTGTTCGGAGCGGCCGTCTGCTTTTCCTGAGCGGTACAGAGCGGGGTTACGAACTGAGAGATCACTACAGATAATAGTGGTGGTAGATGTGTATTCAGGTGCCTAAAAAAACTAGATTTTCCAGGGACTAAATAGCTTAAAGAACAAAAGCTCTGCCTTAGACATGATCTGATAGGAAGTGAAGATCGTCCGGCCCTCGGCTTCCTTCTAGAAACCCCAGCTATGATGTCCCCCTTCTCTTTCCAAATAACGCCTCCAGAAAACATCTGTTAGTGGCTCTATCCTGCCTTCACCTTGTTACACACTGGGAAAGCTTTGAGTGTGACTCTGCTGTCTCTAAAATACCTGGAATGACCAGTTTTGCTGGCCATAAAATAAAATGCAACCTCTGGAAATCTATCTGCCTCTGGAAAACGTCAGATAGAGAATGCAATGGAATGTTCCAATGGTTCATCCAGCAAAAATGCAGCTCCCAATGACTCCTCCTGAGCTGTCAACCTCCACACAGCCTCCCCATGAGAAGGAGGCCCTCAGAGGGAAAGGGCGGTGAGAGGCGAGTTTTCTGGGCTGCACCTGGGGGAAGGGAGAGAGCATGCACGGAGCCCCAGGAGCGTGCTGTGCGTGTGGGCTGGCAGGAGTGGGGGCGGGGAAGGGTCCCTGGCCGGACATCAGGCCTTCCCTGTGGCCGCGCTGCACACAGCCGAGCCCAGAAAGTAGCGAGGCCGAGGGATTGTTGGGAAGTTAGCACCTGGAGGCTCAGAACTATAGCTCAAGGTAAACCGGAAACATTTCAGCAAAAGAAACCACTCCTCTGGGCCCGTCAATCGACTCAATCAGGTGTCGAGGAGTTAGAATCACCCTCCACACATCTCCCAGTCTAACCGTCCTGCCCTGAGAGCAGATGGAATGGGCAAAGCTGACTCACAAGTAAGCCGCCAGGGTGGTTCAGCACAGAGCACCATTGCACATTTGCAGCACAGCACTGCAAAGGGTTTTCGTTTCGTGCAACATCCCCTTCCTCCTGCTTCACCCTCTCATTCTTGACATCACAGTTTGAAAGAACGTTAGCGTGGTTCAGTACTTGCGTGTTTGATCGAAGGCTGGCAGGCGCTAAATGCTGAAGCTAATTTTGCCTTATCACACTCTGCGGCCAGTGAAGGCTGTAAGGGAACAGCGAATGCTGGGGCCTTGTTCCTGCGAGACGCAGCCTTGGTAAGGGGGCACCATCTGCCAGTGACACACAGAGCCTGGCGTCCAAATGACGAGGGATGAGTCTGGGGAGAACGGGTGGGGGGGGGTGAGGGCAGCTGGCACTGTGTCCAGGAAAGTGAAAGGTTTGGTGAGCTCCAGAAAGAAGCGAGAGTCAGCCAGAGGCCAGGGGAGATGCACGTGAGTGCATATGCCTACCACACACACAGGCACACACACACAGGTACACACATGCACACACATATGCACACACAGATGCACACGCGCACACATGTGCATGCACTTGCGCACATGCATGCACCTGCACACTTGCATGTGCAAACACACACAAGCACACATGCATACACATGTGCACCTACCACACACAGCACACACATGCATACACATGTACACATACATGCACATGCAAAGACACCATGACTCACATGCTCCATACACTGACACAAACACATGGGCACATAGCACATTTACACACAGCAGATGTACACGTGACACAGTACAATACACACATCCACATGCACACACAACACACACAGAGATGGAGGAAGAAGCACTCTGGCATCCTGCAGTGTTGAGAAAGCAGACGGGAGGAAGAGCCCCGGAAAGCCTGGTGCTGCCC
This sequence comes from Sorex araneus, assembly GCF_027595985.1. NCBI lineage: Eukaryota > Metazoa > Chordata > Mammalia > Eulipotyphla > Soricidae > Sorex > Sorex araneus. The sequence continues at coordinate 142,570,708 of NC_073306.1, forward strand.
TGTTCCCGCTCGCTGTGGTGGCGCCCGCCTTCCCGCCAGCTTCTGGGGCCACCTGAGCCCCCACTCTCGGTTCCTGCACTCGGAGGCCCCGTGGGTTCACTCTCGCCCATGATGACCCTTCTCTTCGCCTGGAGTTTCCATGCCTTCCACCAAGATGACACGCTCAGCTCTGATGCTTCCTGAGTCTGCTGGAGGCCAGTGTCAGCCAGTCTGGGCCGGGTTAGCGGACACGTGACGGCAGAGGAGGCGGGCGCCTGACTGGGGCAGGGAAGGGGGCGGAGGAGACGATGCAACTGTGCAGCTGGGGAAGGAGCCGACAGGACAGGGTCGGACAGAGTGCTAGGGTCCTCGCTGGGTTCAGGCGCCCCCTGACACCCCGAAGGAACCCAGGCACCCCAAGGTGCATCTATCCCTGGGCGTGCGGCCACATTCGCGGCCATGTGACATATTTGACACCACCAGTATACCAAGCGTGGCACACCACATTTGATTGGGAAGGCAACCAACCGTAGGAAATATATTTATACAGATATATGTATGTATACATATAAAACCATACAAGGCTCAACCTTTAACATGTTACTAATCGCTTATCACTGTATCACTGTATCACTGTCATCCCGTTGCTCATCGATTTGCTCGAGTAGGCACCAGTAACGTCTCTATTTTTGAGACTTGTTGTTACTGTTTTCGACATATTGAATATAGCACGGGTAGCTTGCCAGGCTCTGCCGTGTGGTCGAGATACTCTCGGTATTTGCCGGGCTCTCCGAGAGGGGCAGAGAAGTTGTAGTTTTCACTAATTACAGCACAGTTTACTATACATTTGAGAATATTTAATACAGATGTGGCAAACTGTAACTGTCATAATGTTTACTGTTTTTTTTACCAGATCATAATAAATCGAAAGCCAGGTATGATGAAAATTACTTTTTAAACTTTAGATAGATAAGCATTATCTAGGTAAGCATTATTATTTAGATTTATTTAGCCTTATAGCTTATTTATTTAGATAGATAAATAAAGCCCGCTTATAGGAGGGCTTAATGGCTCCTGGGTGAAATACAGCAATCTTCACACACTTTCCTCTAAGAAACCTTTTTTTAGTCTCATTTTTAGCAGATTATTATTGCTGAAATAATGTAAGTAATTATTATTGCTTCTTATAGCAATACAAAATAAATTATTTCGGTTCTGCTTGGGGGGCAGGGTTTGGGGTTTGGGATGGAAATATGGTGTTGGGAAGGTATAATGATGGTGGAATTGGTGTTCAAATATTAATCGTAATCAAATATTGTGAACAACTTTATAACAATAAAATAAATAAATAAAGCAATGCCATGTTGGAAATACCAATTAAGATGGTACCAAAAAATTACAGTATTTATAAGGAAAAAAAATACTGATCATAAGACAGAAATATAAGTTTTAAAGGAATGAATGGGATAATAGTTCATTTTATCTAAGACAAAAATTATGTAAAAGGGTAAAGTCATCACTTTGTTCTATTTCCACCAACGTTATTTAGCACTCTCTGCCTTCCTGCTGATTCTGGGCAGTGTACTATTAGAGAAACTGGGTAAGTGGGTATTTCAACTTCAAAGTATCCAGAGTTGACGTTGGGTGAATATTTGGAAGTGAGGCAGGTCCCTTTATAAGTCGTTCACTCGGGCCTGGCGGCTGAGCACTGGGTCCGAAAGATAGTGTGCCTTGCACACGGACTGGCCCAGTTTTCCTGCCGCACATCTGGTCCCTGAGCACAGAGCCAGGAGTAGGCCCTGAGCACTGCTGGGGCTGATACTAAAGGGACTAATATTAATATGGTGGCTCTTGTGAGAAGGTGGACAGACACTCACACAAACTGCCCAAGCCGTCATGGCCAGCGGCCAGTGAGGAGTCTGGTCTGCCAGAGGCTCCCGGGCCGCTGTGTCTCGGGTCCGAGTCAAAGGCCTACACTACCTGCTGTCCAACAAGCAGCCACGATTACAACACTAAGAATCATTCACCACCAGCATGTGGAGAATCAATCAGCATTTGATTTGCTGCCCCCGAAGTATTTTTTTTAAGAGTGATTCATCCCGGACTGAGAAAGGCAGCTGTGTCGTCCACGAGCCACGCCCGTGCTCTGGGGGCATCCCCAAGCTCACAGCATGGGTTTTATCTTGAGTTCCTTCTCACAAAACAAGACCGACCCGCACGAAGGCTCACTCGGGCAGAAGTTGTCTTCAGAATAAAAATTGGTGATATCAGAAACCTGTCACAAACCAGTGTGTCTGCCTGGTTTCAGGGGTTAAAAGTTGTTGCTGAATGGCAGGGCAGTCCGGGGGTGGGAGGGTGGGGGTGGGGGTGGGAGTGGGTGGAGGGTCTCTTGAGCCTCTGACCGCCGGGCTTGGTCTGTGTGTCCGCAGTGTGGTTTCTGAGAAAGGTCTGCGTCCTGTTCTCACTAAGTCCAGACAGAAGAGTTTCCCAAGAGGTGCTGAGGGCTGAGAGCAGGGCCTGGATGTGCCTCTGCTAGTTGGGAAACACACCTGTGTGACTCCTCTCTCAGGCAAAGTCTTAAATTTGCTCCTTTCTTGGGTGTGCAGTATGTCAATGCCACACTCGGAGTGTGCATTCCCTCCTGCTGAGGGGTAAAGGGTGAGCTGACCAGAAGCACAAAACGCATCCAGAAGCAAAGAAGCTGGAGTCAGGTCAGTGTTGTTTGGAAATGCGGGGATGCAGTCTTGTAAGAGACACAGGATTGGAGTTTACACTCACCAACGGACGGACGTGGAGAGCACCGTGCCGGGTGACAGGAGTCAGGAGAGGGACAGAGAGAATCGCTGCATTCATTTCCGGGACATAGAGAAAATAGAGTAGAAGACTAACATCCGTGGCCAAGGAAAACAGGGGGTAGGAGCACTGGTCAGTGGTTGGAATTAACCACAAATATGTGGGGTGCTGAGGCAGAGAAGGGACCAGGACGACAGCAATTGTTGGAAATGATCACGCTGGACAAGAACTGAGTGTTGAAAGTAGGAAAAGGAATATGCCTAATAACCTTTCAGTATCTATAATGCAAACTATAAAGCCCAAAAGGAGAGAGAGAGGGAGGAAGAGAGAGGGGGGAGGGAGGGAGGGAGGGAGAGAGGAAAGAGAGGGAGAGAGAAGGAGTAGGGAAAGAGAAAGAGGAGAGAGAGGGAGGGAAAGAGAGAGGGAGAGAGTGAGAGGGAGAGAGAGAGGGAGGGAGAGAAAGAGAGAGGGGGAAGAGAGGGGGAGAGGGAGGGAGGGAAAGAGAGGGGGAGAGAGAGGGAGGGAGGGAGAGAGGGGGGAGGAGAGAGAGGGGAAGAGAGAGGGGGAGAGAGAGGGGAGATAGAGGGAGGAAAAGAAAGAGAGAGGGGGGAGAGAGGGGGAGGGAGAGAGACAGGGGAGAGAGAGGGAGAAACAGAAAGAGAGGGGAGAGAGAGAGAGAAAGAGAAAGAGAAAGAGAGAGGGAGACAGAGGAATAGAGAGAGGGGAGGGAGGGAGGGATAGAGAGAGAGGGAGAGAGAGGAAGAGAGAAGGGGAGAGGAAGGGAGAGAGAGGGGAGAGGAGAGAGAGGAAGGGAGAGAGGGGGAAGAGAGAGAAAGAGAGAGGGAGGGAGAGAGAGGGGAGGGAGAGAGGAAAAGTGTCTGCCTTAGAGGCAGGCAGGGGGTGCGGGGTGGGGGATGGGAGGGATCCTGGGGACACTGGCGCTGGGAAATGTGCACTGGTGGAGGGACGGTGTTGGAGCACTGTGTGACTGAAATCTGATCACAAAAGCTTTGTGACTATCTCACAGTGATTCAATTAAAATAAATAAATAACAAAACGAAAAACACGACATCCAGTCAGAGTCAGGGCCGAGCAGGGTCAGGCCTTCACTGACCAGGGCTGGAGTTCCATCCCCGCATGGCCGCACCCTCCTTGCACCTCCAGGTGGCCTGGCGGTCCCCGCACCCGTGGCCCGAGCATAGACTATCTGTGGACTAACTGGGGGGCCGGTAGAGCCTGGGAAGCCAGACTGAAAGGCAGAAGCCAAGGAGACAGAGGAGGAGAGACTGGCAGCTACGGCCAGGAGGGAAGGCGGGCCCCTCTGATCCGCATGCGTGTGCCAGAAACAGACACGGTACCAAACAGCTGGTAAGGAATGAAGATGGCACCTCACTTCCCAACCAACCGACTGCTCTTGTCATTAGCAAATAATGACGGAATAGAATGCCGTAAGCCAAGGCGGCACCGTCAGTCCTGGGTCTACGGACTCAGTAAAGCACCTTCTGCAGAGACTAACTCCCAGCCGCTGCCAGAGAGGCCCAGCGTTCACCCCTGGGCAGGAGAGCCTCCGGCGGTCCTTCTCCCTTCATGTGAACCAGCTGCTGTCTCCGGCCCTCGAAGGGTGTGAGGAGGGATTTGCTGGCTCCCTTTCTGCGGCGCAGCATGTGGGAAGGAGTTATTAATACCGCTTAGCAGTCCCAGTCCCGGCTTTCGAGACCGTGAATCACGCTCGCACATGCTGACTGCGCGAGCCATGAAATGTCAGTGCTGCCTCTCCAAGCGCGAGCTATTTCAAGAGGCGGGCGGGGTCAGAGGGCGGACACAGACCCACACAAGCATTCCAGACCGTTCTCTGGGGAGCATCGGGGTGCCCCGGGCACACTGGCAGGGCAGGTGCGCCGTGGCATCCATCCGTCCTCACGGTCACCTGGTCAAGTGCGGAGTCCGAAGAACTAAGGGTGCGTGATTAAGGCACGCCTGGTGAAAGTGCCCGCGTGCTGGGACTGTGCCCCCAGGGACCAGCACTCGGCGGGACACTGGAGGGGCGAGTGCAGCTGGAGTCTGCACAGGGTCGGCTGTCTCCGGACCATGTCCTGAGCTAAATCAAGATGCCGCGTCACCCGGTACGGGGCCCCCTTGGGTGCAGCGCCCTGGAGGGCAGGTGACGCTGCTTCGTGGAGCAGCCCTCGAGGCCTGACCACCTCCTGCTGGCCCCGGCCGGATATCCCATCCCGGCGTCCTGTCTCAGCCCTCGCTTGGCCACACCGGTCTCACATTCTACAGCACACAGTTCCTGACATCTCTCCGGGGCTATGTTACAGCCTAGAAACATTTGTTCCCTCGCTGACCACGAGCTGCCATAACCGCACCTGACCGGCTCTCGCTTCTCCCCAACTGACGGCTCAGCTGTGTCTGTGTGTCCTGCTGTGGCAATCACTGAAACTCAACTCTCTTGATTGTAAGTTATGCCGAAGGAAGAAGGCTAACTTCCTGGTTAGCCAATAGAGGAGGCGGAGGGGTCCGGAAGGCGTTTGTTGTGGGTGACATGTTTGCATCCTACCCAGGTGCTTCGGTCAAAACTCTACTCCCCAATGGGGCTGGAGCAAAAGCACAGCGGGTAGGGCGTTTTCCTTGCATGCGGCCGACCCGGGTTTGAGTCCCAGCATCCCATATGGTCCCCTGAGCACTGCCAGGAGTAATTCCTGAGTGCAGAGCCAGGAGTGACCCCTGAGCATTGCTGGATATGACCCAAAAAGCAAAAATATATATATATATGTAACTAAAAATGGAATATATACATTCCTAGTTACATTAACTGTGTACTTTCTAATATATTAACTGCATAATTTGCAAAACATTTGTAAATTAGTGGAATTTTCAATTAAATGTAGATTGTTTTACAATTGCACTTTAAAATCCAGGATGACTAGAAATTAGCCTTGGTGTTTAAAGTAAGTTCATATTTATAATTTCATCAAGCACAGGATAAATGTCAGAGTGCATGGTGGGGAGGCCCTGTGGCTGGTCTGGGTGAGTATCTCAGCAAGTGCCGGCCAGGGATACTCACGGGCAGTTTGATGGCAGATCAACTCGGCGAGAATCTGACTGTCCCGATTAACAGAGCCGTCAGGAATTCCCGGACAGTGGAGACCCAACTACAGTTTCCACGATGTGGGCAGCCGCTCTAACCGACAGCTTGAGCAGACACTTCAGACGTCGAAAGCTACCAAATCAGTGGCTATATAGAGGGGCATTTCCTGTTTTCCCAGGGAAATGCTCAGTAATGGCCTGTTATTAGAGGGCTGAGCTGGTCGGCCTGTCGGCAGGGGACGCCTCTACAGCAGGCAACACCGCCCACTGGAAGTGTGTGTGTGTGTGTGTGTGTGTGTGTGTGTGTGTGTGTGTGGTGTATGAGAATGTGTGGTGTGTGTGGTGTGTGTGTGTGTGTGTGTGGTGTATGAGAGTGTGGTGTGTGTATGTGTGTGTTGGTATGTGTGGTATATGTGTGCTTTGTGTGTGTGTGTGTGTGGCATGGATGTGTGTGTGGTGATTTGTGTGTTGTGTGATGTGTGTGTTGTGTGATGTGTGGTGTGTGTGTGTGGTATATGTGTGTGTGTGGCATATGTGTGTGGTGTGTGTGTGTGTGTGTGTGTGTGTGTGTGTGTGTGGTGTGGGGAGGGTAGCTAGCAGCCTCTGGTGCAATCAGGGAGCTCTTTTGTTTATTCACCTAAAAAGATAGACTTCAGGGGACACTGAGTGATTTTTTTTCTGGAAGAGGTGGCAGGCCAGGTGAGGCTGCAAGCTCTAATCTAAACAAATAGGGGAAGAGGGTCTTTAGAGATGTTAACTTATCTGGCTAAATCCTCACAGACTCTCCCTAAGATCTGTCACTGCCAAAACTTGGTCTGGAGGGGCTGGAGCAATAGCACAGCGGGTAGGGCGTTTGCCTTGCACGCGGCCGACCCGGGTTCAATTCCCAGCATCCCATATGGTCCCCTGAGCACCGCCAGGAGTAATTCCTGAGTGCAGAGCCAGGAGTAACCCCTGTGCATCGCCAGGTGTGACCCAAAAAGCAAAAAAAAAAAAAAAAAAAAAAAAAAAAACAAAAAAAACAACTTGGTCTGGAGCCTGAAAATCAGAAAACTCTCAGAGTCTGTTCAGAGAAGAGGTGGGGGCCAGGGACTCCCCCTCAGACTGAAACTTCTCCCCACTTTCTCTCCAGGGGTAGGTCAGAAACTGCTGGGACAGACGCCTTCTGGAAGGGACTCAAGCTCTGGAGTGAAACCAGATATTGCTTGGTTCATACGTGTATATGCACACACAAAAGTAGGGGAAATGTGTCCATATTCATGGACATAATAAGGTCTGTCCATATACATGGGTCAATATACATAAATAGTGAGGGTCATTCACAAATACGAACACGTGTTGTGAGAGTTATTCATACATACATCTCTATAAATAGCAATGGTCCATTCATATATACACATATGAATATGTATACATATATACATATATACTATATGTGTATATCTTAAACTCACTCCAGGGAGTTCCTAAAGTCTTTGTTTCTCAGAGGCCCACAGGCAAAAAAAGATACCCAGATGTCACTCCTGAAATTAGTTGAGGAGATGAACCCTCTGTGAGATGTAACACAAGAGCCAGCAAAAATGTACTCACCTGTACATTCATGAACTCCTCTTTTATTCCTCCCACCAAATTCTGAAGTAGCTCCAAAGAGATTTAACAGAGAAGCCTTTTTCCTGAGGAGGCGGGGCGGGCCAGGCCCAGTGATCACCAGCTGTCCTACTGCCAAAAATGATGCTTCCAAAATCTCTTATGTCAATCCCGCAAGTAGGGCAAGCAAACTGCCCTCCGTGTGCTGCTCACAGCAGAAGCCCTTCTTCAGAGAAGCCGTTTAACAATACCAATCCAAGCTATATTCAAGGGCACCGGCTGGTGCATATTCTTGAAGCCCATCGAGGAACACACGAGGAGCCTTCCGTCTCCCTCCTCCCTGCCGAGCGCTTGAGATTAAATGTACGTGAAGCACTAACTAAAACAGGCTACTCTGAGGAAACCAGTGGTCAGGTTGTGAAATATTCTTCCCTGGAGTGCATGGTAACTGTGCAGGTGTGTGTCCGAGAGGACCGCCTGTGTTTGTCCTTCCGAAGGCAGTAGAGGGGAGAGGCCCTGAGGCCTCCACGCGGGGGAACTGCTCCCCTCAGTGTGTTTCACAGATATTGGCGTTAACAGAATCACAGACTTACAGCTCGTTGATAGCGACTAGAGACCTCAACACCCATCCCTCCAAAGAAAGGGGTTTGGTTAAATTCAGATTAAATTAACAAAGGAGCCATAATTCTTTTTAACATTTTCTTTACTAAGTTTAGGATGCCACTTTATCGTGCATAATTTCTGTCAGATATGCTGCTGACAGGACTTTTCCGTCTTGGGGGACGTTTTGCCTGGGGAGGGTAATGCCAGACAAAACTACCTGACTGGAACGTCATGTCTGCAAAGGCCTCTGAGAGAGCTTAACAGAGCGACACCAGTACTGACTTTCACCTCACTCTAGTCATGCTTAAGTTAGGGTACTGGGCATATGGTTTGTGGAAATATTTGATGCATTTGCATAAGACATACAAATTTGGGGAGAATGACCATTTTAATCTGTCTGACTGAGACGGAGAGGGAAGTGTGACCATCTGTTCAACTTCATCTTGATTTTATTTAGCACCTGCAAAAATTGAGATTTGAGCTACTTCTAAACCAAGGAAATATGAAGAACCTCTCTATGAATGCTCATGTCCTTCCTCAAAAACAAACTCCACACATACACACAGGCACACTCAGACACACATGTACACAGATACATGCGCACACATGTGCGTGTATATAGATAGACATGAACACACGGGTGGACACGAGTCATTTCCTCTATGAAACGGAAAGCTGGTTCCATGTTCATGTGATAATATGGGTCCTTAGGGTTCTAGGAACCATGTGATGCAGATGCTGATGTTTGCTGTCCTTGATGTAGGAAGGATGGAAGCTTCTTAACTTTTTAACTGAAAGGCCACATATAATTTGCTAATTTATAAGTTGTTTTTGTTACAGCCATAAGTAGTTCTATAGGCTTCACTATGACATGAAAATAAAGGATTAAATCCATATTTTAATTGCTTGGAACTTACACAATTAAATAAATTAAAACAGTCCTTCCTTTTCTGGAGATTTTAAAATGACATTGAAGTTCAGTCTGTTTTCTTCATCTACGTAGACTCATCCTGCAGTTTCCGTTTCATAGTTCCTTACCACTGGTCTCGCCGTTTTGGAGATACACTATTTGGCAGGCGTTCTGATGCTGACGTTTCTGCTTTCTTGACTACACAACAACTGTGACCAGAAGTTTCTGTTTCTCGCTCTGGTCTGGGTTTTGATTCTACTTTCCCCCCTCCCACGCCCACCATCCCTTCCACCAATTCCAACGGACATTAAATCATCATTCATCCCAAAGGCTCTCTGAGATGTTCTGAATTCTGGTCTAATAATTCCCTTTTTGTTTATTTAACTCTGATACTAATTTCGACAGCAGGATCTCTTGTCCCTGCACCTGGCTGTCTTCACCTGGGCCCCTCAGAGGGGTTGGGTTGAGTTTCCCTCCCCACCCCGAGCAGAGCCCTGGCAGCTGAAGACCTCTGGAACCTAGCCATAGTCTTGCTCAAGGCCCCTCTCCACACGTTCGGACGAGCCTCATACATCAAGGAACCGACAGAGGAACCCAGGTGTGTGGGACCCAGGAATGAGATCTCCAAGGCTGCTTGGATTGGGACTGGGCCTCTTCCACCAAGATCCCCCATTTTCCAGTAGCTAGGCAGTCACACCCACAAACTGCCCCTGGTTGCCGTGTAGTCATATCAATGGCCAACATCCAGAGATTATAAAACCAAACTCCTGGTAGCGCATGGCTGTTTGGTGGTCACGTGACATCTTATAGCCTAGTTCTCCCTTTCCTTCTTGGAGAACCTGGCAAGCTACCGAGAGTTTTCCTGCCCTCATGGGAGAGCGTGGCAACCTCCTCTTGGCGTATTCATATGCCAAATACAGTAACAATGATGGGTCTCATTCTCCTGATCCTGAAACAGCCTCTAATGCGGCACCATTGGGAAGGACGAGTAAAGAGGGGCTGCTAAAATCTCAGGGCTAGGATGAATGGAGACGTTACTGAGACCGCTCAAGCAAATCAAGGATCAACAGGATGATAGTGATGATAGTGATCGTGATAGTGATTAACTGACTGGAGCGATAGCACAGCGGGTAGGGCATTTGCCTTGCACGCGGCTGACCTGGGTTCGATTTCTCCATCCCTCTTGGAGAGCCCGGCAAGCTACCGAGAGTATCCCACCCACACGGCAGAGTCTGGCAAGCTACCAGTGGCATATTAGATATGCCAAAGACAGTAACAATAAGTCTCACAATGGAGTTGTTACTGTTGCCCGCTTGAGCAAATCTATGAAAAATGGAATGACAGTGATACAGTGATACTAATTTTGAGATTGGATTGAAACTTAGTTTGTTTTCAATCTTTGTGTTTATTTAAAAACTTTCTAATTGAGGACCACCCCTCACATCTCAGTATGTAATACTTGATTTAGTATCCATTTCCAAGTTTGTGCTGAAAATTTCTTCTCTAACTTTGAGGTTGTTTTGGTACATGATTGCAGCTTTTTTTTTTTTGAAAGTTTTTTAAAGCTTCATTTGTTAGTTGATTGTATTTTTAGCAAACTTAGAATGTTCAGTTATTTTTCTGTATAAGTAGTCATGATTTCCTCCACCCCTCTTGGAGAGCCTGGCAAGCTACGGAGAGTATCTCGCCTGCACGGCAGAGCCTGGCAAACTACCCATTGCGGATCTGATATGCCAAAAACAGTAACAACTGGTGTCACAATGGAGACATTACTGGTGCCCGCTCGAGCAAATCGATGAACGACGGGATGACAGTGATACAGTGGTACAGTGAAGTAGTCATGATATGCAGAATAGCCTACTACATGATATTTTGGTTAAATATTCCATAATGGCTGAAGAAGTATATAAACACACATGTATGTACATGTATACTACATAAAGAGGTGGATAGTGCACACACACGTATTTGTATACACACAGATGCACCTTATACCGTGTATGAGCAAAGGGAGTGTCTTTACTCTGCTTGACTGACTTTCATACTTTGTGTACCTGAGTTCAAAATTCCACACAAATGTGTTCAACTCTGAATAAAAGACTGTTTCTTTTTGTATTTTAGGCAACTTCATTCGTGTTATTGCATCTTATTTTCAACACACATTTTGGTCACTTTGTGGCTTGGTTTTATTTTCTTTTTGCAGTTCCGGGGATCAAACCCGGGGCCTCATCTATACACGATAAATGCTCTAGTGCTGAGTCACTTCCCTGATATTTTTTGCCACTTTCCATTGTTTAGAATTTTGTTTTATTTCATCTTATTTCCCTTTTAAATGACTTCTTTCCCATCTGTTTTCTATCTTCCTTGTGTATATTTGAATCTTGTAATTTTCAATTTTTCTAAGTATCATAAGGCAAATTATAGATTACAAATTGTCAGCTCTTTTTTCATTAAATTCATAAGTCTATTTTAATTAAGTCTGACATAAACGCATGTATTATAATCATGATTATATTAAAATATATCGTTTCACTACATTTTTTTCTTTTCCTTCTTAAAATTATTTTTTTTGGTTTGCGGCTCACGCCCATGCCTGGCAGTGCTCAGGGCTTCCTCCCAGCTCTGTACTCAGGGATCTCTCCTGCAGCATCAGGGACCACAGGCCGTGCCTCTCGTGTGGGCTGTGTCCACTCGGCCCTGGTGCCGCTTCCCTCCTCACTTCTCCCTGCCGGGCACAGCACGTTTTCCTAAGCCTCTTTAAAATCACTTTGACTTCAATTGTTTTGTGGTTAATACCACCTAATTTCAGTTTCTCCATAAGCTATAGGAAAAAAATCTCTTGGGACACTAAAATCTTGTAGTGGCATGAAAGTTTCTATTTTTCCAAACACGTCCTGAGTGTCATGATCCCACTGGCGCTCGCTCTTCTCTTTTGAAAGTTCTCTGCTTAGGTTTAAGGGAGAACCAGCCTGCATCTGGCCTTGGGGGTGGGGGCAGGGGCCCACGTTCTGGGGCTCCACTCCTGGTTTCTGGCTGGATCAACCGGAAGCGGGTGTCACTGGCCAGCAGCGCATGTCCCCCGGCGAGCTGCCCCGTGCTGTGTTTTCTGTAAAGAACCAGATGGGTTTCCAGTGGTCTCTCCGTGTGTCCCTTGTCAATCCGACATCTTACAGCGAGCTCAGCCCCGGAGGCCGGGGGACTCGCAGACGCGCCCACGCCGAGTCACATGGCCGGCTCCGCCCTGCCTGGCTCCTGTCCCGCAGAGCCTCCCGGCCCGGTTAGGAGACACAGGGAAGACAGACAGCTGCTTCTCGCCACAAGCAGCAGGCAGCGTGTCAGAGTCCGCGTGGGTCCTGAAGTGCAGGTGCCTACGTTCAAAGTCTGATTTTACCTCTGTGTTCCCTTTATATATGACTTGACCTGTTTCTCTCCAGGTTCTTTAAAAAAAAAAAAAAAGCAATAATTCATTCAAACATCAAGGGGTGCTATAAAAAACTAAGGAAGCAATAGAAGGCACCTGGCAGGAAGGTCCTGGAACGCAGAGCTTTGGGGCCCGAGGGGAAGCACTGGCCCTCAGGCTGGGCTAGCATGCAGCAGCCCTGGGTTGGCACCCCGCTCCCCCTCATCCCCTGGCACTACTGGATGTGGCCCTGCAGGCTCCAAACTTTGCAGGGGCGACTCTGGTCGCCTGTGGCAGTGCCAGCCTGCCCCCTGCCCGTCCCCGACCCCACTGAAGCCTGCTGGGCTGAGAACCCCGGAAAGCGAGAAGAGATTTCTTCCCGCCCTGCCTCACTCCGAGAGTCTGGAGACTTCCAGAACCGCAGGTGGGGATCCCCTGCCTGCGATCACGCCGTCACGGAGCTTCTCCAAGCAGGTGCCGCCCAGGAGGGAGAGGGCGAGGGAGAGGGAGAGCCGGGTGCCCCAGTGGGAAGACGGCAGCCGTGTCCATTCCACGGTGCCAGGTGCTGCCATCCCCGCCTGAGCCCTGTCGGTCTCCAGACATGTGGCCCCTCAGCATTTGCCCCCGGTCCCTGCGGAAGCGCTGGGTGCTGCTTCCCTGCTCCTCTGGGGGCTGCCTGGCCGGCAGCCTGTCCTAGCACCACTCGGCCTGCATGTCTGCTGCTCCCTGCTCTCGGCAAGGGCCGAAGGTGTGCGGCTGAGCCAGTGGACAGCCGGGCTCTGAGAGGCTGGAGGGGCCTTGGGCAAAGGGGGCGGGGGGGCACAGGGAGAGCTGCCTCTGTGCAGATGGAGGACGGGCGGAGGCTTGGGCACGCTCAGCCTGAGAAACTGCGAGAATGACCGCGTGGGGCCAGGCCGAGAGACGGAGAAGAGCTGGACTGGAGACCGCCGCCCAGGCACCGGACAGCCCTGCCCCTGGCCAGCAGGGCTGCTGGGCTCTCCCATGTGCTGGGCGTTCCGGCTCTGCCCTGCGGACAGCTGGGAAGCTTGGCCAGCAGGGACGGTGGGCACAGGTGAGTGCGTGGGCGGGGAGCCTATTAGGCCTCCACCCCTCGGGGCCAGTTAACAGTCAAGACCACGTAGCCCAGGGCGTGCGCCTGCCACCGCGAAATTGTCCTCAGATTTATAAGTTTTCAGTGCTGGTTGCTGAGCCGTAAGGATCCTTCAATAAATTCAAAGTGACTTAAATGGTTGCATCGAGTAAGTGCCCGTAATGAGGCAGATATTTCTCGCGCCCAGAGCCTGCCTGGGAGTGCATTAGGCACGTCGGGGCGGCCAATTAGCGAGTCCTGCCTCAGAGCCTCTGCCCTTGACACCCCCTCGGACCCAAAGGGCCTTACGTAATGTGAAATAGCACCAACAGACACTCAGCTTTCCCGGCTTTCACGGCGAGGGTCTGGCTGAGTCTGTGGCAAACTACCTCCCGGGTCGGCGGGAAATGCTGCGTGTAAGGGAGGCCAGAGCCGGCAGTGGGGGCTCCGCTGCCTGCAGACCCAGAGGACAGCCGAGCGGGAAACACGGGACCACGCAGGCCCCCGTCACACATGTCCTCCAGAGCTCCGTGCGCTGCCTCCGCGCAGGCCCGAGACTTCCTGACCCACTTTATTGGGGAAGATTCAGTGGCGATTTGAAATACTTCAGGGCTAAGCTCACGTCCTCCGCGTGTTAGCACAATGCCAATTACTTGCACAGCTGAAACGGCCTATTTTACACCAGTGCCCATGTATGGCAGAAACGGGCAGGTCCCGGCTTTACGGCGGATGACTGAAAGTCAGACCTATGCATGGAAGGTGTGCACTTGGCTTGCTGTGGAAAGCAACTTTAAAGGAAGGGGTGCTTGTTCTCTCGTGTACCAGGGTACTTGAAAGTCATGTTAGATATGAAAGTACAGTACAATACCATTCAATTATATTTTTATCCAAAGCCTTGTGGGAAGAACGTTTGGGGTAGCACGAGGTGGGGAGGTGAGTGTTCTGGTAGGAGAAATTCCCCTCATTAACCTTCTTTTTACCAGAATTAACAGATTTGTTTGTAAATAATTTTTTCCAGGTGTTTTAAAAGATTTATATTTTTAGTAAGTTTATAAAAATTCCCCCAAAGAAATTCATTTATGTTTGCTTGGGGTTTACATCAGATTGTGTGAATTGAAAAGTGAGGAAATTATATCTTAGTTTCTATTTGGGAAAATGTTAATCTCCCATTTACTCAGAAAAAAAAAAATCCTCTGTAAAGTTTGGATTTCTCCACGGAGTTTACTTGCATTTCTTGTCAAAGGAAACCATGATAAGAAAACCTCCAAGTCAGGGAGAGCTGAGTCACTCGCCTGTCACCAGAGATTTATTATATGGGACAGCGCCTGTGATCAGACATCACCCGATGTCTGATCTATACAGAGCTGGGCCATCCTCCCTGTGTTGGGGGTGTTTCTGAAGAAGCCATCTGCGTATGCAGCAGACAGCATAGCCCAATATTAGCGTAACACCATTGATTAAAACAGCACGCTAATCACTAGATAACTGCGTAGTAAAAATTTTTATTTGAAACTAAAATTCAATAATAAAATGAATGTTGATCTCCCAGATACACTTTGCATCTTGTATTTATTCCCAAAGAATAAAGAATTGGGGACGTGAAAGTAGAACCCAACCATGTCCAAAACAAGGCCCGAGCAAGCACTCATCGTGAGAGCCTGGGTCCCCCTCGGAGGGCAAGGCCTCCTCTCTCCGGGCATCTGCTGGGCACGGACATGGTCATCAGCCCAGGCCACCGCGGCTAGAGGGGCAGCACCTCTCCTGTGGCCAGCTAGCGCCCCTCTGACAAGGCCCAGTGATGGTCACAAGCAGGCACATGCGATGACAGGGGAAGGGGGCGCCAGGTACTCCCCTGGGCTCCTGCTCCTTCCCCACCTCCACCCGAGGTTCAGACCCAGAACCCACTTGCTGGGCGTCCTGGGTCGCCTGGCCCACACACCTGGAAGAGCCGAGGCTACACGCCATGCCAGCAGACCACACGCAACACTGGGCAGCAGGTCAACAAAAGCCTCCTTGGGTAGAAGGCAGCAATGTGCAAAAATATGCCACCATCCCAGTGTCGCCTAGAAGTATAACATGTCCAGAACAATGAGACACAGGAGAGTGACGGAGGCCAGGCGTGAGCCACGCTGCCAGAGGGGACACGTCCTCGCCCAGCTCAGGGAAGTTGGCCTAGATCTTCCGTTTGAAACGGGCACTCTAGCTGCAAATCACAACCAAGCGCAGGAAAAACAGAGAGCCCAGGTCTGCCCCAGCACGACACGGCCGTGACCCTTCACCTTCTCGTTGGCTGAAAACTCACCCAGTTTCCTCCCATCACACAACCCGACTGAACCCAAAACGGAACCACTCGGAAAACAATCCCCTGGGAGCCCACCGGCGTCCCCAGAGCAAACGGAGCTGATCGCGATGTGGCTATTGTGGGAGCCCTGGACGCCGAGGCCGCAGACGTCTCCAGACCACCCGGGCATGGCAGCGCTGGTGTTGGTTCACCACTTTCCTAGCTAGAGATACCTTTCCCTTAGACTGCGTCGGGTGCTGGACGGCTCAGATAGAGGATCTGTGTCCTGTGAAGCGAGGAGTGGCCCGTCAGTGCTCGGCCTCGTGCGGGAAAGCCATCCCAGGCTGCGTGTGGGGGTCTGACGGCCCAGCTAAGGCGGTGAGGGCGGGTGATGGGGACTCACTTGCGATCCGTGTCGCAGGGATGCATGTGCGCCCTCCGGCTTCGGAAAGAGAAACCGCTCCTGTCACTGTGTCCCCCAGCTCTGTCCCCGGACCCGGGCGGGCCGTGGCGGCGTGAGCAGGGGCCTGGGGCCAGTGTCCAGGTCAGAGCTCAGGACGCCCGCCAAGGGCCAGCACCAGCTAACGGCAGGTGGGAGTCCACCCTCCGGCCCCGCTGCTGACCGATGCTGCTGCAGGCGCCTCCCAGCCTCGAGACCAGCGGACCCGGCACTTACTGGTGACCAGCACCACCGGGGGCCCGAGGGAGGCCGGGGCGGGGCCCTGTCACGCGCACACCCTAGAGATGGTCTCCCAGAGCGGCTGCATGATGTGTCCTCCAGTCCCTACACTCTGCTCTCGCTCTCCTGGGCTGCAGCGGCCCTGGGGCCCTGGAGCCGTGATGCCCTCTCTGGGCACCTGCTGGGCTCAGCCTTGGCCGGAGCCTCTGGGAGTGGCCCTGGGAGTGACTAGCACCCTGCCCACCACACCCCACGGACTCGCGGGCGCTGGGTCTCAGGGCAGGCGGGCAGGACACGCGGGACCCAGGTCAGAGGCAGCGGCCATGCAGCCCCCCGCGGTTCTGTCCATAGCAGCAGAAGCAGCATGGGGGTCAGCGCTGTGGGCTGAGGGGGCTCACCCCTGATGCGTCCCTTCTCCTGCCCCGTGTGACCACTGTGGGGCCAGCAGGTGACCGTTCTGAGCCCTGGGCTGGGCCAGGGCCGGGGCTCCGCGAGCACTGCCCAAGGCACTGCGTCCCCGTCCCTGGGGTCCCCAGAGGGGACAGCGCCCCTGAGGGTCCTTCCAGATCCCCCTGGACACCACCCAAATGGGGGCTCCTTCTCCGGGCCCAGGCCAGCGCAGGAGGCAGTAGAGTGACCCTGGGCCCCGGTACTGAGGTCCTGGGCCCCCAGAGTCCACTGGCCACATGGCGCCTCCTCCTGTCCCAGCGACACCAGAACCACCCTCGGGGGACACCAGAGACCCTGCGGGGGCCCCCCGCGGTCTGCCCCTGCCCGCGGCACCACACGCCTCCCCCTCGGTGACTCAGCTCCTGCCCCCAGTGACCCCCCGCCCCCCGCGGGTGGAGACACAGCTGAGGTACGGGGTGGACGCCTGCTCGGGACAGATGGGCGACATGCGACAGGGCCCACTCTTGGCACCAAGTCTGAGTTCAGCCCTCGGGACCCAAAGGAGCCATCAGACCCGGCACGAAAGCCCGCCTGACTGCAGGTGTCCAGCGCACGCCCGGCCGCTGGGAAGGCCGGTGTCCCTCCCGGGGCCACACCAGGGCTTCGGAGACCAGCTAACTGCGGGGGTGGCACCCACGGAGCTTCCAGCTGTTTCCCTTCTCGGTTTTGTCTCTAATTGTGGGAGGGGGCCAGTGTCAGGGTCACCCCTCGGGATCCTCAGGTGGTCCTCTGCCAACGGGCCCGAGAATGCCAAGCTGCTCAGCCCACAGTGCTCGGTTCAAACCCAGGACCCGGCCTATGAGAGCTCGGGGCCTCCTTCCTGCCCTCCGCTGCTCCGGCACGTGACCTGTCCCCGCTTTGCGCCCTGGAAGCAGCCTGACACGGTCCCGAGTGGCTCTCATGCCCCTTGTCCCCCAGGGCTGAGGGCCAGCCCTGGTGGAACTGGCCAAACGGATGGGTGGACGCTCTGAAGACGGCTCACTGACATGTTGCTACCTAGCCCAAGGGTCAGCCTTATGAGCTCACGTGGGGCTTAATGCAACACTCTTCACTCTTTCCTCTAAGAAAACTTTTTGGAGGCATTTTCAGCGGTTAATTCATAACAAACAATACAAAATAAATTATTCTGGTTCTGCTTTGGGGCAGAGGTCAGGGTTCGGGATGGAAACATCCAAATTATGGTGGTGGGAAGGTGTCATGGAGGTGGGATTGGTGCTCAAATATTAAATGTGATCAAATATTGTGAACTACTTTATAAAAATAAAACAAAATTCAAAAAACATTTATATAAAAAGACAGCTTACTTAGGAGTCCTGGAAGAAATCTAGAAGAATTTCAAAATTCACTAACGAAGAGAACTGGCGATCACAAGATGCCAAAGAAAAGGTGGGGAACAAGGCAGACCAGTGAGGCAGGAGAGAAGGGATTGGGGAGGGGGGTCCCCGTGCCTCTAGCCCACTTCACGTGCCCGTCCTCCCCTCCCCCGCCTCGCGGCGGCCTTCCCAGTCCCTCTGCCCCTCCACATCCAGCCTGGGAACACACAGCTCCTCCAGTCCCGGGGCCACCTGCAATGCTCAGGGCTTGGCTGCAGCCTCGGGGGGCGCCCCTGCCAGCTCTCGGGGGCGCTCCGGCCGCATCAGCTCCAGCCAGGGACTCCTTGGCCCCGATACCAGATCTCAGTGATGGCAAAGTGGATTTCAGATGCCAAGTTTCTCCCGGGCCCGTCTGAGCTTCACACCCTCCCTGCCGGGCTGACTCCACCCTCCTTGGCAAAAAGAAACCCAGTTTGTTTTGTTTCTCTGCCTGCACCCCAGCTCTGGGCGACGCTGGCTGCCTACGCTACACCCTCAAAAGCATCGGGCAACCGAATGCCTGAATGGAAAGAAGAATATTCACCTGCTCAGGAGATGCCAGAGAAGCCGGAATGCATCACAGGAGTCTGCACTGCTTATAGTCTCCATGGAGGGGCAGGAATCAGGGGGAAGGGCACCCCAGGCCCAGACGGAACTGCTGTTGACATGCAGTTCCGAGAGAAAACTGACAGGCCGTTTGCTTGGGGCTTCTTTCCTCAGAATCCCAAGCTGACCAATAGTTTTTATCATTTCCGCCAAAAGCGTCACGGCTACCTGAGTTCATATTTTTTGTCTGCTGCTGTTCTTGCGGTTGTTTTTCAGGCTTCCTCATCTTGGCCCTCCTTTTTAAAAGCCGGTTACGTAAAATTCACAAGCATATGTCTACTAGATTTTTCTCTCGGGCTTTTTGGGTCACACCCAGCAATGCACAGGGGTTACTCCTGGCTCTGCAGTCAGGAATCACTCCTGGCAGTGCTCAGGGGACCATATGGGATGCTGGGGATCAAACCCGGGTCAACCGCATGCAAGGCAAACGCCCTACCCGCTGTGCTATCGCTCCAGCCCCGTCTACTGGATTTCAAAGTTTGAAATGCTGAGATTTCTGTGGGTCTGATGGTATAGAAACCCATGTTCTTTGTGTGTAAGAAATAGTCCTACTTTCTCTTATGGGTTTTCTTTTTCTTTTCTTTGACTGCAATTCCTCGTTGTATTTTAGGGTTTGTCTTCTTTTGCTTCCCTTGATTAATTGTCTTCAATTTTGTCTTTTCCTATCATTTTATGTGTCTGTGAATATTTCTAAATTATCTGTCAGTCATAACCATTTGACATTATGGAACTGCAGGGCAATATGTATTGGAGGCAGGGTCGATGGCCCAGAGGAAAGGTGGGCCAGCGGCACTGCTGTATGATGTCCAGGTCAATGACGCTGATTGAGAGCCATAAAGAATCCTGGGTGGAGGGGGTGGGAGGATACTCGGGGACTCCTGGGAATGCTATTCCAGGCTCACCAGCCCTGCCAGGCGCTCTCTCAGGCCCAGTGAGGTCCAGCCCTCCCACCTGGCCTGCACGTTGGCATCTGTGTCATCCTTCCTTTCCTCCCCATCTAACAGCTTCCCCGGGGCCCTCCCCTGCCTCGTACTCTAACGATCCACCAATGCGCTGTCCGCTGACATCACTCTGAAACACGGAGGCACTGGCCGGGGGGTCCCACTTCAGACCCTGCCACTGAGCCTGGGTCCCCTCCCCAGAAGGAGGTGCTGAAGTTTGGACTGTGGAAACCAGAGCTGCCGGATCCTGGAGGGCAGCCGACCACCTGCCACTGGGTGTCCTTCCCATAATGCCCAGCCTGGGAGGACGGGCCGCTGGCTCCCCACGGCTCCTCTGGCCAGGGGCAGGGCTGCCCCCAGATGCCCACAGGGGGCAGGGAGCGGAGCGGAGTGTTCGGGCCTCGGTCCTTCTTCAGCTGGGGGTGCGGCTCAAGGTCAAGGCAGAGTTGGCCAGGGAAATGCACAGTGAGCGTCTCTGCTGCACGCAAGTGACCGCTGCGGGGAACCCGCCCTCCCCCGAGTGTCCATGGAGCACGTGACCAGAGGCACGGGCACACAAAGCCTAGGGGCCCGGGTGAAGTCCCAGGGCCAGCGGGGTGTGGACACAGCTGTCTCCAGCCGGGAGAGGAGTGTGGGTGTCTGGCAAGGCCACGCTGGGACTGCGCCTGCGCGAGGCCACCTCGGGCTCCTGCATCTCCATCGCCGAGCCCGGTGCTCGGAGCGGGCGGCGTTCCCCTGGACACTGCCCTAACGCCCCCCCGGGAAGAAAGGCGCCTGCAAGCCCAGCAGGAGGGCACTGGGCACTGGGGGGGCCGCTGCAGGCGGGCGCGGCCGGAGACCCTGCGGGGCCCCGGGACTCCTCCCAGCCCCGGCTCTTTCCGAGGTGGCCCAGCCGGGCACTCGGGGGCCGTGTCCTATTTCTGGGCACTGGCCCCGGAAGGTGGAATGTAAATCCGAGTCCATATGCTGCGGGATCAGATGTTCCCAAGCGCTCAGGGACTATTTTTAAATTCACAGCTAATAATTCACCGTCTGACACTCAGGGCTTGCCCGGGTCTAAAATTAGCCGTTTCTGGGCCTCGGGACAGGGTCAGGGGACAGCCATGAGCAGCAGGGCGCCCCAGAGGGGTAGGCAGAGGGGCGGGTCCAGCTCTGTCCTTCACCCCATCTGCAGAGCAGTTCAGAGGGAGGCCGGAGCCACCTGCCCGGCAGGGCCCAGGACGGCCCAGCACCTGCCAGCACCTTCTAGAAGCCGCAGAAGGAGCAGCCCCCACAAGGGACAGACCTCGCTGCTTGGGCGGAGACTCGGTGGGCCTCGGGCTGGTGCTCGGGAGGGCCCTTCTCTCCAGTCACCGATGGGCTCAGCGTCTCAGGGTCGCACCCTGTGGTGCTCGGGGTCACTCCTGGAGCATGCGCTGTGGCCGGGATGGCCCCCGGGCGCTCTGCCCTGTGCCCTGCACTGGGGCAGGCCTGTAAGGGGTGCGAGGAGCCGGGGGGTGCTTCAGACCGAGAGGCCGCTCTTCGCTCCAGCAGCTCCTCTGGTCAGCCTACTACCCCGCCCGGCCCTCACCTCTCCATCCAGAGCCTCGAGCCCTGTCTGCGTCTGCACACACGGGTAGGCGGGCTGCAGGCGTTCCTCTCGGCACTGTCTCCACCCACCCTCATACACGTACATACATGTACAAGCACAAGTCATGCGTGTCTGCTCTCCGTGCCCTACCTCTGTGCCTCTGCCTGCCTGCCATCCACCTGCCTATCTACTCCACACACACTCACACACACACTTACACACATACACACTCATACACCCACACCTACACACTCACATACACCCACACTCACTCACTCACACACATACTCACACACACACAAAAACTCACACACACAGCCACACACACTCACACACACAAACACTCTCATACACACATACACACTCATACACCCACACCTACACACTCACTCACATACACCCACACCCACTCACTCACTCACACACATACTCACACACTCACACACACACAAAAACTCACTCACACACATACTCACACACACAAAAACACACACAAACAGCCACACACACTCACTCTCACACACAAACACTCTCATACACTCACATGCTCACATACACTCACACTCACACACTCACACACACACATAAACACGTCTGGAAGGACATTGCATCTTTCTCTCGCACCCCTACCTACCGAGTCGGGTCAGCCTGGGAAGGAGGGTTGAGGCTCTTCCGTTTCCAGGTGGCCCCACCTGGACCCTTCCTCTGAGCAGCTGCGCTCCAGCCAGGGAGCAGTGCTTCACCCACACCTACGGAGGGCGCTGATGCTGCGGCAGCGCAGGGAGGGCGGGGCTATGGGTGCTGGGGGGCGGGGCTATGGGTGCTGGGGGAGGGCGGGGCTATGGGTGCTGGGGGAGGGCGGGGCTATGGTGCTGGGGGTGGGGCTATGGGTGCTGGGGGCGGGGCTATGGTGCTGGGGGTGGGGCTATGGGTGCTGGGGGTGGGGCTATGGTGCTGGGGGTGGGTCTATGGATGCTGGGGAGGGCGGGGCTATGGGTGCTGGGGGTGGGGCTATGGATGCTGGGGAGGGCGGGGCTATGGGTGCTGGGGGAGGGCGGGGCTATGGATGCTGGGGGCGGGGCTATGGGTGTTGGGGGAGGCAGGGCTATGGATGCTGGGGGCGGGGCTATGGGTGCTGGGGGCGGGACTATGGGTGTTGGGGCGGGGTTATGGATGCTGGGGGCGGGGCTATGGGTGCTGGGGGAGGGCGGGGCTATGGGTGCTGGGGAAAGGCGGGGCTATTGGTGCTGGGGGCGGGGCTATGGGTGCTGGGGGAGGCGGGGCGCGGGGCCCGGAGCTGGCACGAGCACTGATGCTCCACTCCAGAGGAGAGGAGAAAGTCCTCCCAGCGTGGATCATTCCCCTGCTCAGACAGCTGAACAGAGACACAGGGAGCCGGGGAGGGTTTCGGTGGAGGAAACTGGCTCCCCACCAGCCACGGCCTGGCTGGAAGGACGGCCCCTCCCGGGCGGCCAGCGGGCGGCAGGTTCCCGAGTCTGTGCTCACCCCATCTCGCAGGGCAGAGCTGACGGGGGCTCCCGCAGGCCCCCAGACGAGGAGATGAGGGAGACGCGGAGGCCAGCAGCATCGCCACACGGCGAGGCCCCTCTCCGCCTGCTCGCACCCGAGCACTGGCCTGGCGGGGGCGGGCGGGCACACTGGGGCCTGCGGAGGGAGCCTGCAGGGAGGACGCGCAGCGCAGAGCATCCGCTCCCGACAGTGGCCTGCGCCGGCCCTGCACGGGGGCTTGGCTTAAGGCCTCCAAGGGAGCGCAGACACAGTGCGAAGAGCGAGGTGGGCAGGCCCGGGTGTCTGTCCGCCTGCCTGAACGGACAGGGTGGGCAGGACAGCGTCAGTGAGAGCCCGGCAGCACCAGACTGGGCACAGGAGGCAAAGGAGCCCTGGCGGGAAGGCGCAGGCGTGGGGAATTCCCGGGGCTGTGTCGGCCTTCAGCCTGCGAGGTGCCAGGGCTGCTCCCACACACACCTGTACACGTGTGCACACACATCACACGTATACACACACACATCACACACTACATATGTGCACACATCCGGTGCCGCAGTGCACAAGCATGCATGCAAATGTGTATACATATATGTGCATGCACAGGAGAGTGTCCCGAGCGCCAGGGGTGCCAGGCCCTTGGGCGAGCTTGGACAGTACCCCCCCCCCCCCCGCCTGCGTCTCTCTCCAGAGAGGGCACCAAAGTCTGGTGCAGGAGCCGCTGCCCATCCCACAGGCCGCTGCCCGCCATGCTCTCTGGAGAGGAAGCTCGAGGTGGAAGCAGAACAGAAACCGGGCAGAGAAAGCACAGCACCACTGCCCAGCGTCCGTACACTCGGGCCGCAGAGAAGCCCCCGCTTCCACGGAGCATGCTCCCCGCCAGCACCCGCAGGGCCCGCAGGCCCCAGAGAGACCCCCCGGGCCCCAGAGAGATCCCCCCGGGCCCCAGTTATACTCTTCCAGGCCCCAGAGAGACCCCCCCATCCGGGCCCCAGCGAGACCCAGGCCCCAGTGAGACCCTTCCGACTCCCCGATGCCCCCAGGGCCCAGGTCATCCTTGCATCCTCCCGGGCGCCCACAGTGCCTCCTGCTTTGGGTTGACCCTGGGGCCAGGCCCCACCCTGACGTGCCATGCTCCAGGAAGCTGTTCCTCCACCCAGACGCCACTTCCGGGAACCCTCTCCTGCCAGGGCCTCCCTGTGCACACGGGGCAGGGGCGTCCCTTGGGACAGCCGAGAAAGCAGCAAAGCAAGCCCGCCAGCTTCAGTTGTTTGATACCAACCCCCCACCAGAAGGGACAGCAGGGCAGTTTGGCAGCACCTGAGTCTCCCCTCCGCGTGCCTTTCTCGGGACCAGGAAACTGGCCCTGCTGGCATCACGGGCACCTCTCTGCCGACGAGCAGGCCGGGATTCTGGAGACATCACCTACCCAATGTCCGCCTTGCGAACATCTGGGGGTGTTCCAGGCCAACTAACACCGCACCCGGCACCGTGGGGCTGACCCCTCTGTACGCTGGACACGGCAGGGAGAGGACACTGAAAAGATTCCTCTATCTCTGGACACACAGGAAGGGGTGATGGAGATGTGGCATGGACACCACGGAATCCCACGCAGCTGCGAGGAACATGGAATCATGCAATCGGCTGCAAGGGGTAACTGGGAGGCGTCATGTCCAGTGGAGAGGGGCGGACACAGGCTGTGTAGAGTACTGGGTGAGGAAACGTGGTCAAGGGGAGGCCTGGACCCCCGGGCCCGGTGTCTGGAGAGGAGGGCGGGGAAGGAGAGAATCTGGGGGAGAGCGGGAATACCGGGTGGGCAGGCATCGGGGCGTCAGTTAGGCCGTGACAGGTGAGGGGTCGAGTCTCAGACCCAAAGGCCGACTCAGCAACACTGAAGACTCGAGATTTAAGCTCAGCCTGAGACTCTGTCGTGAGCCTGTCAAGGTGACAGGGGGACGGGGCGGGAGCCGTGGGGAGGGAAGCTGATGCTGGTGGTGGGCTTGGGTCGAAATCTTACGCCCAGAACCCAACCGTCAGTGACTGTGAATCTCAGTTCTGTGCGAGAGAAGGAAAGGAAGACTGCCACGGGCTGTGGGGCAGACACATGGGCAGTGCGTGTCTTGTGCGTGTCCCAGAGTCCCTCTGGGGGGTGGGTGGGGCCGTAGGAGCACCAGCGAGCCTCCTGCCCTGCTGGGGGGCTGCGGTGCTGGGGTGCGAACCCCACCCTCCTCAGGGCTCTCTGGCCAGCGGGTTTGATACGGCGATGTACGGATCAAGCGGCGCTCAGCGGCGTTACCTCAGCCAACAGAGAGTTACACCCCCGAGGGCTTACTCTGGAAAGAGCCCGTCCTGGCCAGTGGCCATCAGCAAGCCCCGCACATCCGGCTCATTCCTGAGTCTGAGGTCCCCAGCACACGGCTGGACTCCCGCAGCTCCAGGGCAAGTAGCTCCGTGGCTCGGCCTCGTGATTTCCAGCAAGTGCATGAAAGGTTCAGAGAGGTCGAGCCCCTGTCACAGCACAGAGTCAGCGCCCGCACTTGGCTCTCAAACCCTCGTCCTTCAATGACCCCTGGGCGCCTCCCAGGAGGTGAGCCCACTCACCAGCCCGGTTTCCCAGGGCCACACCTGCATTTCTTCAGAGCACCCCCAGGTGCGAGCACCCCCCGCAAGCTTCAGGGTGCAGCTCCTTTTGTGCACAAACCCCGGAGCTTAAGTCCGGGCGAGCGTGTCGGCGAGGGCTTGGCAGCAGCTCTGGAGGGGCAGGACAGGGCGTCCCGACCCACCGCCCAGCCCTGGCGCCTACTGACTCACGGCCAGGCCAGGCAACCCGGAGCTGGGCGACTCAGCACGACACACCGCTACCCAGAGCCCGGAGGGTCGGGCAGGCAGCCTGCGCGTGTGGAGAGTGGCCGGTCCCGGGGCCTGGGTCCAGCCTCAGGTGGGCCACTCGCCCGTGCTCTCGAGAGCCCGCGGGGGTGGGCCGTGAGGAGGCCGCAGCGCAGGGGTGAAGTGGGGCTACGCCCCAGGTCCACACGGACCACAGTGACCCCGTGGGCAGCAAAGCCGGCAGCTTGCACACAGTTGACCTGAGTTCCCATCCCCGACACCAGCACGGTGCTCGGGGCCGGGCCAGGAGTGCTCCCTGGTAGGACCCCCAAATGTGAGATAAAATAGGGGGCCGGAGAGGACAGGGACCAGTCCCTGCCTTGCACGCCGCTGTCCCCGGCCTGCTCTCCTGCACCACGCAAACCCTGAGCACTGCCGTGTGCAGCCCGAGAGGCCCGAGCGCCCCGGGTGGGGCCGCGCACCCCTGGGAGACCCCGGCCAGGGACCCCTCCACAGCACAGTGAGATCAGCCCCCGCCTGTGGAATCTCACGTCCACGCGGGCAGATGGACACCGGCTGCCACAGTGGGGCAAAGCCAAGGAGGCAGCTGACCAGCGAGTCCACAGCCCACGCAGGGAACTCAGGGCCCTGAGAGGGCCCAGGGGAAGGGCCAAGTGCCGCCATGTCCGGTGAAAGAGCACTGGACACTGGAAGCGCCTGGGCAGCCACGGGCAGCCACGGGCAGCCTGGGCTTGGGGGATCTGGGTGGACTCCCGGGGTCAGCTGCCGAGGACAGTCTGTCGGTGAGAAAGGGGAGAGTCTGGACCTGGTCTGGGTCAGTCCAGCTCTGCCACTGGCCACCCTGCCTGACGAAAGTGTCTTCACTCAACGCCCTGCGGAACCTCCTTCCTGTCGGGCACGTGCTTAGAGAG
The DNA here is from genome assembly GCF_027595985.1 of Sorex araneus. Lineage (NCBI taxonomy): Eukaryota > Metazoa > Chordata > Mammalia > Eulipotyphla > Soricidae > Sorex > Sorex araneus. The sequence continues at coordinate 142,597,303 of NC_073306.1, forward strand.
GGGTCGACTCTGGGCCTGCTGCTCACGGAACCAGAAGGTTCTATTTAAAAAATGAAAGTGATGGGGCCAGAGCGATAGCACAGCGGGTAGGGCGTTTGCCTTCCTTGCACACGGCCGACCCGGGTTCGATCTCCGGCATCCCATATGGTCCCCCAAGCAGCACCAGGAGTAATTCCTGAGTGCAAAGCCAGGAGTAACCCCTGAGCATCGCTGGGTGTGACCCATAAAGCAAAAATAAATAAATAAATAAATAAATAAATAAAATGAAAGTGATGGGGCCAGAGCGATAGTACAGCGGAGAGGGCGTTTGCCTTGCACACGGCCTACCCGGCTCGATCCCGGGCATTCCACATGGTTCCCCGAGCACCCCCAGGGGTGATTCCTGAGTGCAGAGCCAGGAGTAGCCCCTGAGCATCGCTGGGCATGGCCCAAAAAGAAAACAAGCAAAAATAAATGAATAAATACGTGGATGTGATGGTGGAACAAGAACCCTTTCCCGGGAAAGGGCACTGCACGGGCGACACTGGCAGTCTATCCTGCCCTTGGCCAGGCTGACCGTGGGGCGCCAAGATGCTCATGCTCTCCGTGTCCGAGTCTGGGCAGGGGTGAGCCAGTGTCCTTCCCCGGCAGGTGTGCGGACAGCGGCCCCCAGCGCTGCCTCTGGGACGCTGGTCCCGGCCTGGGGCTGGGCGGTCTCCCGGGTCCCGTGGGGCTTCCTGCCCGTGCCGTCCCCACCGCTGCTGCTTCAGGCCACACCGGACAGTGCTCAGGGGTCACTCCTGGCAGGGCTGAGGGACCCTTGGGGGGCCTTCCCCGCTCTGCTCTGTCTGGCCCCCACCCCTGGCCCCACTGCCTCCCCCTCTGCTCCCTGAACCGCTGCAGCACTGGGCAGCGTGGGGGCAGGCCTGGCCACTCTCCCCCGACCGGCCGCTGAGGGCAATGAGCACAGCTGGGCCAGCTGGTTCCGGAGCGCAGCACCTCTCTTCCTTTGCCCTCGTGGGCCTGGAGCCCGAGCCCTGGCCAGGGACAGTCTTCCCTGATGGTCACTGCTGAGACGCTCGCGCGCAGGGGCCAGGGTGCCTCTGTGAAGATGGACAGCGGGAGGGGCGTCCTGTCCCTCACTGCTGCCCCCGTGTGCCAACGTCTGTGACACTAAGAATGGGGGGGACGGTGCTCTCAGGGGGGCCTGACGGTCACCAACAGGGAGACATGAGGGGGACAGTGGCTCACACAGCTTGAGGACAGTCTGCGGCGGGTGGGCGCAGCCATGCAGATGGACAGGCTCTGCCTGCGGTGGTCAGTCTCTCCGGGCTGGGGCGCACCTCAGGGCAGGGGTCTCCGTGCACCCCCGGCCAGTGGGTGCTGGGGGAGTCAGGGCCGGGCTCTCCAAAGGCCCCTCGACCCAGCCAGGACAGCGGTACGCAGGGCGCCTACCCATCATCTCTCCTGCGCAGACACGGAGGGTCCCGCGGCAGTCCCCCCCTCCCCCTGCCTCTCTCCCTCCCCTCCCTCTCCCTCCCTCCTTCTCTCTCCTCCCTCCCTCTTACCTTCTCTCCCTCCCCCTGCCTCTCTCCCTCCCCTCCCTCTCCCTCCCCCTGCCTCTGTCCCTCCCCTCCCTCCCCCTGCCTCTCTCCCTCCCCTCCTCCCTCTCTACCCCTCTCCCCCCTCCCGCTGTGGGAGCAGCTCAGAGCAGTCAGCTGGGGTCCTGCCCTGCTGGCCTCTGTCTAGGGGGCCTCTGCCGGGCAGGCCGGGCCCAAAGCTGAGTCTCTCTCTGTCCTTGCGGCCTGACACAAGGGCCTTCCACCCACAAGAGGCGGTTTTCAGAGCTTGTTTTTCTTCTCTGGGGACTAGGGGAGTCCCACCAAAAGGCACCACAGGCCGGGTCACGTTCACGCTAACTCGGGCCAGTCTGGAACCTTCCGTTTCCTCAGCTGAGAGCGATTTTCTCCGCCAGTGCTTTGTACCAGAGCCCGGGGCCCGGGGCCCGAGGATGGGGAGGGAGGACACTCGCACCCGGGCCCGGGAGCAGTGGCGACTGGCTGGGACTGGCCCCCGGGCCCTGGCAGAACCTGGCGGGCCGGCCGTCCTCGCAGCCTTATTTGAGCAGACGCTCCGTGGGGAGGTCTCGGCGCGAGTCGGGCCAGGCGGCCATCACCCACGAGGCCCTGCTCCAACCGCGGGTCTTTACTTCCAGAAAGGCTGGGGGGCCCCGCTGCCCCCCCACAGCGCCCAGCACGGCTCTCCGGGGAGAGCCCAGGGCCCGCAGCCAGCTAACGGCAGGGACACGAACAGGGCGCAGGGACGGGCCGGACGGCTGGGGGGCCATCTGGGCTCTGGGCCTGCCCAGGCTGGGGGTGGCCGGGCCCGCAGGGACGGGCAGCTCAGGTGACCCACGCAGGCTCTTCTTCCCACAGGGAACCGGGTGCGGGGGAGTCAATTCAGCGGGCGGCTGACTCAGGCCCCGGGAATGTGGCCTCCCTGCCCCCGCCCCCTCCCCCGCCAAGAAAGGGATCGGAGACGCTGATAAGAATTCTTTTATGTTATTCCAATAAAAAATACATTCATACAGAAATATAACAATCTTGCAAAAAACAATTTCAAATAAAATCTTGTAAAACAAAATTTTACAAAAATCTTACAAAGATTCTTTAGATAACAGGGTGCTTCCCAAAAAAAAGAAACAAAAGAAAAGAAAAAAGAAATCTCACAAATAGAAATCTTTTTTTCAACGTCAAGCAAAAAAAAAAGTTTCTGCTTGATTGAGGCTCAGTTATCACCTGAACAGAATGTAGCTCTTACTGTACTTCTTACAAAACGACAGGCTCCCGCACACACGCCCCCCACAGCTCCCGAGCCCCCCGCACGCGTCTGTGCGGCCGAGGGCCTTTCTCCCCCCACCCCCTGAATTTACTTCTATGTTTTCATTTTTGGTCTTCAGTTTACCTCCTTGCTTAAGGGAACGGACACAGCTGAACACATACAGGGCCTAAAACATTTTACCAAACCAGCCAGTCCCACACCTGGATTCTCAGTAGCCAAAGCGAAGCCCACCCCAAGCCCACGCGCAGAATGGCAGACGGGCCCTCGCGGTAAGCGCCCGTGTCAGCCCAGATTTCACAAACCAGTCAGGTGAGCGCCCAGCGTTGCTCATTCCCAGGAAGATCAAACCCAACACAGCCCGGCCGGGCCGCTGGGGTATCTCCTACCCCAGCACCCAAAGGGGGCCACTCGGCCGGCCACAGCGGCACCCCAGTGTGGGAAAGTGACTCGCTGGAAAACCTCTGGGCTAGAAAAAAAATAGGTTGGTGGGCATCCAAATGTTTTAAAAAAGAAAGCTTGGGATGAGCTTTCTCTCAGGCCAGACCTTCCGGCAAAGCTGGAACGCACAACCCAAACCTCCGTCTGAGAGCAAGCGGGAGGCCGGCCGCAGGGGCAGCACGCAGGAGGCCAGCCGCGGGCTCCACCCTCTCGAGGCCACTCCGAGAAGCTGCTTCCTGGCGCTGGGAGTCTCTAGCTAACATTCTAATTTCTCCTTAAAAAAATATTTATATATTATCTATATATAGCATATATATACACACATATATACTATACACACAAATATACACACACAAGAGTTCCGCCCGCTTCTGTCCACAGCGGGCTGCTTTCGCTATCACCAACAGGTAGCTAGACAGGTACATAAACCTTGTGCCTTGTAAGCAAATACATTAACATCATTTTTTAATAGTTTTTGTTTTTTTGTTTTTTTTTTAACACTTCTGTATCTTTCCTATGCATGAAACGAGACGCATCCAACACGGTCGGCGTGTGATCTATACAAGAGTTGTGCAAAGTGGACACCAAAGTCTGTGGTAGAAAAGCTCCGATGTTCCCGGGCATCGGCTGGAGGGCCCCGCGAGGCTGGGGGGCCCCCCCGATGTCTGTCCGTGAGGGAGGGCCTGGACGAGGGCTTTCAGGAGTCTCCATCGGTACAGTACAACGCCAGGTGTAAAAAAGAGCCTTAATAAAGCATGCACCCCTGCACCCCTGGAGCAGCCCGCGAGGGCCTGCTAAGGCACCATTAAGATCCGCAGTGCATTTCAGCTGGGAAACCAGAGATTAGTCCTCAAGGCATAAATAAGAGAAACTTAGCTGCATGAGAAAACAGTTTCTAAGCTTTAGTGGTTCCATCCACCCCGCCGAGCAGAACCGCAGCTTCCAGGTCGGTGAACACGAGACCGGCATCCGGCCCCACTCGCACCCAAGACAGCCTGGCCCACCCGGCACGGGGACCCTCCAGAGCCCGTGCGCCCGGACCAACTGTCCGCAGCAGGGCAGAGAGGGGCCACTGGGCCCCACAAAGAAAAGAGTTTCCGGTGCCCGGTGACCAGCGGCAATTCTGACAGGAAAGCGTCATCCAGGCAGGGCCCCTCCTCCTGCCGTGCGTGCGTGGCAAGGTCCTGGGGCCGCCCAGGGCACGGCACACCCGCACGGGTCCTCTCAGAGCCAGCCTCCTCTGCCCCGCGCCCGCCCCCCACGCCTTTACAACTTTTTTTGTTTTCTTTTTTTTTTTTAATCCCCCCTCAGGTGCAGACCCCCGGGAGGATCCTGGGGGCACGCCTCACACACAACACTCAAACCGCACCAGCCGCCTCCCGCAGGGAGGCGCCGAGCACTGGCCCCACGCACGGGGACAGGCCGCCACAGTCACGCCGCCCACACGCTCCGTGCTCACGGCCGGGCCTCCCCCACTGCCCCCCGCGCTCCTGCGGGGACACCTCGGCCCTCCCACCAACGACCATCCAGGGGCCCTGGAGGCCGGCAGGAGGGGGCCAGGCAGCTGCTCTGGCTGGCAGGCGCCTCCGCCAGGCCGGCCGCAGCCCGGAGCCGTCTTAGCCGCAGGGGTGGCGGCCGGTTCACAGGTGCCTCTTCATGTGCAGGGCCAGATGGTCGGACCTGGAGAAGCATCTGCAGAACGAAGCCGGGGGGTTAGGCCTGACAGCACCCCCGGCCCCCACCACCGCGAACACGGGCCTGCGCCCCGGCGGTGGCCCGGCAGGGCAGTGGTGCCCGGTCCCCGCCGCCCGGCAGGGCTGGCACCACGTACCTGTCACAGTGGGCGCACTTAAAGGGCTTGGCGCCCGTGTGCTTTCGGAAATGTCTGGTTAGCTCATCGCTCCTTGCGAAACGCCACTCACACCCGTCCCAGGAGCATCGGTACGGCTTCTCTCCTGGGAAGAGACACAGCACCGTGAGGTCACAGGCGCGCGGCCGGCGCCCTCGTGCCCCAGGGGCGCGCCCCGCCAGGTGCTGCCAGCCCGAGGGAAGTGGCCAGGGCGACCACCCTGGTCAGAGTGAGCGTGGGCTGTGGGCAGAGGCTGGGCAGTCCCTCAGCCTGGAAATGTCCTGCCATGGCCGGCTGGGGCACGGCACGTGGCCGAGCGCTTCTGCTCTGCCTGGACGCCCCATGGCTCCCGGGCAAGGGGGCGGTGCCCCCCCAGAGTTCACCCTCGCCGGGGGCTGGCAGGAAGCTTCCGGGGCTCTCGACGGACAGACACCAAGGCGCCGTCTCAGAAGCCCCCCGAGGCCGCTCAGCTCAGCCCCCACCCCCGGCTGCTCGGACCCTCGGCTCTGCCACCATGTGGCACGTGGGCACATGGGCAGCCCGGGCGCTGGGCGCGGAGAAGGGCCCCGAGGTTGGATGGTGGAGACGCAGCAGGCCTTTACCTCTCGGCGACTGAGCTCGGAGGCCACAGTCCAGTCTCTCTGCGCCTGTGTGGCCCCCCGAGACCCAGGCGGGGGGAGGCGAGTCTGTGCGCGCCCCCTCCCAGGGCGGTGACCCCGGGTGGGGTGGGCAGGCCGCACTGACCTGTGTGTGTGCGCTGGTGCGCTTTCAGGTGGGAGCTTTTGGTGTAGACCTTCCTGCAGCCGTTGAAGTGGCAGCGGTGGACCCTGCGGCGGCCGTCGGGGGACGCGTCCCCGCTGCCCTTGTCCCCGGGCTTCCCCGCGGTCCCCCCGTGCATCTTCCCGGCAGGAAGCAGCTCCCCAGATCCGCAGCCCCACAGCTGGGACGGGTCCCGGCTCAGTTCGGGGGACGACGGGGGCGAGGAGGCCAGGGGGCTGCCCAGGCCCCCCGAGCCCGCCAAGGCTTCGCCGAGGGGGTCGGAGGCGAACTTGGAGGTGGGCGACAGTTCCTCGGAGCTGTCGGAGGCCTCGCTGCTGGCGTCCGAGTTCAGGCTGCTGGTCTCCAGGCTGCAGGCGAAGCCGGGGCTGCTGAGGGGGTCCTCAGGGGCGCTGCCCGGGTGCGGGAGCCCCGTGTCCTCCTTCTTCTCCCGGGCCAGGATGAGCTTGGCCCACAGGTCCTCCTGGCCGTCGAACTTGATGTCGGAGGCCGCCACGTAGCAGGGCTCGCTCTGCAGATAGCGCTCCAGCTCGAGGCAGGTCTGCGGAGGAAGCACACGGGCCACGTGACTGCGGGCTCACGGAAGCGTAGGCGCGTTTCCCCAAACAGGCAGCCGTGAAGGGCACAGGGGTGGCCACTGGACGCCCGGGGCCAGAGAGGCATGGAGGAGTTCGGAGAAGGCGACGGTGGGCTCGGAGCAGTGCCGTCTGCGCCCGCCCTGCCACCCTCAGTTCCCAGGGCGGAGGGTGCCGGTGCCAGGAGGAACCACACAGGCGCAGCCTCGGTCGCATCCCCGAACAGGTCTGACGGCTCCTCCGACGGTGCGGGGCGGAGGGGTGCAGGGGGCTGGGGCTGCCCCAGAACCCGCAGGTGCACATCCCCAGGCCCGGTGGGTGGGGGGGGGGCGTTGTGTGTGGAGCACAGCAGGATGGACGCCCTTCGTCCTCGCCCAGCCTCGGGGAGTGGGGAGGCCACAATGGCCGAGGACTTTATCCACGGGCCAAGAGTACAACTGTATGAGTCATCGCCCTCTTTTACCCAATGCCAGAGGAGACTTCCTTTTGAAATGCTGAGCAGCAGCCAGACGCCCCGCTCAAGTCCACACGTACACGTAGTGTGTGTGTGTGTGTGTGTGTGTGTGTGTGTGTCTGAGCAGCAACCAGACACCCCGCTCAAATCCACACATAGTATGTGTGTGTGTGTCTGAGCAGCAGCCAGAGGCCCTGCTCAAATCCACACGTAGTGTGTGTGTGTGTATGGTGTGTGTGTGTGTGTGTGTGTGTCTGAGCAGCAGCCAGAGACGCCCTGTTCAAATCCACACGTAGAGTGTGTGTGTGAGTGTGTGTGGTGTGTGTGTGTGTGAGTGTGTGTGTGTGAGTGTGAGTGTGTGTGTGTGAGTGTGTGAGTGTGTGTGTGTGTGTGTGTTGGGGGAGGCCCAGCCCCTGCAGCCCGAGGGGATGCTGCCCTCTCCTCAGCACCTCACCCCCTCTGGCCAGTGGGGAAGAGGGGCAGGAGGCATTCAGCTGGGCCGGGCCGGCCGGGCGCGGCTGCCCACATGTCCTTATAAGGATGTCTATAGGCCTCGCACGCACGCAGCCACATTTCCACAGCAAACTCTGCTCTTCCCTCCACCGCGCTGGGGAGGCAGCGCTGACCCGGGCCCTGCGGCCAGCGCCGAACCCTCGCCCACAGCCCACGGCCCTGCCATACAGCAAGCGCGGGGTGGGGGCGCTGTTTCCTCCCCTCCCTAAAATTAGCCGGCCGACTTCCCAGCACAGGGGGGGGGGGGAGGAGCAGGATATTTTATTGACGTTCCAAGGAAAGGGAACGTGCGTTTCCCCGCGAGCTGCTAGATTTCCATCATCGGCCAATCCCCAGCCCCCATCACGCCGGTGGACGCTGGGCGTCTCCGAGTTCAAAAGCCCCTGCCGGCCAGAGGCAGCCCCACCGGGCAGCCGGCCGGGAAACTCCTTAGACCATCCCTGGGGAGGTGGGAGAGGCAGGGCCCGTCCAGCGCCCAGAGCTCCCGCACCCCTCCAGCCCTCCGAAAGGCGCCCCAGTCTCGAACCCCAGAGTCTCTCTGATCTGATCTGCTGGGGGCCGGCGAGGGCTCAGCAAACCCTCCTCTAAAGACAATGAGGCGAGTGTCAGAACACGTCGTCCCCTTCCAGAAATGCCAAGGAATCAGAACCGGGATGGGGGGTGGGATTAAGTTTCTCCAATGTCCAATGTCAAAAATTCCAGTTCCTCCCCCAAACACCGGGAGAGCCAGCCTCTAAATCTTCCCAAATTAAGACTTCAGCCAGTTCTGCTGGTCTCACTGTCATATGACTATAAGTCACTGCCTGTGCGAACATGGCTTTTTTTTTCCTGGTCAACAATAGAAGCAGGTAAGAAAAACAAGGCAGATCCAGGCGGATCTGAAGGATTCCGAAGAGGAAAAAAGAAACCGAAAGAGGCAGAGAAAAGTCTCTGCGGCTATTTCTCAAGGCGATTGTTTAATTAATAATAATATTCTTTTAAAGCTCTACGGACAAAACAACAAAAAAAGCAGAACAACAACAACAAATCTTAAAAAAAAAAAAAAAACACCCACCAGTCAACCCTTTGCTGGCTCTGCCCCAGTCAATTCATTTGACAAGATCCAGCTGTGGAACTGGGAGCCCGTACAAGCCCCAGAGGCGTGCCAGGGCTTCTCGGCGCTGGGTCAGCGGGAGGATGCGGCGGGCAGCCGCTGGGATGACAGCCCCGAGGGGCGGGTGGGGGCACTACTCGGATCCGGAAGAAATGGAAAAATAAATAAAAATGAATGCAAATAAATGCAAATAAAATGAGAAATAAACAAAAACCGAATCTGAATTAAAAATAAACAAAAATTGAATTTAAATAAAAAATAAATCCAGATCAAATAAAATCAAATTTAAATCAAATCCAAACCCAATCGCATCCGTTTAAACGGAGATGCGCCGCGCCCGGGCCCCTCCCTACCTGTTGCCAGTACTCCTCCAGCGAGGGCAGCGCCGAGAAGTAGCCGGTCTCGTGCACGATCTGCAGCTCCTGGAAGATGCTGCACATGGGCAGCACGTCCATGGCGGGCGGCGGGGTCGGCGCGGGCGCCCGAGCGTGCACGGCGCTGCCCGCGGACTCGCTCAGCCCACGACTGGCCGCGCCGGCGCTGCCCAACTTCCCTATTCAAAGGCCGCAGCCGCCTCCTCCGCCCCGGCCGGCCGCGCCGCCCCGCGCCCCACGTGACGCCGCGCCCCGCCCCCGCCGCGCCGCCCAATGGCGCGCCGCCCCGCCCGCCGGCCGCGCGCGCATGACGTCAGCCGCGGCCAATGGGCGCGCGCGGCGCGGCGCGGCCCCGCCTGGCGTGACCAGGCCCCTCCCCCCGCGCCCTCGCCATTGGCCCGATTCGAACCGGGGCCGCCTCCCATTGGAGGGCGGTCGGGCCGGCTATTTTTAGCAGCCTATATAAGGCGCGGGCGGCGGCGCGCCGGAGGAGTCGGCGCTGGGCGGTGCGCGGCCGAGCGGCTCAGTGCGCGGCGGCTCCGGCGGCCCGGCCGGCCGCGGGCCGGACGCGGGGGGACGCGGCGCCCGGGCCCCGCCGTGCCGCGCGCTCCGAGCGCCCGTGACGTGCACCCGGGGCGCGGGTGCAGGGCCCTGAGCTCGGGCCGGCTCCGGCTCGCCCCCGGCCCGCCCAGCCAGGGGCCCCGGCGCTGCAGCCGGGCCGGTCTCCGTGCATCCCCCTCCTGGGGCCAGCAGCCGGGCGCCCGCGATGCACAAACAAGGCCGGGCGAGGCCGGCCGCACTGTAAACCCAAATGCACCGGTGGTACCTTCCAGAAAAAAACAGAACACGCCCAGGCGTGGGATGCTTGGTTTGAGATGCAGAGAGTGCAGCGGGGTGCGGGGGTCCTGGCCCTGGACAGAGGGGCAGCCCTGGGGCGGGCACGTGATGCAGGCAGCGTCCTGCCCTGGGAGTCCAGAGTAAGGAAGGCCTCTGGTCTTCCTGTGGTGCTGAGGTTCGGGGCGAATGAATCCTAAGAATCTTGATCCTGTCTGCCCAGTTCCAGCAGCCCAGAGCCCCAGCCCCCTCCCCAAGGCCCCTGACTTCGCCGGCGTGGCCGGTGCTGGGTCTGCAGCAGCCCCCCAGTCCCAGGGGCGCTGGCCAGGTGTGTTGGGGGTGGTCAGGAGTGCCTGGCTCCCCGGGGCTGAGTTCTCGTTCTCGGTGACCAGGCAATCACAAAAGAGGCACAATTGCAGGTGTGGGGTGTTCTGGGGTGCCACCCCGGTCTCCTGGGCAGCGGGGGCAAAGGGCAGACTGGGATGGCATCAGTTACTCAGCGTCCAAGGAGGGCTCCGTGGTCACCTGGGGCTGGTGCCAGCCAAGGCCGGGTGCAGTAGTGCACCAGTGCGCCCGTGCCAGGCTGGGCTTCAGGACTGGGGTCTGCCAAATCAGCTGCTCGGTTCAGCTCTCAAACCGGAAGTGTCCACAGGCCTGACGTGCAGTTCCAAGATCACAAAGTATAGTTTCTGAGCAGTAGACACACTCAACCAACCCAAAACAGTGACTTCTAGGAAGAAAGATAAGGCCCAGGCCTGGCCTCTGGGCCTGCCCCTCGCGGGCTCACACAGGGTCCTCGCCAACGGGGCAACCTCGGTTTCCTGAGTGGAGCATCAGATGCAGGACTGCACCTGGTGGGCAGAGGCGGGTCACGGTGAGGGGAGCGGGGCGGACTTCAGACTCCGTATCTGGGCTGCAGGCCCATTCTTTACGGGCAGACAACACGCCCTGCTCCCCTACGTGCCGGCTGGGCTGCAGAGGTGTCCGGGCCTGGCTCTCAGCCCGTGGCGAGGCCTCACTCGCTGCTCACGTCCACCCCACTGGCTGCTGCCACCTCAGAATTCCCCGTCCAGCCAGGTGCACAGGAACCCTCTCTGGTCTGGGGCAGGGGGGCCCACAGTCAGCACTGCAGAGGAGCTGGCGGAGCCCCTCCCCCCGACCCTGCCTGCAGGGAACCAAGCTGTCCCGCACTGTGGCCCCAAGCTCATCCGTCGTCAGTGTCTGCACCACTGCGTGGCCAGGCCGCTGCCATCCACAGACGGTCTGGGTCCCATCTGCATGTCCCTGCTCTGTCTGCAGTTCTGCAGGGCTGGAGTGTACCCTGCCACCAGCCCCCACCCCCACCCCACGCCCGCCCACGGCCACTTCCACTTGCTTATCACACTTCTGCTTGAACCGCTGAGCTCTCTGCCACACTCAGAGGACGAGGCTCACGTCCAACATGAGCTTTGTGACGAGCACCTAGGACGGCGGGGAAGCTTGCTTTCGGGTCTGGACTGAGGGGTCTGCGGGTCTCACCACCCGCTCGCCAAGCTCCAGGGGACCTCCGGAGAATCTGTCTTCTGAGAATCTTCCTTCCAGGCGCCTGACAGCCCTGACGGGCAGGAAAGTCCATTTCTGCTTTCGTGGGTGTTTCTGTTTGCTGCCATGGGCAACTGTGTGTCATTCAGATACCGATTCACTCTTTGTAATCACTCCTTGGCTAGAAGGAAAGTTCGGTGTGCAGCTAATAAGGAACATTCCCTGTCGGTGTTCAGCTCCATTGGCCATAAAAGATCGTGCTCGGGACATGGCGTGGGCTGGGGAATTTGCATGTATGTAAATAGGTGAGCGCCAAGCGTGTGCCACAGGGGGCCTGGCAGGAGAGTGGGGAGCGGGTGTGCCCGTGATTGCAGAGAGAAAGGAGCTGGGGACGGGCTGCCCCGCCCCCCAGAGAGCAGCCTGAGTGCAGTGTGTCCCCCACGCCTCCGGCCAGCCCCTCAGAGCGGAGCTGCCAGCACGGACCCCGTGGCTGTGAACGAGTCTGTGAATCTCAGAGACTAAACTGCCGAATGGCAGGTGGGGCTTGTCTTTCCGGCCTTGCACAGGCCATAGCCGGACACTGGACTGGCCCCCCGGCCGGAGAGGAGCTGCTGTGGGTGGGCAGGCTGGGGGCAGGGCCTGTCCCTGCAGAGGCCAGCAGAGGACCATCCTCTGGAGAGAGAAGCCCGGAGCGTCCAGGTGAAACAGGCCACAGGTGCTCCCGTCGGCGAGGTCCCTCCCCCACAGCCTCAGGAAGAGGCGCCAGGGTCTCAGGTGAGACCCTCGGAAGGGCCTCAGTGGCCAGAACCTGGGAGAAAGCCGGTGGGCGTGAACAGTGTCTGCTGATGCATCTCACCTGCGGCCTTCAGGCAGGCAGCCCCTTGCCTGAGGCTCCCCTGAGCCCTGATGCAGAGTTGGGCGTGGGCGGGAGGGGCTGCCCAGGTGGGCCTGCCCAGTACGTCTCTGCAGGGCCAGCAAGGCTGGGTAAGGTGCCCAAGGGTACTGCTCGATCAGCCATCACGCGAGCACTTGAGAGAAGAGTTTGAGCAGATAGGAAAAACGCAATGAGCTCTGCGTGAGACGGGGTCAGGGAGAACGTGGCCAGAGGGTGACCGTGAAGGGCTTTCCCGGCCGAGAAGCCTGAAAGACACAGCTCCAGGACAGAAGCGAAACAGGCGGCCACATTCCACCCAGATGGGTGCGATTCAAGTAAGACAGAAACTGAGACCCGAGAGTCAGAGAAGGACGAGGCGGGAGCCAGAGCCGGGAGTCAGATGGGCGCACGACCTCAGCGCACCGGGCCGCAGAGTGCAGGGGGGAGAGGCAGAGACGCCCGTCTCAGGAACAGCCAGGCCAAGCGAGGCTGCAGACGGGAGGGCTGGTGGGGCCCGTGACCCGGTGAGCCGAGCGGGCATGGGCGGCCTGCTCACATGGGAGGGCACGGAGCCTGGCCAAGACACTGCCCTGCCGTGGAATCCTCTGAGGGCCGAGCAGGGCTCAGCTGGGGGCGGGCAGAGCCTACCAGACACGCACGGGCAAATGTGGTGCCAGCCGGGCACAGAGCCCAGAGTGACGGGCAGAGGCCAGGCTCCCCCACACCACCCCTGCACATCCCTGCCCCCTGCCCCATGTCTGTCCTGCATCTCCCGGGTCTCCCTCTGCCCCCCACCCTGCCTCGTGGCCAGGCACGCCTGATGCTCACAGACCATCCTGGGACCTGGAGCCCAGTGGCAGGCTGGCTGCCGCATTTCCCTCGCCCCGTGAGGAGCCCTGAGTCCAGGCTGCGGGGAGGGAGCTGGCACACGAGCAGAAGGGACGGTGCTGGGCGCATGGCACGAGTGGGACAGGACAGTCATATGGGCACATGCTGTGCGTGTGTATGCCATGTGAGCCACGTGCTGTGCATGTGCATGTTGGGTGCTATGTATGTCACATGTATGTTGCATTGCGCCAGGAGTTGTGTATTTGTATGTTGCATATCCTGTTTATGCTGTGTATTGTGGACGTGTACAGGGTATGCACGTGGGCATTTCAGGTGTGTGCCAGGTATTGTGTATGTTATGCGTGCCGTGTGTGCATGTCACGTGTGTGTTGCATGTTGTCTTCTGTGGCACCATGAATCAATAGAGGCCAGGCCAGGCCATTGTGCTCCACTGGAAACCAGACAGGGCCTGAGTGCCCAGTGCTGGGGGACCAAAGCTGAGAGGGGGTCCACGGGCAGGCGTGGTCCAGGGGACAGCTGGGTGCTGCAGTGGGGGTCCAGCTCCTTCCATCTCCAAAGTGTCTGCTTTGAGTGTGCTCTCCCGGGGAAATGTCCTTGTAGTCATGCGACGAGGACCGTACCCCCCGCACCCCCCCATTTCCTCGAAGACGCGCACTGGAGTTTGCGAGCACTCGTCTGTGGCTTCCCTTCCCCCCAGGAAAGTGTGTTATTTGGAAAACAGGCACAGTTGCCTTGCGATTGCTTTTTTTTTTCTCTTCAAATGAGCAAACACAACGGAATCAAGTATATGACCCGTCGCAGCTGAGTCACTTCCTGCTTCAATAACAAGAATGTCATCAGCCGGTGGTAAGCGGTACAGCTTGTCGCTGAGCGTGGCTTTGTTTGTGCATGTTGCCGGAGAGTTGTTAGGGAAAATACACTCATCGCTCTACAACCCAAAAAGAAACTTGGGGTAGTGGTGTGGCGGGACGGTCACTCATGCATGAAGCTGCCCGCGGGCAGGGTGCTGGCCAGTGGCCGGCCGGGTGCCGGGGCGTGTGGGGGAGGTGGCCACGCTCCCTCCTGTCCTGGCCCTGCTGGCCCCCATGCCCGCACGCCTGTGCAGTGACCAGCTCTCTGCAGCCTGAGCCCTCTAGGTCTCTGGCACCTGCCGGACAGCGGGACTCGAGCCGCTTCCTGGGGGTTTCCCCGGAGCACAGTGGAGCCGGCACCAGTGGACTCTGCACCCAGCTTCCAGTGCAGCTCTTGGAGGCTGTGAGCCACGTCACACTTCCTTGGGATGGGACACCAGGCTCTCGGCCCCTCTGCAGTCCAGGCCTGCTGAGAGCAGCCCGGGGAGGGGGCGGGGCGGGGGCTTCCTGGCTCTCAGTGTCCCCTCAGCTGTGGGGCTGTGGGACTGACCTCACACGGGGAGTGGTCTCACAGAGGAAGGAACGCCATGGCCCACGTGGGCTGCAAGGCCCCCAGAGGCGCTTCTGGCCGGCTCCCGTGGGTGCTCTGGTGAGGGCGCCTCGGAGAGACAGACAGGCCAGAGGGGGTCCCAGGCCGTGCTTCCACCGGGCTGCTCTTTTGGGCCAGTGTTGTCCACTCTGGGTTGCGTTTTCCTCCTCCTTTGCGATGCTGGCCTGGCCTTAAGGTGTGGGGACACTGCCGGAGCCCCTGGGTCAGGAGAGCTGGACGCCCCCTCACTGCCCCCTACCCGAGCTGTCATAGAAATAGGAGAGCCCAGAACAGCCGGGCCAGGGAGAGCCAACGGGAGTGAGACCCACCAGGCCCAGGATGACAGGGAGGAGCAGGAGTGGGAGAAGGACCAGCACTCCTGCTGCCTGTGTGTGTGTGCGCACGTGTGTGGGCATGTGTGTATAGACGTGGGGGGGCATATGTGTGTGTAGGCACGTGTGCAAGGATGCATGCCCAAATACATGTGCATGAGCCCATGAGTGCACAAGAGGATATGTGCACATAAATGTGTGTTTGTGTGGCTTTATATGGCCTGTGTGTACAAGAGTGTACATATGTGTTCATGCATGTGCTCGCGTGCATGCCCATGTGCACTGGTGAATGTACATGCCTGTGTCAGCCTACCTGAGCACAACTGTCTCAGACATGTGCAGCATGCAACTGCATGCACACATATGTGTGCACACGTCTACGTGACTCTGTAAGCACATATGTGCATCTGTTCTGTGCATGTGTGAACATATGTGCACATTGTGTTTCGCGTGTGTGTGCATGCAGATTCATCAGTTCACACTGACCATGTGTGTCCAATCCTGTATGTGTGTTCATGTGTGTGAGCGTCCATGTGTGCATGTGCCATGACTCACCTGACTGTCTCCATGGAATCTGGGGGGTCCGTCCAATGAGGCCCCTGGGAATGAGGGTTCTGGGCTAGTGTGGGTTTCAGGGTCATTTCCAGTCTGTTCCACCTGGCCCCTGTTTTCCTCATCAGCCATGAAGGCGCCTCTCTCTGTCACGGGGGTCTCCCCTGCTGTGGGTCCCAGGTGTGAGCTGTGTCCAGGGGTCACCAAGGGGCCGACCTTCCCGCTGGAGCTGCCCTGTCCCCGCCCCGGTATCTCCTGGGGTCACTGGCTGGGATTCAGCAGGTGTCACCTCTCTGACGCCCCAGGGTGGGGCAGCGAGGGGACAGGACAGGCTTGCATGAAGCAGCCTCTCCCCGGGCCCATCACGGTGCTGAGCCCCCGTGCCAGGGAGTGGCGGGGCAAGATGCCCGGGGAGGCTGTCTGGTGGTCAGAGCCCCTCGTCTGAGCACACACGGGGCTCCGGTCCTGCCCGCTGCCTGGCACTCAGCCTCCGGGACTTTCCCGGAAGATGCTGCGAGGAGTGAAAATCCCAAATTAGCTCTGGGCCAAGAGTGAGTGATTTCGACAGCCGCTCAGAGATGGCCGCACGGCCTGGGCCATATATGGGTGAAAGTGACCACTACAACAGGAACATTCTTTTGAGAAAGGGAAAGCTCTCTGCAGGGGCCGGAGACGGGAGCTTCCCCCCTGTGGAAGGGCCTGGGTTCCAGAGGCCCAGGCCTCGCGTGCCCTCCAGGTCCTGCGGGAGGAAAAGCGTCCGTGGTGCCCTGCGAGGGCTGGCGCTCTCCCTCCCGGGACCAGAGGCTCCTCCAGTCGTCCGGCTGGCCTGCACACCCTGCTGGGGCCTGGGAGGGGCGCGGCTCACCAGGCTGTGGGAACGGAAAGGAAATGGATGAATTCAAAAGGCCTTTGCGGGCACGGACAGTGGGGAGGGCGCTGGCCTTGCACATGGCCGCCCGGGTTCAGTCAGCACCTGGCAAGGTCCCCCACAGCCCACCGGCAGTGTCCCTGAGCACAGAGCCAGGAGTCAGCCCTGCGCACCGCCAGAGAGAGAGAGAAAACACCTTTGCCTTCTCAGTCACGCCCTGCCCGGAACAGCACAGCACAGCCCGTGGGGGTGGGCGCGGGGGCTGAGCCCTTGGCCTGGCCGGGGTTCGAGTCCAGCCCCTGCCCGGGCCCCAGAGCCTCTCACACTGGGAGGGGCAGGTGCCGAGACTGACGTGCAGAGAGTGGCAGGGTGGACCCAGAAGCCCCGTGAAGGAGCCGGCGCTGGTGGCCGCTGTGGCCGTTCAGGGTCACTGCCAAGGGCAAGCCCCGGCCTGCCACCTGCAGCCCGGACCTCACGCGCGGCCTCTGCCCCACCGTGCTGTACTCGGGAACCCCTCTGCGAGCGGCGTCCATCTGGGACACGGGACACTTACTGCCCCAGCCCTCCCAGCCCTCCCCCTCCCCCGCCTCTCCCCCCTCCCACTCTCCTCCATTCTCCCCTCCCTGCTCTCTCTCCACCCCTACCTCTTCTCTTCCTCCTCTGCCTCCCTCTCCCCCTCTCCCCCTGCCCCCTCTCTTCCTCTCCCTGCCTCTCCTCCCCTAACCTCTGCCCTCTCCCCCTTCCTCTCCTCTCCCTCTCTCCTCTTTCCCTCCCTCCTCCTCTCCTCTCTCCCCCACTGCCCTGACTCCCCCCTCCCCCTCCCTCTCCCCCTCCCCTACCGCCTTCCTCTATGCCCCTCCCCCTCCCCTCCTCTTCTCTTTTGGCTTGAGGGGGAAAAGTGTGCTTGAAACACAGCATCTGCAGCTGCTGTTTGCCATCAGGGGAAGAGACCCAGTCCGTCCTGGGAGCCAGAGGCCCTGGCAGAGGCCCTGGACAGGAAAGCCCCCCATGGGGCTGCCCAGTGCCCCAGAGAAGACAGCCCCGGCATGGCCACCAGAAGCCGGCCAGGCGCCTTGGGGCCAGTTCCAGGTTCTCAATCAGGGCACAGAAGCCGGAAGGGCTGAGGCTGCCGGGACACACTTCAGTGAGGAAGGGGCACCAAAACTATTGGATGTCAGACTCTACCAGATGCCGAGCACTGAGTGCTGAGCACTGAGCACTGAGCACCGAGCACCTCTACTCAGATTTCCCTATAAGGGCCTAAGCTTGTCAGCACCCGGTTGGCCCTCGGGAGTCCTGGGAGTTGGCCGGGGCCCCTGGCCTGTATGGACGCAGACACAGCTGCCCCTGGGGGAGATAAGAATGCCAGGGCAGGGCGGGTCATAAAGGCCTTGGAATCTAGTGGGAGCCGCTGACCTCAGACCTTTGACCCCAGGGCCACTCGGGCCACTGGTGTGCCATGTTTGGACCGCGCGGAGCCAGCCCGGAGAAGGGGGCACGGCACGGCTGGCACGCGGAAGTGCTGCCCTGCTGGGGGCTCCGGGAGATGAGGCACAGGCCCCCACCCCAGACTCGGGCTCAGGAGCACTGCTCTCCTGCAGTCCCAGCTGCACCCCAGCCTGTGCTGGGCGCAGAGGTCCCGGCCCGCTCACGGCCGAGCCCTGGGCCGCCCAGCCCTCCCTCGGCCTGACCTCGCCTGTCAGGGCTGTCGGGGGCTGGCTGGCCCGTGTCTCAGGGGACAGTGCTCCTGTGCTCCCACGTGGCTCAGAGCACTTGGATAGGACGGCAGAGGCGCCTCCCCCGCCTGCCCCGACACTGAGCCAGTCTGTCTGTCTGTCCCGGGCTTCTGTGATGGGAGGGGGCGCGGGGTGGCACCACCACTTCCTGCAGACACGACCATGCCATCGCGGGGTGGGGGCGAGTCCTTCCCGGGAAGGACCACCGCTCCCTGCAGACGCGACCGTGCCATCTGGCAGCTGGGTTCTGGGGCTCTCGTCCATCTCACCTGTTCCCCCTCGCCCCACACACCTCAGCTGGGCACACGGGAGGCCTCAGCTGGGCCCTGGGGCCAGGCCTGCCCGCGGTGTGGGGCGCATTTCCATGGCCTGCAGCCGCCATTCACGCCTGTGTCTCTGAGGAGCGTGCAGCTCCACCCACGCCCGTGTCCCTGTACCGGTTTACGGTGGGACTCGCGTGGCCAGAACCACCGTCCCTCCAGACGCGGCCCCAGGGCCTCTGTCCCCGAGACGGCCCTGGGAAGGGGACGGGCCCTGCTGTTGTCTAGGGGGGCAGACAGCCCCGTTCCATACAGATCTACAGATCTGCCTCTGTCAAGGCCTCTGACACACCTCGCCGTAAACTCTGGAAAGTTACCGTGAGCGAGTCTCGGTGAAAACTCAGAAACGGGTGGAGCCCACGGTGGGCGCCTGGCGTTTAGCGAGAGGCTGAGTTTGGGGTTTCGTTTCCGTGAATGATTAAGGAGTTTCCAGGTATGGATCAAGCTGTGTCCCCCTCGCCAGTTAGTGAGTGAGTGTTGACGCACTCGTTGGTGTTTCTGCGCCGAGGAAGGGTCTGGGCGCTGCGGTGCAGCCAGCGACCCTGTGGCCCGTCCTCGGCCTCGGCCAAGCCGACTCCGGAGCTCCGGCTCAGCCTGAAGATCGTTTAGTTGCTGGATCCCGACGGTTAGTGCAAGTGACCCAGTCACTTTGCTCATGTGCAGGGTTCTGTGGGCGCAGGCCGGCGAGTTTGCCAGGCGGGTGCGATCTGCAGACGCCGGGACGTGTATGTGTGGGAGTCGGGCAGCCGCCTCCCACCTGCCCGGCCAGGATGACAGCTGGAGCCTGAGCGTGGTGGACGCTGAGGGGCAGAGCTGTTGCTGTGGGCTGCTGTGCTCCCCGGAGCACAGCCGAGGGCTCGGAGGAGGAAACCCTCCAGGCGTGGCCTCTCGGGTCAGAGCAGGCCCTGACCCCTGACCCCTCACGGTCACGCTGCGGTGAGTGCCCGGCGTCTGCTCTCCAGCTCCTGCCTCCGAGAGCGTCTCGCCGTAGCTCCAGGGTTGGAGGAGCACGGGTCTCCCTCGCTGCTCCCCGCACCCGGGCCACGGGGGTCCCAGGCCAGCGGCTTCCGAGTGGGACCCGTGCTGCACCCTGCTTCCAGACCAACGTCCCCCAAACAAAACATCCAGGCCCCCCTTTTTTTTTCTTTTTGGGTCACACCCAGCGATGCTCAGGGGTTACTCCTGGCTCTGCACTCAGGAATTACTCCTGGTGATGCTTGGGGACCATATGGGATGCCGGGGATCGAACCTGGGTTGGCTGCGTGCCAGGCAAACGCCCTCCTTGCTGTGCTGTGGCTCCGGCCCTGTGCATGCTGCCAGCCGCTCAGAGCCCGAGAGGCCTCCTGGGGCCCACAAGGCCTCCCGCACCTCTGGACTCTGCCCTGGCACCCCAACACCGGGGCCGAGAGGACAAAGGCCTCAAAAAAGGGCAGTTTGGAGGGGAGACCCTGGCCACCCCGAAAACCCACGAAATAGGGCTGGCCGGAAAGCGGGAGGGGGCAGACCCAGAGGCTACTGTGGGGGCACGTGGGCGGCAGAGGGAGAGGCAGGAGGCAGCCCAGGGGTCGTGCCTGGGACCCGGGCTCCCTGGAGCACTCAGCCTCAGGGCAAAGGTGACCGGAAGGGGTGGGAGAGTGGCTCAGAGCCCTGAGGACGACCAGCGCTGGCCTGGTGCAGTGCCACAGGCTCCTTTCTCAGACACAGAGTGCTCATGACCCACAGCCGTGCCGGTCCGTCTGTGAGCACCAGCGTGGAGCGCAGATGGCCCCAGGGGCCAGTATTGAGGCCACGGGGGACAGAGCAGAGGGCACCCCACCAGGTGCATGCAGGGTGAGGACCTTCCCCAACCTCCCATGGGCACTGCAACTTTCTGAGCCATCGGGGAACTGTGTGGACTCAAGCATGTTCAAACCCCCACGTGTGCCTGTGTGTGTGTGTGTGTGTGTGTCTGTGAATGCGTGTGTGGGCTTCTGTGTGTGTCTGTGCATGTGCGTATGCTTCTGGATGCATGAGTATGTGTGCATGTGTGTGTGTCTATATGCATGTGAGCTTCTGTGTGTGTGTGTGCTTGCATGTGTCTGTGTGTGTCTGTACATCTGTGTGTCTGTGCGCTTCTGTGTGTGCATGTGTGTGCACGTGTCTGTGTCTGTGCATATGTGTGCACATGTCTGCGTGTCATGTGTGTGCATGTGTGTCAGCTTCTCTGTATGTGCATGTACATGCATGTCTGTGTCTGTGCATGTGTGTGCATGTGTGTGCATGTGTGTGCACATGCATGTGTGAGTGTGTGTGCATATGCATGCATGTGTCAGTGTCTGTGCATGTGTGTATGTGTTCATGAGCATGCATGTGTGTATGTGTGCGTGTGCGTGTGTGTGTGTGCATGTGTGTGTGTGTGATAGGAGAAGCCTTATCAGTGCAAATTACTGACTTCCTCTTGAGGGTGTGACCGAGTTCTGGCTTTTCATGTGACCTCCTGGAACAAGCAAGCAATAAGAAAAAGAGGGGAAGTCTGCCCGATGAGCTGGATCTGACCCAGCAGCTTCTCGTGTGGCCCGTGTCCTGCCCTGGGGCTCCGGCTTCTGGTCAGCCTTCTTCACACACTGATGGGACGGATGGGCACGGCGCATGGCAGCTGTGGAGTCTCTCTGGGTCCCTGGAGCTCTTCCCAGGAGCCCCGAGCCCCCTGCCCCCCGGCTCCCAGCGGCCTGGAACCCTCACCCCCAGCACCAGCCCCCCGAGGGCGTCAGAGCACTTGGCTGGGATTTAGAGCATGCAGCTTATCTGCAGGCAGCCAGAGGCCTCCATCTGCTCGGAGATCTTGACATTCCTGCATAGCTATCGAGGCCTGAGCAGGTCGGTCGAGCTAAACTTTGACCCACTCAGGTGACATGAGGGTCCAGGGCTGGTTTCGGCACAGACCCGCCCCCGGGCCGGGAGGCGTGTGTTTGTATGCAAACAGCCTCCGGGCACTCCTGGGGCCTCCCAGACCTGCCTTTGCTCAGAAGCCTGCCCTTGCGCAATGGCCGATCAGCTCAGACCCGGGGAAGAGGTGACCTCATGGCCCAGCAGGCCCTTCGCGCGGAGCGGCCGCGGTGACTCACTCGGTCTTGTGACCGGCCGGGCGTGTGTCCAATCAGACGTCCAGGCGCTCAGACAACAGGACTGTGTGTGTGTGGAGGTGTCGGCATGACCTGGGCGCTGGGCGTTGCCAGGCCCGTGAGTAACATTTGTTCTGGCCCCTCTGAGCCCAGGGCTGACTCACTTCCTCCTGCCCCAGGTGAGCTGCGCCTGGACAGGGCCCGGCGGTCATGCCGCAGGTCAGTGCCCGGGGCTGGTCCACCGCGGTGAGGTGACGTCAGAAGCGAAGAGCCTGGCCAGGTCCAGCTCCGGCCCAGGGAGCCGCTGGGTGCTCGAGCCCCCAGGGGAAGGGCTGGGCCCAGGAACAGGCGCCCCTGGTCCCGTACGTCCCCCCGGGCACGCTCTCTGGTCACCCAGACAGTGTGGGGCGGGGGGACACCCTGGCATTTCCAGGCCGAGGAGGTCCTGGGGTGACAGTCCAGTGGCACCCCTCGGCACCGCCGTCCCCGCGGGACGTGAAGCCCCTCTTCCGGCCCTCTGGCGTGGGGCCCTCCTGCTGCCCCGAGGGCTCTGGGCTCACCCGGAACATTCTTCACGACACAGGAGGCAGCTGGGAGGGAAGTGCGAGAGTGTGCCCTCCCACGCAGCATCCGCAGACTCAAGTCCTGCACCTCCGGTTCCCATTCATTCATTCACTCACTCACTCCCAGTCACACTCACCTTCATTCATTCCCAGTCATCCACTGGCATTCATTCATTCCTGGTCACTCACTCACCTTCCTTCCCAGTTGTCCCCTTCACTCGTGTCACCTGCCCCCCGCTGCCTTTCCCTACTGGGTACCCTGTCTCTGGAATTCCCGTGGAGGGGCTGCAGGGCTTCCTGCCATTGGGAAATCAATTGCAAGCTGGGAAACATTCTGTTGAGCACGTTTGAAAACAGTGCAGCTGCCGGCTGTCTAGAGCTGGGGTGAGAGCTCAGGGGCCTTAGAGCAGCTCAGGCTCCTTCTCGAACCCAGTTCCAGGGAGCTGGAGGGGCTGGGGGCCTGAGTGCTCATCCGCTGCACCTGTGGCGTGCAGGGGCGCGGAGCTGGGTCTGGACGTGGCCCCGGAGTGTGGTGCAGGGGTGGGTGCCCCGTAGGCAGAACACACACGCTGCAGCTGCCGGGCGACCCCAGCCCTGAGCGAAGCTCCAGACGTCTCTCGTGCGCGCCCGCTCCCCACGGCCTGCGGCCCCGCACTCCGACTCTCCTCCCCTGACCTGGGGCGCTCTGCGGACGGGAGGGCTGGAGAATGTTCTGGAGTCACACACTCCTGCACACTCGAGTGCCCCTCCTGGTCTCCAGTGGGGCCGGCTCTGTGACTGTGAGAGGCGGAGGGCACTCCTGGGCGCGGTGGCCACCGAGGGCTGACCGCTTTGTGTGGGCCCGCGGGCATCCAGAGCTGCGGCCAGGGGAGCCGCAGGCCTCGGAGCCGCGAGGAGACAGGCCGCGTGTCCCGCTCACGCAGCTGTGGGTGTCGTGCTGGCTTTCCTCTGCGGTAGTGTGGACGGAGAACAGCCCTTCAGGGCCCCGGACAAGGCGGACGGCCCAGGGCGTGCAGGAGCCTCAGTGCTGCAGCGGGCTACCCCGTGCCCAGGCCCCGCTCACCACGGCTCACCACGGCTCACCACGGCGCACCTGCACTTCACCACGGCTCACCACGGCGCACCTGCACCTCACCACGGCTCACCACGGCTCACCTGCACCTCACCACAGCTCACCCCGCTCTGGCCCGTATGCTGCTGTGCTCAGCGCCAGGCTCAAGGGGCAGAGCACGGGGCTTCCTGCCAACGAGTTAGGTGGGGTGAGAGGGCCCTGGGGTGCCAGACCAGGCATGTGGGTGGGTGGGACCCCTCCCTCAGGAAGGTGAGGTGAAAGCAGGTGCTCCAAGCTTTCTCCCGGGAGCAACGGCTCGGTGTGGTTATGGGGTCCCACCTGGCAGTGCTCAGGGCTCCTCCCCATGGGGACGCGTGGGGTGTGGGGAGGACCCCGGGCGGCTGCGTGCAGGCACTGTCTCAGCCCTGTCCTGTCTCTGCGGCCCCCTCAGGGCAGCTTCTCGTCTGAACTCCCCGGGAAACCTGCCCACTGCTCAGAGCCCACCCGAGTGGCCCCGCTGGGTGGGGGCCAGAACTCGGGATAAGCATGGGAGGGTGGGAGCACCCACACCTCGGTCCCTCGCAGGCGCCTGAGCCGACGGGAGAGGGGTGCCGGGGTCTCTGCTGGGCAAGGAGCGCGGGTTTATCCACGAGGTGTGGCGGAGCCCCTGGGGCCCAAGGCGAGTGGGCGGGTGGCCAGGACGGGCCCCCTCCACGCTCCGGCAGCCCCAGGCCTCTGCACTCGGGCGCACCAGCAGCTCCTGGTGGCAGACGAGACCCCCCTGGGAGCAGCAAATGCTCCGGATGCAAAGGCCAGAGCGAAACCGGCCCCTGCTGCCTCAGGCCTCGGAGTCTGGGCAGAGGCTGAAGGCGACGCAGGCCCCGGGGGGCGTGGGGGGGGAGGGCCGGGAAGGCCGGGCACAGGGCGGGCCCCACAGGAGGGGCCCAGGCCATGTCCTGCAAGGACACCGAGAGTTCCGAGGGAATCTGCATTCGGTTTCTTGTCGTCTTGAAGGTGTTCCTCGGGCCACTGAGCCCCAGGAGGCCGGGACTCAATCCCCGGCACCAACGCATGGGGCCGGGAGCACTGGGCCAGGAGCAAGCCCTGCCCTGCACCAGGTGTGGCCCCAGACCTAGAGAAATACGTAAATGAGTGAACAAGAAGAAGGTGTTCCCAGGGACCTCAGGAAGACTAAAGAGCGAGACAAAGGCGGGTCTTCAGGGCACCGGGGGGCAGGGGTGGGCGACAGGGACTGGGTCAGGCCAGGGGCCACGGGCGGAGGAAAAGGCCAGGGACCAGGGGCAGGGCAGGCCAGGGCTCAGGGTACAAGGGCAGGGGTCGGGGGCAAAGGGCAGGGGCCAGGGGCAGGGGGCAGGTCCACGCCCGCAGTGCCCAGGCCTCCCTCCTGGCCCTGCACTTGGGCTCGCTCCTGTGGCTGGGGGCCCCTCGGCTGTGCCGGGATGGAGCCCGCTGGCCGGGAGCAGGCGCGTGCGTACCCCTGTGCTACCTCTCAGCCCAGAAAAGCCAGTTTCCTAAATCAACGCCCGATGTTTGCCCGCGTTCTGTTGCTCTAAGCCCGGGGGCAAAGATTCTGGTTAAAACAATTATCCGAATAATTGTCCCAACACCTCACTTCCCCGAGCGGGTGAGTTCCCGGCACGAGGAGCTTCGTCCTGGGCGTGGGCAGCCGCCCTGGCCCCGCAGCCCGGTGCAGACTCGGTTCCCGCTGACACAATCAGCACATGACTGATTCTGCCCAAGGCTGGCTCTCAGCACGGCCTTTGCCCAGATTTTCCAACTCCTTGAGAAAATTCCGGGGAAAGGCAGCCGGGCCAGCCCGGGGTCCTGGCTGAAGGGGTCTGGGCTCCTGGTCAGCCCCTCGGGGAGGCCCTGGCGTGGCCAGGCGGCTCCATCACTTTCCTGCTTTCTGCTCACTGGGCAGGGCAGGAACTCACAGGGCGGAGTCGCTTCCGGTGCCCAGCTGTGTCTGCACCCTGGCGTCCACACAGGGGTCCCCCATGAGACCCACGTGCCACCCATCCAAGGCTTCATACGGAGCCCACACGTGTGTCTGGGCACTTTGCAGCGAGCCCCACAGGCTCAGGGGTGCCGGGGAGGGGGGCTTCTGTCTGTCTCTGCTGACCCGTGGGGCAGCCTGTGCCACGCCACAGGTGAGGTGCCAGCAGTGAGGGGACGGGCACTGGCCAGCTGCCCACGCCAGGCCCCTGTGGACGGGGCTTTCCATCCTGGAAACCCTGGGCCAGCTCCTTTGCCGCCATCACCCGGGACAGTCCCGTGCGTGGCCCTGAGACGCTCTCTCCAGCCTGGGTGCTGGAATGGCCTGTGAGGGTCCATGGACCGCCCACCCCATCCCCGGCCATTGGCTCGAGCCAGGGAGGACTCTCCGAGCGTGGCGCAGACAGGCGGCCCCATCAGGGGCAGATGCTTCCTCTCTCTCCGTCCTGCGTATGGAGTGACATTTCTGGCTTGGTGTTACCAACTGGGCTCGAGAATTTAATAACGGTCCCCAGGAAGCCCTCATGCTGTGGACAGCTGCAGCCTGGGGCCGCTCACAGGTGTCATCCCGGAGACGCAGTTCCCAGAGCACATCTAGGCGGAAATCTGCACTAAATTCAAATTTAGCCACGTGCAAAGCAACCTTCTAAAAATCATCAGATCACGTTTTCTCTAGACCTAGTTGGCCTGTTGGGGGCGCCTGGCCCAGGAGCGGCGGTCGGTCAGGCCTGTCCTCTACGGTGCCCAGCCAGCCGGTCTCATTCCTCCGCGCCCACTCCACTGGGCCCTGAAGAATCCTCCTCAGGCCTGCTCGATGTCCCCTTGAGGAAATCCCTAATATTCAAGTCTAAGTATCAACACCATGAGCTAAGGCAGGAGGGTGAAAACCGCAGTGGAAGTGTGACTCATGCTGAAACTCAGAAGCCACCATGTGTCACTGAGATCACTGTCCCTGCTGATGCCGGGCTAGGTTTCTTCTCGGGGCTTCTGTCATTGTGAAACACAATGCAGGGCCTTTGCTCTTGCTGGAAGGCTGCGGTTTGTCATGGCCGGAGCTACCTGAGATGGGTCCTGCGGTCAGACTACAGAGCCGGAGCCGGTCGGCCTCCGCCCTCTCCCCTGGCACCTGTGACTGGACGCCTGGCGGAGCCGTGCTGTGCTGGCTCCACATACTCACTTTCAACTTTCACTTGCTTGAGGTAGAAGGCCAGTGATCCCACAGTGTGATGGAGGTCATCGGCGAGGGCTGATGCCAGCCTGAGCACTGTGTTCAGGAGTAATTGGATAGCGGCCCAACAAAGCAGCCGGCTACTTAACTGTGCTACTAGGTTGCCATGTTGATAAAAGCATCTCACGTCTACCAGACAGGCTCTGGTCAGTTTGGAAAGCCAGGACCCCGCACGGCTGCCCGTCTCAGAGCTCCCGGGTGGCTCTTTTTTTTTTTTTTTTGCTTTTTGGGTCACACCTGGCAATGCACAAGAGTCATTTCTGGCTCATGCACTCAGGAATTATCCCTGGCGGTGCTCAGGGGACCATATGGGATGCTGGGATTCGAACCCAGGTCGGCCACGTGCAAGGCAAATGCCCTACCTGCTGTGCTATCACTCCAGCCCCCTCATTTCTTGATCATTTTGCTGTATTTGGGGGCCACAGCTGGCTGTGCTGGGGGCCTACTCCAGGTTCTGCACTCAGGGGTCACTTCTGGCGACACGTCGGGGACCACCTGGGTGTTGGGGTTGAGCCTGGGTTGGCTGCATGCAGGGTAAACACCTGCGGTCACTCCAGCCCCTTCTGTCCTTTCACTCATCTTCCTGTCACACCCAGCAGTGTTTGGGGTCACTCCTGGCAGTGCTCAGGGGAGCCCAGACCTGTACCTCCAGTCTTCACGGGTCCCGCACCCCCATTTCCCCACTTTAATTGAGGAATGATTGGCGAAACAGTCATTGGAATTGTTCAAATCATTTAATTGTTCAACACAGTCCAGTCAGGTTCTGGGGCCCCCCCTCCCCCCCGAGCTGACTGCAGAGAGTCCTGCCACCACGAGCACCTCCTGGTGAGACACCCGTGCCCCCAGCCCCCGCCCCAGGGCCTGCGCCTGTGAGATGGGCGCGTCTGGCTCCACGTGGACCTGGAGAGAGGGATCTGTTGACTGTGTCCGTCCCTGCGTCCTCTCCCGAGTGCGTCCCTGCCACCTCGGAGGGCGGAGCTCCAGCCTCTCCCAGGGCCAGGCCGCTCTCTCGGCTCCCTCCTCCCCAGCAGGAGGTGGTCCCGGTGGCGCGGCCCGTGTGAGCAAGGCTGCCAGGGTCAGGAGTGGACAGCGCGAGTGGACAGCGCAGACGCAGGCGCACACGCAGGATGGCTTCATCAGAGGACACGTAACACACACACCTGAAGCACTTCACGTTCTTTGTTTGATTTTCGGGGGGAGTCGCCCCACGTGCATGCCCAGCCCCGAGTCCGCTGCTCTGTGATGCTCCCCGGCTGCTGAGCCTGCCTCTTGCCGGCCACACCAGGCGGGTGCGGGCCGGGCCTCGACGTGACGGGCTGCGCCTTCCCTGCCGGGTCCTGCTGCTGAGCCCATTTCGCAGACCCGTTGGCCATTTCTTGGTCTGTTTTGGAAGGAATAAAACCCTGCGTAAGTCCTGGGCCTCTGTGACAGGGCCCCTATTGGTCGCAAGAGCCGCCACAGACTTGGGTAGGAACTTGGGTAGGGTTGTGCCCATGTGGAAGGTTCTAGAGGCGCTCTGAGTGGTGGAAGAGGGTCCAGCCGCAGTCTGTCACGTAGCACAGGGCACTGCAGACTCTTGCCCACGGTTCGGCCCTCCCAGTGACCCCTGGTCATCAGCCTTCGCACCGCTGGTGCAGTGCTCACGTGAGGGTCAGCAGGCCAAGCACCGGGCCAGACCAAGGCCACACATGGCCCTCCCGGGGCCACAGCCGCAGTCGCAGCCCTAATTTCCCTGAGCTGGACGGGGAGGGACACACGTCCACTGCGCCCGGCTGGCCTCCGCTGGCCGCCCGCTCAGCTCGCTCACTGCCCTCGGCCCCTTGTCCAGAGCGGCCTGCCTGAGCCCTTCTGCCCGTCCCTCCAGCTCGGCCGTGACGGGCACCGGGTGCGGGCAACCCGCGCCCACGCGCCCACGGCCCCCGTCACCCCGCAGCCAGGCGTGGCACAGGCGGGTGCCTGCTGGTGCGGGCAGGGGAGGGCCTGGGGGGGCGTCTGCACTCCCCTGGTGCCCCTCCAAAGCGCCTGGGCACGAGCGCGGGAGGGCCGACGGCTCGGCCTCAGACTCTCGCGTGGGCGGAGCCCGGCTCCTGCCCCCGTTTCTCCTCTGAGCTTTTCAGCGGAGCCTCTACAGTGCTCGGCCCTTTCAAAACAAAGTCGGGTCAAAAGAATTTTTTTTTAGATCTGAAAATGGATCTTCCTCTGGAGGAGAAATAGGTCACCCTGCGACGGTTAGGGAGAGGGAGGGACTCGCGGGAGCGAGCTGCGGAGCCTGGCCCGGGACCGAGTCTGACTGCCTCTCACACAAACAGCAGGGCTCCGCCTCCCCACCGCCCTTCTTTTTCTTAGAATTCGTCTGTTCAGTTTACACTGTTCCCCTTTCAGTATCATTATTTACAACACTGTCCTGTTGCCATAGTTATGCAGACCGGCTGTTTCCATAGCAACCCTCTGTTTCCTAAACAAATAGAATCAGCGTTAATCTTGTTTCACTGTTATTGTGCTATGTTATTAGATACAAAATTCAAAAAATAATTTAACAGGGTTTGAAACTAGGTGGGCTGCTTTTATTGCTTTGGTGTTTTAGATATTGAGTTTCAGTTTTATATTAAAATACACATCCATTTGAAAAATCATGGGGCTTTTGCACATTTTACTCACGCTATAAAGCACTGTGATTTAATAAGCACCTATTCTCCCCGTGAGCGGTAAGCAGGGAGATGCTTCCCGTCTTGGGGATCGAACCCCCGTTTTCCAGCCGTTCTGTGCCGCTAGACCCTGACCTCCACGGCGGTTCTGACCCTGGTCCCCAGAGCCTTGTTCGTCACTGTTTCACCTCTGGCCTCCCGGCTGTGCCGTGACTTTGGGAGACGAGGCTTGTTCCTTCTCCTGATTGGGAGCAGGGAGAAGCTGACTGGGAGCCCCCGGCCTCTGCATTTGCTGATCATCCTGCTGGGTCTCCGAGGGGCCCTCGGACCCCCGGGCTGTCCCCACCAGCCGCAGTTTGTTTTCCTGGCACGGGTCTTCCTGGAGCCTCGAGCCCGGGCAGGGGAGGGGGATGCGCGAGACTCCGAAGGCAGGAAGCAGGACGGGCTCGGCAGGCCCCGGCTGCC
Source organism: Sorex araneus (assembly GCF_027595985.1). Taxonomy (NCBI): domain Eukaryota; kingdom Metazoa; phylum Chordata; class Mammalia; order Eulipotyphla; family Soricidae; genus Sorex; species Sorex araneus. Next base: position 142,626,591 of record NC_073306.1, read on the forward strand.
CTTCCTGTCTGGCAGGGGGCCAGGCGGGGCCTCGCTCCGGCCTCCCCTGGACGGACATGGGCTGCCCCCGCCTGTCTCTCTGCAGGGGACTGACTCGGGCTCTGCCCACGCGCGTCCTCCCGGGGCCGCGCCACCCTCTGGGGTTCTGGAACCATCCGGTGGCGCGAGTAGCCCAGGGTGTCACCGGGGGGCTTCCTCTCTGTTCCCAGAGAAGGTGGGCTCCAGGGGCCACTTGGTCTTCTCCTACTTCCTGAGAAGGGGACGGGGATGAAGGAGCGCGGGTGCTGCTGTGCTCAGGAGCACTTGGGCTCAGGAAGTGCATCCCCTCTGGCACCCGCCCGCGCTGCGTCCGGCAGGGCGCCCTCTCCCGCAGAGTGACCACTCTGCACCCCGGTAACCATAAAGGACTGAGGGATCCTGGGGACCCCAAAGTGGCCCTTCCAGGAGTGTCAGCTCAAGGAGAAGGACCCAAGCTGCCCCAGGGCACCCCAGCCCTGCGCCCCGAGGGACACGCACTGGCCCTCCCGGGCAGGCAGGCCTCGTGTCCAGTGCACTGCCCTCAGCCTCTGGGCCCCCGGGATGTGGCTGGCTTGTCAGGGCGTGGTCGGCGGGACCCTTTCCTCAGTGGGGATAATCGGGACGGCTCCAGGCGTGCTTGTCCCCCAGCCTCGGGGAGCACGTCTAACAGTCCAGCTCTCAGAGTCCAGCGACTCTCTTAGGGAAGCGTCTGGGAGCTGGTCGGTGCAGGGGTGGGAGAGGAGCCGGAGGAAGTGCCCGCGCCCCCCCACCCACTCCCGCCCGGCCCGGCAGCTTTCTCGGGCAAACTGGCTTCTCTCCTGGTGCCTGTGCTCGGGGAAGAGGAAGAAAGACCGTGCCGGCATTTTCATTGCTATTTCCTAAGAACAGTGAGTTTTGTTCTGTTTTCTGGCATGAGCCTCTTCCCAGGGCAGCCTGCTCTCCCCGAGACCACGTTTCAAAAGGACATTGTCGCCGAGGACCCGTGCAAAAAGCTCCGGGTTTCTAGGGGGTTTTCTCCTGGGCTTTCCTGGCGATGATCTCACCGGAGAGGATTGCACAGGCTTCTGAAAGCAAAGGCCCTGTGGTTTCTAAGAAAGATATGCAAGCAGGGATTATCTTCATTTTACCAGCATGCTAATTACATCACCCTGCTGCTGACCTCACCGTGGTGAATCAGGATGGAGTCGGGATGAGCTCCTCTTCGACTGGTCAGTTCCCCAGAGGCAGGAGGCCGCCACTCCCCAAGCCCGCAGTGGAGAGCGCACAGCACCGAGTACCCGCGCTGAGGGGCGGCAGCAGGTTTTGTGCGGGCCGGAGATCATGGTCTCTGGAGGCTTCTTTCCTGGGCTGGGAGTGGCTGTGGAGAGTCCGTGCCACCTTCTCGGGATGAGCAAAGTGACGGAAACACAGGCGCCCGCACGCTCGCTCCGTCCCACCTTCTCTCTGAACCTCAGTGAGGACAGCGAGGGAGGAACCGTTTTCCAAGTAAAAACCGAGAAAAGATCAAGGAAGGGTCGTAGGCCTGCCCCCAGGACACGCACACAAGCATGCATACACACACACACATGCACACATGCACACTCGCATAGACTCACATGCATACACACATACACACTCGCATAGACTCGCAAGCATACACACCAACGCACACATCCACACTCACAGACTCACGTGCACACACACACATCTGCAAATAGGTGCACACATATATATGTGAATACATGCATGTGCTCATGCCTTTGCCTACGTGCACACCCAAATGCAAACATGCATGTGCAGGGACGCCCACGTGCAGTCTGTTTCTAGGAGAAACCACACACTTTCTCCGCGACGCCTGGCCTAGACGTCCGTCTCCTCTTCTGTGTCGCCCTGTGGTGGCTGTGTTCCGTGGTCACCCTCGGATGCCAAGTTGTGGGGGAGAGAGGTTCTCGATGGTTTCTTCTGTGTGTAAACAGGAAGCACAAGGATGTTCTCCATGATTTGGGAGATGGTGCCTGAGGCCAGACCCTCGTGGTCCTGTGGAAAGTGCTCAGGAGATCTTGCTCCATCCTCAGTACCTGGGAGTAACGTGCAGATGGCAGAAAGCCACCTGGAAATCATCACTCACCCGTTACTCACCAAAGCACTGTTACTCACCTGAGCATTGTTACTTACCTGTTACTCTCTCCAGCATCGTTGCTCAACTGGGATCATCACAGGCTTGTCACTCATTTGAGCATCATTACTCACTTGTGACTCACCTGAGCATTGTTGCTTACCTGTTACTGCTCCGTGAGTCACTTCCATTTGGCCATAACGAACGATCAACTTCCCACGGTCTGGGGCTGACCTTGAAGTTCCGGCTCCCACTTCACAACTCAAACGCACTTGCCCTAATCCAGGCTTAACCTAACCCGAACCCTAATCTTACCCTAGACTAACAAAACATAACCCTAGCCAACCCTAACCTAACCCAACCCTAACCCTAACCCTAAGCCTACCCTAGCCCTAACTAAACATAACCCTAGCCCTAATGCTAACCCTACCCTAACCCAACCCTAACCCTAACCCTAACCCTACCCTAACCAAACCCTAACCCTAACCCTAATCCTACCCTAGCCCTAACTAAACATAACCTTAGCCCTAATGCCAACCCTAACCTAACCCAATCCTAACCCTAACCCTAACCCTAAGCCTACCCTAGCCCTAACTAAACATAACCCTAGCCCTAATGCTAACCCGACCCTAACCCAAGCCTAACCCTAACCCTAAGCCACCCTAACCCTAACCCTAATCCCTAACCTTAACAAACCCTAACCTTAGCTAACTCTAACCCTAACCCTAAGCCAACCCTAACCCTAACCTTAACACTGATCCTAACATAACCCTAAAAGTAGCCCTAACCCAAACCCTGACCCTACCACTAGCCATAACCCAAAACCAAACCCAAACTCTAACCCTAACCTTAACCTTAACCCGAACCCGAACACTAGCCCTAACCCTAACCCTAACCTCTAACCCTAATTCTACCCCAATCCTAACCCTAACCCTGACCCTGACCCTTGCCCTAACCCTAACCCTAACCCTAACCCTACCCTACCCTAATCCTAACCCTAACCCTGACCCTAACCCTAACCCTGACCCTAACCCTAACCCTAACCCCAACCCTAACCCTACCCCAATCCTAACCCTACCCCAATCCTAACCCTAACCCTGACCCTAGCCCTGACCCTAACCCTGACCCTAGCCCTAAGGCAGGTGTTACCATGAAGGAACCGCAACCATCGCCCCCCAAGGACACTTCTTGGTGAGTAGAAGCTCGAGCTCAGCACCAGGCTGGGGGTCAGTCCTGGGCTCGAGGGGCTGAGCCTCCTAGCTTGAGTGTGCTGTGGACACACCCACCTTGGCGTCTGGGGCATTTGCACCCCTCAGTTCTGCTGCCGACTCCTTCACCCTCACATGCAGCTCGGGATGCCCTGCAGCCGGGAAAGCACTGCCCGGGGCCCGAGGTCAGCCCTGGGATGAAGACCCCTCCGGGCTGCAGCTCTGGCTTACCTCTCAAGCCGGGGGCACCCAGCACAAACCCAGGCACGCGGGGCCGGGTACTTGTTTGCTCTGAAGGCTTCTGGACCCCTCTGGCTGTGCCTCGCCCGCTGTGTGCAGGGCCCAACCGTGGGGAGTGGGCACCCGAACCTCCTCCCTCCGTCCGGAACCAGCCCCCTCTTGGCCGTGTTGGCTAGTCAGAAGGTGTGTTTTATTAGACTATAAAACCAGCTGCCAAGGGGTCTAGAACGGGTAAAAAGCCACAACGAGAGGCTCAGACCAGGGGCTCACCCTGCCCGGCCGCAGACACCTGCGGGTCAACATCTGGGATGGCTCCAGCGGGGTGGCCGTGCTCTCGTGGACCAGGCCGCCCGAGGCTACTGGGAGGAGGAGCTCCGCAGGGCCGAGCCAGCCCGGCCCCCTCCTCCCCGTGTGGAGGGGTTTCTCCTCCTCCTCCATATGGGTTGCCCTGGGGACTACAGCAAGCTGACCACAACTCAGCCTGGTGACCAGCAGCAGCACCTGTTAAGGGCGTGGAGCCCAGAGGGTGCCCGGGGCTGCCTGCTGCTTGGGTGGAGGGTCCTGGAGGGAGTAGCTGTGAAGAGTGAAGAGCTCAGTGCTCCTCTCTCCCTGCCACCCGGCGACGTTTGAGATGGATTCCTGCTATTTCGGGGGCACTTTGAGGAAATGATCGCTCCCGTCCACTTTGCTGCCCAAGACGGAGGTCAGATGCTTTCCATGCTCCCGGCTCTCCCTGCTTGCCGCCAGCTGGTGCGCGGTTGGCGGTCTGTCTCGGGAAGGTCAGCTGGGCTCAGTGCTCCGCTGTGCCCAGAGCCGCAGCTGCTGACGCGCCCAGCCCCACTCCAGCCATTTGTGACGGCAACTTCCTGCGGGTGATTCTCCAGAGACGGCCCCGTCCGTCTCAGGCTCATTGGAACAGGAGAATGGCCGTGGCTGGGCGGGTCCCTCCTGCTGGCTTTGTCCTGGTGACACTGGCATGGGAGAGGGGGCTCCTGCAGAGTGCTCACCAGGGCACGCCCGACCCAGCCCTGCGGACAGTGTTCCCTCAGTGCAGACGCGTCCTGCCCTCGGGTGGCGTGGCCACCAGCAGATGCTGGCCAGGGAAGGGCATTTCCTCTTCTGCCGGCATCAGCCCCACTCCAGGTGCCCCCCAGAGCCAGCCTTTTCCTGGGCCTGGGTCCCGCTGTCCCTGCACAGCTTTGAAAACCCCAACCGGCTGCATCCAGCTATTTTCAAGCATGAGGGAAGGCTCTGGTCTGGGTGCGAGGGAGCATGGGGCAGGTGCTCTGCCGAGACAGGCCCTCCGAGCTGCCCCTCCAGGTGGTGCCACGCCGGGTGCTCAGCCCCCTCATCCTGTCCACGTGTGACTTCACCTCCGGCGGAGGGTCCGAGACGGTTGCCCCTCTATCCCCGTCAGTGCAGGCTGCCCAGAAGAGGCCCGGCCTCCTCCTGACAGGAGGTTCCTGCAGGCATTCTGTGGGATGACACCCACTGTGGAGGCGACAGAGACCCCCGGAAACAGGTACTGAGGTTTCAGACCTGCCGTGGGCCCTTCTGTGCCAGGACGGCGTCAGCGCTGAGACCCGAGGCCGCTCCCAGTGCCGTGCGGCCTCTGTGGTGAGTGAGGCCTGCATGCGCTGCGGACGTGTGGGGAGGAGGCAGGGAGTGTCCCACGGTTCCACCTTGATCTGCATTCTAGGAGGACGCGCATTAATCAGGGGACCCCAGGGCTGCTCTCGGAAGCGCACAGATCACCAGTTGGCTCTCAGACTTGGACACCCAACACCGCGGGCTCAGGACGTGCCTGTGAGGCCAGAGGCGTGCGCTGGAGGGTCAGACCGCACCGTGCTGGGTGCTTAGGGGGCAGCCTGCAGTGGCGCACGACCCACACAGCCTCCACACGGGCACGGGGCTCTAGGCGTCTCCCGGGGCGATTCCGTCTGATCTGACGGAGCTGCTTAGCCCCGGGACTGCCGAGCACCTGGAGCTGATGGGGAGGTGGCCCTCACCCTCTCTGGGCAGCCCCTCCCCCACCCACACACGCACCCTGCTCCTGCAGGCCCCACCGCAGCACTGCAGCTGCAGGGGTGCCATGTGAGAGAGGTGTGGGCCTCTGTGCTCGTCCACATCTCGCTAACATCGCCAGACCCTTCCCTGTCACCCGCTTATTCCAGCCTGCCATGCCACTGTGCTACACAGCACCCCGCTGTGCTGGGCCGGCAGCACCCCACTGTAGCTCCCTGCAGTATGCTGTGTTGTTGTTGAACTATAGTCAGCCATTCTGTGGCCGCTCTGCTGAGTTATGTTTCACTATGCTGCACGATGTATGCTATGCTGTACTGTGCTATACTATGTCTCACTATGCTGCACTATGCTATACTATGCTGCACTATTCTATACTGTTCTATACTGTGCTCCACTTTGCTATATTATACTGTACTAGGCTATACTGTGCTGCGCTATGCTATATTATACTTCACTCTGCTGCACTATGCTCCGCTGAGCTCCACTATGCTGTACTATGCTCCACTCTGCTGCACTGTGCTACACTATGCTAAATTATACTCCACTATGCTATACTATACTGAACTGTATTATACTGCCATATGCCATACTATACTGCCTTATGCTATACTCTGCTGCACTATGCTGCACCATGCAATACTATGCTGCACTATGCTACGTTATTCTGTTCCATGCTGCATTATGTTCCACTATGACGTACTATGCTGCACTATGCTGCACTATACTGCATTATGCTGCACTATACTGCACTATGCTCTACTATGCTGTACTATGTTATATTATGCTGCACTATGTTATATTCTAAAGCACTATGCTATACTATGCTGCACTGTTCTATATTACACTGCCTTATACTATACTATACTGCCTTATGCTATGCTATACTATGCTGCACTGTGCTGCATTATGCTATATTATGTTGTGCTATGCTATACTATGCTGCACTATGCTATATTATACTGCACCATGCTGCACTGTGCTATATTACACTGTACTAGACTGCACTAGGCTGCACTATGCTATATTGTACTGTACTATGCTGCACTGTGTCCACTAGGCTTCAATATGCTGCACTATGCTATGTTATACTGCACCATACTGCATTATTCTCCGCTCTGCTGCACTATGCTGCACTGTGCTCCACTATGCTACATTATACTCCACTATGCTCCACTATGCTGCACTATGCTACATCATACTGCACTATGATATACTGTGCTCTCCTATGCTATATCATGCTGCACTGTGCTATATTACTCTGTGCTATACTGTTGTAGGCTGCAGTATGCTTCACTGCCCTATGCTGTGCTGCCCTATGCTGTGTTACGCTGTGCTTGTCTTCACCGTGCTGTGCTATACTATGCTATGATCCATTCTGTTGCACTCTGCTCTACTATGCTGCACTATGCTGTGCTAGCCTACACCATGCCACGCTATGCTGCACTGAGCTATGCTATGCTGCACTATGCTGCATTATGCTGCACTGAGCTATGCTATGCTGTACCATGCCGCACTATGCTGCACTGAGCTATGCTATGCTGCCCTATGCTGTGCTGAACGAGACAATGCTACCCCACATTTCACTAAGCTTTGCTGCACTGTGACACACTACACTGCAGGATTCCTTGCTGGATGATGCTGTGCTATGCTGCACTATATTGTATGAATGCTATGCTGTGCTATGTTATATTGCTACCCGCTATGCTGTACTATGTACTGGAGCAATAGCACAGCGGGTAGGGCGTTTGCCTAGGAATCTACCCCTAGTGTATTTGATATGCCAAAAACAGTGACAACAAGTCTCACAGTGGAGACATTACCGGTGCCCGCTCGAGCACACTGATGAGCAGTGGGACGACAGTGCTACAGTGCATGCTGTGCTATACTGCACTATGCTGCATTCATGCTATACTGCACTATGCTGCATTCACGCTATACTGCACTATGCTGCATTCACGCTATACTGCACTATGCTGCATTCACGCTATACAGCACTATGCTGCATTCATGCTGTACTGCACTATGCTGCATTCATGCTGTACTGCTCTATGCTGCACTTACGCTGTACTGCACTATGCTGCATTCACGCTATACTGCACTATGCTGCATTCACGCTATACTGCTCTATGCTGCATTCACGCTATACTGCTCTATGCTGCATTCATGCTGTACTGCACTATGCTGCATTCATGCTATACTGCACTATACTGCTGCATTCATGCTATACTGCACTATGCTGCTGCGCCATCCTGCACCATGTCGTGCCGAGCGATTCCACTGTCTGCTGTCCAGCCTGCACCATGCCGTTCCGTGCTGTGCTGTGCTGTGCCGTGCTGTGCTGTGCTGCACCGAGCTACTCTCTCCCTGCCACGTAACGCTCTTCTCTACTGGTGCTCTGCGGCAGTAGTCTGCATCCCGGGCTGTTGGAGATGGTTCCTTCCGTCTTTTTCTCCAGTGCTCCCTGAGCCCCCGAGAATGTGCGCTCAGAGGCCCCTCCTGACACCCTCTCCTGGGGCCACTCTGCACATGCTCTGTCCACCTCGCGTGTGCGGTCAGGGTGGACAGGGGCCCTGCCCCGAGGGCCCTTCCGAGGTGAGGACGCAGCACTGGCATGATGGGTTTGGCACTTGGGGAAATTGCCCGGGTCTAATTTTTCTCCAATTTCTGCAACCAGCCTGGGCAGGGAGAAGAGAGCCCTACAGCACCGGCCAGTGAGAAGCTGGACTCTCCTGCCCTCTGATCCCCAGAGCAGTGGCCCCACCGACCACATGGCGCTCACGTCATCCAGCCCCCCCACCACACACACACACACACACACACACACACACACACACACACACACATACACACACACAGCCTTAGGTTCACGGTCATGGTGAAGTGGCCATGCAGCCTCCAGCTGCCAACATGCACAGAGGGTGCCAGATGCAGGGAAATTCTCGGCACTCCTGTTTTTATCAGTTGATCAAAATTCCAAACATGCTGTGGCATGGTTCTTTAAAAAGAAACGACTCTCATTTTCTTTAGTATAGGGAGGTAGAGGAAAGTGTCTCAATTCTAGCTCCAAAACAACTTCTGTTGATGTTTCTAATAATAAGAAATAATATTCCTTTCCACGAACTTGGAAGCAGAATAGTGAGACCCAAGCAACGACTCAGTCCCTGTCAGCACTACCTAGAGTGACTACTCACCCCTGGGCCAGCCCTAGAGTAACTCCCACTCCTTAGTCATGCCTAGACCACCTACTGTCCCCTAGGTCCATGCTTATTGTTTTTCTGTCTTTCCAGAAGATTCTTATACAGTGCACACACTCAAGCAGGGGTACGCATGCATGCGCACGTACACACACACACACATGCTCATACGTGTGCTCACGTGCAGGCACTCATAACCACGTGCATGCACTCACTGCGGAGATACACCTGTCTCTGCAGCCTTCCTCACCCCCTTGCCTGCTGCCGTCCCCTCCCTCCCAGGACAGGGCAGTGTGGCCACGGCTGGCTTCCCTGGCCCAGACCATAACTGAGGCGGGGGCCGGGGAAGACGGCGGGGCCTGGGGACGGAGCCTGCAGACCTCCCTGTCGGGCTGTGAGACATGCAACGTCACAGTGCCACGGGGCACAGAGTCGCCCCGGTCGTGAGGCTTGCAGCCTCGCTCGTGGCTGTGGGACACGGACCCTCACTTATGTCGTGGGACACAGATGTCGCTTCCGGCCCTGGTGTGGGACGCGGCTGAGCTGCCCGCGGCCGGCTCGCGCCCTGTCTTCTCGCCTTGCTCCTGGAAAGCCCGTGAGAGCTGTTTGCTTCCTCTCACTCACACCCAGGGGCTCGCCCCTGTGCCGGGCGGAGCCGAGCCCGCCCTGGAGGCCCTTCGGCCCCTCTGGGTGCCGGTGTGTGCTCCCTCTCCCCTTCCTATTTCACAGCCACTGCGGAGGGTTTGTTTACCGAATGTGACTTTTCTTGGAATGGAGCTATTTTTGAGAAGTGCAAATGCAAACAACGGTTTGAAGCTGTCAGGCTGTATTTTATTTATGCGCCAATAACACAAATAACTTGAAAATGACCTCGTCTGTTTCCCCGCCCCCCACCTGCCCCCCAGAGTTTGATGGAAAAAAAAAACTGCTTCCTGGCAATGTTTATGCCAAACCTTCACGCCAAGTTTCCAGCTTTGGTGCCAATTGGTCTTGACAGCCAACTCGTAAACCACGGGTAAACAGGCCTCTCGGGTGAGTGCTGCCTGGAGCAGGGCCTGGGAGGGTGGGATGTGCAGAGCCCAGCGGCCACTAGGCTGAGAGCAGCGACATCGTCAAGGTGTGACCGGCGTGGGGGACACTTTAGACACTCCCAGGACCCCATCTGGAGCCCAGGTGGCCCCCAGAAGCCTGGGAGGAAAGGCCCCAAGCACAGCCCCGCCAGGCACTGCTACAGTTCCCGCTCGTGTCCAGCACGGCCAGGGGACGTGTTCTTGGTGGCCTCCACCGCTGGGCCCTGCGGGTGTTCCCATGAGCAGGAGCGCTGCAGCCGCCCGGCGTCCTGGGCTGGGCCTGGTCCTCGGCCTGAAGTAAGCTCAGGAGTGGCCCGACTCCGGGTCTCTGCCTGCTCCTCCCGGGACCGGCGCTGGCTGGCTCAAGGCTGCAGCTGAACCCCAGGCTCCAAAGGCCCAGGTGTGGAAGCACTGCCCGCTGGCCCCCGGGCACTGCCCCCCAAGGCTGCCCGCTCTCTCGGGCACTCGTGGTGTGAGCTGGCCCGGCAGGCAGGAGTGGGGGCGGGGCGGCGGCGGCTATTTTGGGATCCCACCTCTCCATTTCCATTTTTATTTCTTAAAAAAGAGAACAGGCTGGCTGCCCGCCAGCTCCGCTCGCTTCGGAGACGGAAATCTGGAATCTAGGCCACGGGGAAGGTGAGAGCGCGGCCAGCCGCCCAGCGCCCCGCTGCCTGCCGGTGCGGGTCTCGCCCCTCTCCCCGCGCTCACCCCTCGGGACACCCTGAGCGTCCCGGGCGCAGCGGGCTCTGCCTTCGGTGCTCATGCCGCACTCGGATCTGGACAGATTTCCGGTCGCTGAGTGCTCAAGGGCCACTCACTGTTGTCACACAACCCGTGACCCACCCCCAGGGTAAGAGCCTTGCTGGGGTCACCTTGTCACCTGCCGCTTCCAATGGGACGTTTGTTCCGAGTCCACCGCCCGTGGCTAGGGTTTGAGTCAGTCCCCCGTGTCGTGCCCAGAGACACGAGGAAGCTGTTCTGACACGGGGGCCGCAGCGTGTCAGCACTGACGCCAGGCCCGATGGACAGGAGGCAGGGGCACGGCCAGGCCCGGTGGACAGGAGGCAGGGGCATGGCCAGGCCCAATGGACAGGAGGCAGGGGCACGGCCAGGCCCGATGGACAGGAGGCAGGGGCACGGCCAGGGGCAGCCTGGCGGCGAGACGGCCACAGGCTTCGCAGAGACGGACGAACCCTCACCTGGCCTTGAGCCCCCACTGACGCGGGGAGTGTGGCCCTGAGCCTGGGGGAGGCTAGACCCGGACATGCCCACCCAGACCGGCTTCCTGCTGTGCCCTCGGGACAGAGCACCCTTGGGCTGCCGCTGGCTGCCCCCAGCACCCCTTGGTGCCCTGCTCACTCCGACGGCCCTGGACGGAGCTTGGTCTGGAAGAACCCACAGAACCAGCGGCTGAATTGACTCCCGAGGACCCTGCTCAAGCTTCCTGACCCCGGGCTGGAGAGATGGGGTGGGGCCGAGCACCTGCCCGGAATGTGCTGACCTGGATTCCTGGCCCCACCTGTGGCCCTGTGACACCACCGAGCCAGCGCTGTGCCCTTGCACGCTCTCTGGGTCCCACTTCCTCTTTCACTGGAGGCTGTTGGGAGGCAAATCCCTGGGCCTGAGGTCGCCTTGTCCACGTGTCAGGGGTCTGGACACGTGGGGCTGGACCCATGCAGAGCCCCCTGCCCAGGCGGTGTGTGTGCATGTCTCTGCTGGGAAGCACATGCGTATGCATGTCTCTGCTGGGAAGCACATGCGTGTGCATGTCTCTGCTGGGAAGCACATGCGTGTGCATGTCTCTGCTGGGAAGCACATGCGTATGCATGTCTCTGCTGGGAAGCACATGCGTGTGCATGTCTCTGCTGGGAAGCACATGCGTGTGCATGTCTCTGCTGGGAAGCACATGTGTGTGCATGTCTCTGCTGGGAAGCACATGTGTGTGCATGTCTGCTGGGAAGCACATGTGTGTGCATGTCTCTGCTGGGAAGCACATGTGTGTGCATGTCTCTGCTGGGAAGCACGGCTCAGTGCTCTGCCGTCTGCACGCTGCTTGTCTGTCCCGTAGAGGGTGACTACCAGCCTCACGAAGCATCTGGGGGGCCTCAGGACCCCTCACCTGCTCTCACCTGCTGGCTCCTGTCCTCCAGCAGCCGGCGAGCAACCCTGCAACGCAGTGCTGGCCTCAGTGGCTACCGGGCCACGTGGCACAGGGCTGGTCTCAGCGGCTACTGGGCCACGTGGCACAGGGCTGGCCTCAGTGGCTACCGGGCCATGTGGCACAGGGCTGTCTCAGTGGCTACTGGGCCACGTGGCACAGGGCTGGCCTCAGTGGCTACTGGGCCAGTGGCACAGGGCTGACCTCAGTGGCTACCGGGCCACGTGGCACAGGGCTGGCACTCGCTGCAGGTGGCACTGAGCCCGAATGTCTGCCCCGGGCTTCTGCTCGACCTGCAAGCAGCAGCAGTGGGCAGCAGCCCGTCCCAGGACGACTCTCGCCCCGCGCCCTGGTGGCACGTTCCCTCCTCTCCTCTTCACACTCACAGTGCACGAGTGTGCCCGCACACCTGACGCTGAATAAGTCAGTGGCACGAGTAGCTCTGCAAGCCCGTTTGTGACAAGGAGCATGCTCACAGCTTCAGCAAAGTTGCTGTGAAAAGTTTCGTATCTTTGATCTTGGTGGTGGAAGTTCTTGGAGGTTGTTTGACTAAAGGAACAAGTGCCATGGCAATACCTCAAACCACCGTCACTTGAAATGCAGAATATGCACAATTATGTAATTATAGGGTTTCTCTGAAGAGCTGAGCTTGGCTACATTTCTGCTTTAATCCTCCAGGCATAGGTTTCTGGAGCCTGAACTACGAGGAATATGGTCAACATGCAAAGTAGCTGTGTCCTGTGCGGCTCCACGGCTCCGTGTTTGGCTGTAAGGGACAGTTTCTACGTTGGTTTAAGCTGGTGGGCCGAGGCCCAAGGAGACTCCTCTCTGTCCCTGAGGAGTCTCTGTCCTCCCGCGGCATTGCCAGGAGACCGTGGGGCATGAACAGAGGGTCAGGGAACGTCGAGCCAAGGGCCCTGGTGCTGGGCTGTGGCACTCAGACGTGGCCACCCCACGGAGCCAATGTGGGAGGTGCTCACTGGACACAGCCTGTCCCCTCTGCACGGCCCCTGGGGACACAGCCAGGGGCCTCAGGAGCCGGCCTCCGTCCCCTGCGTCCCCGTCTGCAGCCCATTTGGAGAGGCTGGTGACACAGGCGTGTTGGAGCCTATTAGGGGTGGTGACAGGCAGGGCCCACAGGCCCCCGCGGCTGAGGAGTGGGCAGGCGCGGCCTACCCGGAAAGTGCCCAGCACAGCCCACGAGGACGAGCCCCCGGGACCCCGAGCCTCAGGCGGACGCCGAGCTGGGCTGAGCTGTGGCCTGGCCCGGTGCCCAGGGTGCGGATGGCGTGCTGACTCGGGTGGTTTTCGGGGAACAGGAAATCTCGGGTGCTGCCCACTTCTCGAGTCCCGAGTTCTAAGAACTCGGGCGGCCTTGGCGGGGTGACTCTTTCAGGCTTCAGTGCAGACGTGGCCGCGAGCCCAGGGCCACGTGCCATTCCAATGCAGGCTCTGCTTTCAAGACTGTGGTCGGGGCTGCGATGACAGCACAAGGGGCAAGGGGCTTGCAGCCAGCACCCAGTACTGCCCAGAGCGAGCACAGAGGCAGGAGTAACGCCACGCACAGTCGAGTGTGAGCCAAAAACCAAGGGGAGAAAGAAGACCACAGTAAAGCAACGCGTGTGGTTGCAGAGAGGGCGGCTGGTGGCTGACGCAGTTTCTCTGGCAGAAAGTCCGAGCAGCTTGGCCGGGGTGGGGGGGGGTGGCCTGGCGGGGTGGGGCGCCAGAGGCGGGAGTGGGGTGCAGGCCCACAGGTCCTGCACTCGCCCAGGCCTCACCCCGACCATAGCCCTGAGGCCAGGCCCGTGGAAACCCTTTACAGGACGCTCTTGGCAGTAGTTTTTCTCCCCTCATGAAGGCACGACTGCAGGTCCACCTGCGGGCCCCCAGACCCCCGTGGGCCTGTGGCAGCAGCGGTCACAGACGTGCTGGGTGGGGGCCGGGCGCCTGTCCCTCAGGAAGTGGCTTCGTTAGAATTATTTTAGAGAAAAGCTCTCGTCTCTTTGCAGTCCAAGGGGCACTGGGCTTTCCGTGGCTGTCTCTGGTGTGCCCGTGTTTGCAGTGGCGCTGAGTGCCGGGCGGGCGTGCTGCTTGGGGAATGTATGAATGATCGACTTCACCTTAAAAGATGCAGTCCTTCAATAGCACAGCGGGTAGGGCGTTTGCTTTGCACGCGGCCGACCCGGGTTCGATCCCCGGCATCCCATATGGTCCCCCAAGCACTGCCAGGAGCAATTCCTGAGTGCAAAGCCAGGAGTAACCCTGAGCATCGCCGGGTGTGACCCCAAAAGCAAAAAAAAAAAAAAAAAAAAGACGCAGTTCTCTCCCTGATCTAGGTGTCGTTTATGTCATTTACAGGACACACCTTTTTTCCTTCCCACGTAGCTCATTTTAATAGAGGGAGTATGAGATTATAAGCACGGGTGTTTAAGATCACAGTTTAGATCGTGAATGATCTATTACAACAAAGGACTGCTTTTGCCCCCTAAGACATTGTTCAACTTGTACCAGGAAGTGGGAGAAGACAGTGATGGTTTAAGTCGAGTCTGGGGACAGCAGCGGTGAGGGCAGAGAGCCTGGGGTCAGGCAGCTGGCTCTCCACTGGAACCCCGCCCCCTCCCGCTGACCCCGCTCTTGTTTGTGTTTGGGCCACACCCGGCCATGCTCAGGGGTCATTCCTAGCTCTGTGCTCAGGAATCGTACCTGGTGGTCTGGGGACCCTGTGAGATGTCGGGAATCAAACCCGGCTCAGCCCGTGCAAGGCTGTCACCCTCCCCGCTGGACTACCTCTCCGCCATGGCCCCGCTTTTGATTGATTGCATTATTGACTTATTTTTGAAGGCTGGGGGGGTAAGCCTCACAGTGCCAGGGTTTACTCCTGGTGTGGTGCTCGGGGAACAGTCCTGGTGGGGCGGGGCCCGAAACATGCCAGCGAGCTCCTGCCCTCCTGCAGCTCCTTCCAGCCACAAACGGGACTTCCCTTTCCCAGAGGGGACAGAAGGCAGCGTGCTGGTCCTGCCCGACGGGAGGCCGCCGAGCCTCGGCTTCACTGCCAGTCAGGAGCAGGGGCAGAGTGTGACGGGGAGGGGGACAGAGTGTGACGGGGAGGGGGCAGAGTGTGAGGGGGACACAGGGGGCAGAGTGTGAGGGGGACACAGGGGGCAGAGTGTGACGGGGACACAGGGGGCAGAGTGTGATGGGGAGGGGGCAGAGTGTGACGGGGACAGGGGCAGAGTGTGACGGGGACACAGGGGGCAGAGTATGACGGGGACAGGGGCAGAGTGTGACGGGGACAGGGGCAGAGTGTGACGGGGACACAGGGGGCAGAGTATGACGGGGAGGGGGCAGAGTGTGACGGGGACAGGGGCAGAGTGTGAGGGGGACAGGGGCAGAGTGTGACGGGGACACAGGGGGCAGAGTATGACGGGGAGGGGGCAGAGTGTGACGGGGAGGGGGCAGAGTGTGAGGGGGACAGGGGCAGAGTGTGAGGGGGACAGGGGCAGAGTGTGACGGGGACACAGGGGGCAGAGTGTAACGGGGACACAGGGGGCAGAGTGTGACGGGGACACAGGGGGCAGAGTGTGACGGGGTTGGGGGCAGAGTGTGACGGAGACAGCGGCATCCCGTATTTTGTCAGCTACTGGTGTTCAATCGTTCATTTGTGACCTAAAATGGCGTTTGGGTACAAAGAGAATCGTGAGTCGGCAAGTTCCGAAAAGGAGCCAGGAATTGCAGGCCGGGGCCACGGAGCCGGCCCGGCCCAGGGAGAGGCAGCTGGGCGTGTCGTGTCCAGCTGGGCTGGTCGAGACGAACTCAGCTCTCAGGAGCACTGTGAGAAGTTGCTTCTGCAGCCCGTTTAAATGCTGAGGTTGGTGCTTGAGCGTCTCCCCGAGGGACGGTATTTGATGTGCCGCAGGTGTGGACATCCCCGTGCTAAGGATACGGGCGGCCCCGTGGGACGGAGCTGCTGCCCCTCTGGATTTGGGCCTAGCTGTGCCCCTCCCCGGAAACCTCCCTTCCTCCCGGCTCCCGAGTCCGGCCTTCACCGGGGGAATCGCGTCCTCCCGGGGGCTTTGCTGAGCCTCTCCGGGGCAGTGACCACAGAGGTCAGCGTGGACGCAGCAGCTCCGAGCCCCCGGCACCAGCAGGGCCAGCGCAGAGCAGGTCACGCTCTCACTGGACAGGAGTGGGGCGGGGCCCTTCCAGCAGAGCTGTCCAGCACTGCCCACCGACTCCACTGGCCCCACGGGCCCTAGAGTCATGGGTGGAGTGAGGGCCAGAGTCCCCCGGGCCCCGCGTCCAGGGGCCTGCAGGACGCGCACGTGGGCTCAGACTCATGGACCCTGAGCAGTACTTGCCGACTGTCCGCCCGTCCCCGGTCTGCTGGCCCTGGCGCCCGACCCAGGGCTTGGCTGCGACGTCCCCAGGCCCTGAGCACCCACAGGGCGTCTCCTGCCACGGCTCCTGGCCGGGCCGCCGTGGACCGTCTCCCAAGGACAGACAGACGCATCCCCGGGAAGCAGGGACAGTGGCCCCACCCGGCACCTGCAGGGACCCGGCTCAGGGCTGCTTCCTCCTCGACCCCTCCCCTCTCCCCGCCGAGCTGCCCGGCCCGGCCCCCCTGCCTGCCTGCTCCGTGGCCTCTCTGCAGGCCAGAGGGGCTTCTCTGGATGCTGCCGAGCGACAGAGACGAGGCCCCGAGGGGCCACCTGGTGCCAAGCTGGCCGGGTGGACGCTCTCTGCCCCGGCCGAGGTGGCCATGGGAACAGCACGTGCTGGCCTGCTCTCCTATCTCCCGCGGGCCCAGGCACAGGGCAAAGTTCAGGTCTGCGTGTGACCTGCGGGCACGGCCTCTCCCCTCTCCAGTGCCTGGCCGCCCTGCAGAGATGTCTGAGGGGCTGGGCCTCCGACGAGGGGGATCCGAGGGCCCCACTGCCCGGGCACCTGTCCAGTGGCCTAGGACCTGCCTGAGCTGAGGGCTTAGCCTGGGGGACGCCGGACAGAGGGAGACAGGAAAGGGACAGGAACCCCTGTCCACAGAGTGACCCGCAGGTGAGGGATAGGGTCCCTGTCCAGAGAGTGACCAGCCGTGGGGGACAGGGCCCCGTCCAGAGAGTGACCAGCCATGGGGGACAGGAATCCCCATCCAGAGAGTGACCAGCAGGTGAAAGATAGGGGTCCCCGTTTAGAGAGTGACCAGCAGTGGGGACAGCACCCGTTTAGAGAGGTGCAGCCCCGCGTGCCCCCCGGGCTGTGCTCCCTGCCCCCTGGCACCCGATCCTGGCGGCTGATGACCAAGCCACCGCGCAGCCGCCACTGGGTTCTCTGGACAGAGCCTGCGGCATTGGGAGAAACTCACTGGCCGGCCCAGAGGGTCCCCCAGAGGCCGTGCCCAGCCCTGGCCGCATCCCCCGTGGCCGGCCTGCTCCTTGGCATCCTGGCGGGGGTGGGGCTGCTCGGCCGTGTCAGGCCCTCTTGTGTGGGCCCAAGAGGGGGTCGGAGCTCAGCGCTGACCCTGGGAGGCCACCTGGGCACAGTGAGCCCCGGTGTGGGTTCCCAGGACCCCGAGGGCACGTGGGCGGCTGTGCCCTGCCCGCTCCGGGGGTCAGAAGGTGCAAGTGGGAAGCCCGGGGTATGTGTGAGATGTGTATGACGGTGTGTGAGTGTGTGAACATGAATGTACATGTGTATGAATGTGTGCATGTGTGAGCGTGAATGTGCAGCTACATGAGTGTGTGGTTGTGTGTGAGTGTGAATGTGTGACTGCAAATTTGCATGTGTGTGAATGTGTGAGTGAGGGTGCACCTACATATGTACCCACATGCACCCATACATGCACTCACACCCACCCACACACACACCCACACACACCTACACATGCCCACAACCACACTCAACATGCACACATACAAGCACCATATACACACCCACACATGCACCACACGCACCCACAGCCACACTCACACATGCACACACATGCATGATATACACACCCACACATGCACCACACGCACCCACACACACACCCACAGCCACACTCACACATGTACACACATGCACCCATTTATGCACCCACACATGCATCACAGCCACACTCACACACACACACCCCACGCACCCATAGCCAAATCACACATGCAGCCACACACAATCACAGCCACACTCATTTACCCACACATGTATTTATACATGCACCCACACCCATGCATCCACACATGTATACTCACACATGCACTCACATGCACAGCTCATGTACCCACACTTAGACATGCACCCACACATGCACAGCTCATACACCCAACATGCATTCACACATGCTCCCACACACGCACTCACACACTCGAGCATCCACTCACATGTGCTCAAGCCCTTACATGCTCACCCATGCACACCTCCTCACACAAACTCACACCTGTCCATCTGCTCACAGACTTGCACACTCATGCTCGCGCACGCACACCGCAGGCTCTGCCATGGCATCAGGCACAGCCCGAGGGGGGCAGACCCCACCTCCCTCCCCCAGGTCTCCCCGATTCCTTCACTTCCTTCACCCCCCCGTGCTTGGTAAGAAGCGCCTGCAGCTGAGAAGTGGGTGAGTCACCCCCAAACAAGAGGGCCAGTGAGCACAGGCTCCCAGGGTGGCAGCCACACGGCCGGCCGAGCAGGGGCCGGGCCAGAACTGAATGTCCCCAAACAGAGGAAATGTCACGCGCCTGGGCCAGCCACAGAGGAATGCTGCACGCAGACAGACTTCCTGCACATGCTGCGGGTCCCACTGGCCTCGCAGCACGGCACACATACACACAGGCGCACACACACTGACATGCAGCACATAAACATGCACACATGCACACAGACACATGCATATACACACACAGACACAGACACATATGCACACACAGAGGCACACATGCACAAACACACACAGACACACAAGACACACATGGACACCATGTGCACACAGATACACACAGAAACACACATACAATCCCCATAGATCCACACATCACAAACACACAAAAGCATACTTCAGACATCCCGCCACAGAGCCACATGTGCACAGAGATGCAACACACCTACCCCACGTGCATGCACACACCACATACATACACATGCCACACAATACATGCACATAGCACCACACAAACTCACACACAGAACCATATTTCACACACATACACAGCATCATCCACACATACACTCCCCCCACATACATACACACATGCACACACATTTATACACCCATACACATACACACACCCACACACACGCACACACATGCGCGCACATACCCACACATGTATATACACCCACACACTTGCACACACACACACACCCTACACACACATGCATGCGTGCCCCTTACACATGCTTCTTAGCACACCCCTACATGTCCCTTACACGTGCTAGCTGCGTCCGGCTTTCTGCCTCCTTGAGGCTTTGTGAATAGCACTTCATCTGCTGACGCTAACGTGCCAGAGAAGTTGTTATTTTCAGGGATCCACACCTTCACGTGGTCTGGAAACATCTGTTGGGGCAGATGTATGGGCTAAAGCTCTGTTTCCCCCGTCCACACGCCCTGAGTGTTACAGCCCAGCTCGCCCCTGCAATCTGATCGACTCTCTTTGTTGGTTTAATTGAAACGAATTATTCAAGCTGATAAGGCCTCCTAGACATATCTAAGTTAAAACTTTTCAAGTGTGTCTATCTGCAAATATAGACATATAAAACCTGCTTATAAACTGCACTTGGCAGAAAGACTCAAGTACATATTCTAAACGGGCTTAAAAGCCCAAGTGCTCAGCTGGGCTCTGAAAAGAAAGGAAACCGCTGGAAAAACTTGTCTGTTGGAAACAAAGCTTCTTTGTGGACTCAGAGAGACGGTGCCCACTGCATCACAGGCACGAGAAATACATTTCTCATCGCCATTCCTTCCAGAAACACGGCCCCGTCACTCAAACGAGCCGCGCCATCCGTTACGAGGCCGCGTCTGTGCCCGAGAGATGCAGCGCTTTGCTTCCGGCTGCCTGAGCACTATTCGCTCGAGCAGATGGCGCTTTTGGTGGGGTCATGTGTCGAGAAGGGCCTCAACATGCCCCTCTCCTGGGGAAATGAGGAACGGAGTTAGCGCTCGCTAACGTGGCCCGCGGGCCCTCCACGAGAGGGGCTGAGAGCTCCCAGCTCCTGCCCGGAGAAGCAGGATGTCCCTTCCGCCGCGCTGTGTTGTCAGAAGCGCCGCCGTACCTGCCCCTCTCCAGGGAGGAGAAGGTGGGGCACCACCTGCGCTGGAGCCAAAGCGTGTCCTTCAAAACCACGGCACGGTGGCTAGGCCACGGGTGGAGCGTGTGGGCCACAGAACAGACCCCATCTGGAGCTGGGCCAGACCAGTGCGGGCAGGAACCTGGCTTGGCTCTCGGTGGGGCCGCCTGCTACTCACCCTCCTCGTGTCGGTCTCCCTCATGCTGCTGAAGTGGCTGCGGACGTCCCTCAAGTTGCATCTGAATCTGACCCCAGGCAGATCTCACCTACACAGCAGGCGGAGAGACAGTGCCGGCCCCGGGGAGAGGACTCGCGGAGGCCACTCTCCAGCCAGACGGAAGCACGATGCTGGCCTCTCAGGGATTCCCGGGGCGGGCATCACTCGACCTTGGCCTGAAACCAAAGCCCAAAGGAGAGTTGCCTGCCCCTACCTCAGCCCCCTCCCCCGCTACAGGGAAGGGGCTCGAGCACGGGGCCCCTCCGTCCACTCCCTGCGACACGCTGACTGTAGGGCAGCCCGTGTGGGCTGGGGGATGCCGACCGGGTCAGGGAAGTCGGGGGTAGGATTGGGAGCTGGCAAGGCCCCTGGGCACCCTGGCTTGCACATGTATGCACATATGCTATGCATACTCACACGTGCACACACACACGCATGTACGCACACATTCTCTCACCCTCCTGGTTCCCCCAAGCCAGGCCGCGGGCAGTGCATGGGGTCGGGCTGCTGGCCGGGCAGAGTGGAGGGACGGCAGGATCGGCTCTGCTGAAATGGCCCCCGCTGCTGGGCACGCAGCTCAGGCAGGCCCGGTGAGTCTGCCCGGTCTCCCAGCCCGGCTGCCCGGGCCGGGTACAAAGCAGCCGGAAGGGTGGTGCTCACTGAGGTCCTGGACACCTGGGCACCTGGACGCATCCTGGCACACGCAGCCACGGCTCAAGGTTCTGGCGTCAGCACTGGCGGCCAGAGTAGATGCTCTGCTCACTGGCCATCACCACGCTGCCCGCCCCGCACTTCCTGGCGTGACCCCGGGACGCCAGGCCCTCCGGGGAGGTCCCCGATCCAGTCAGTCAGCTGCCCGCTCCCGGCGTCCCGGGGATGCTCTGCAGGCGGGCGCCCTCCACACGCCCCCAGAAACCCTCAGCCCCCACAGGGCCCTGACACCGGGGTCTGCAGCTCGAGTCATCACCAGGGGCTCCGGGTCCCAGGGAGACCCTGTAGGTCTAAGAGCAGGAGCCGATTCGACACACGAGAGGTGCGTCCAAAAAGCAAGAATTCAGGGCCGGGGCGACGGGACAGAGGGCGGGGCGCTTACCTTGCACATGGCCGACCCAAGTTTGATCCCCGGACCCCCTACGGTTCCCTGAGCACCGCAGAGTCAGTAATTACCCCTGAGCATCGCCGGGTGTGGCCCCCACCATAAAAAAAAGCAAAGCAAAGAAAGCAAAGCAAAGGCGAGAATTTAGAAATGTGAGCGCTGACATCCCTCCTCCCTGTGAGCTGACTCAGAGACCCGAGACGGACGCTCAGGGGCACACGCACACACGCACGTGCAAAGCGAGGCCCCCACGCGCACAGGGAGACACACCCAGCGCGGGGAGCTTCTAAAGGCGGCACTGTCGCCTCAGGGAGAAGCTCGCTCACTGATGAGAGCAAGTGGTACTTAGGGGGTGCCTCCCGCTGACACCCGCCAACAGCCCCGAGCCCCAGAGCCCTGCGGGCACTGCCAGGGCCCGGCTGCCCCCGGTGCTGCAGGTGCCCACAGCTGCACACACGCCAAGTGGCTCACAGGGAAAGAACATCGTGTGTCAGGGGCGAGCCTGGAGGTGCCCGCTGCCCCACCACTGAACGGGACACGGAAGCTCCAGAGGGCCGAGGATGCTGGAGCTGCTCTGAGACGCCCCCTGGGAAACACAAACCTTCTCGTCTCGGCCACCGCTGTGGCCTCACGCGAATAGCCGTGAAGACACGTGGAAAGGAGCGAACCGCACTCAGAGTGGTGCTGGCAGCCGTGGGCCCCGGGTCACGCGTGTGCCCGGGCTGCAGCTCACAGCCTGGTGTGCAGGGGGAGGCTCGCTGGGGGCAGCTCAGAGCAGGGGGGTAGGGGACAGAGCACCCGGGGGTGCAGGGGAGCTGCAGCCTGTGAGGGGCAGGGCTGGGATGAGCCCCGTGCAATGGCCCAGGGCCCTGGGTCCAACTTGCCCACTCGGTGTGACTCTGGCACCTCAGGCTGACCCTTGGCGTCCATGTCCCCATTTGTCAGGCCCCTTGGGATCTCCTGCCCCCACCCCACTCCCCACACCAGCACCTTTCATGCCTGAGGTTCTCCTCGGAACAGTGCTCCTGCAGGCGCTGTCTCGGTGACCTCGCTCCTAAAAGTATGCTTTGATTTTCTGGTTGTTTCTGGGTCCCACCAGCTGTGTTCTGAGCTCCGGAGACCATATTGGGTGCTGGGGATGGAACCCTGGTCAGCCACGTGCAAGCAAATGCTCCAGACCCTGTCCTGCCTCTCGGACCTTAAAATGCACGTTTAGTTGCTCTAAAATAGTCATAATAATTGCACAATCCAAAAGGAAGGAACAGTTTGTTTTCCCTGTTTATTGCCAGTTAAGTGGCAGAGGATTTTTTTTTTTTAAAGTAACAGAACCAGTGGAAAGGAGGAAAAACAGGGGGAAAAAAAGGGCAAAGCTCTTTCCAGAAGCCTGGGGCTCCCAGCTGTAACTGCAGAACCTTCTCGGCACCCGAGTGGGCTCAATGCATTGCACCAGGGCGGGAGGGCTGGCCTGGGTCTGGGGGCAGGCCGGAGCCCCCGGGAGAGTGTGCTGGAGGCTGGGGAGGGGCCGCCCTGTCCCTGCAGCTGTGCTAAGCGGGCCGGCCCTCAGGCTCTGTCTCTCAGCACAGGCCTTCCTGAGGGCGGGTTTCGGACAGCGGCAGAAACGCTTTCTCAGGGCACGAGGGCCCCGAGTGGCTGTGAACCCTGGTCCCAGTGCTTCCCGGCTGGCTGGGGGACTCGGCCTCTTCCATTTCCTCTCTGGGCTACGGTGACGTGTGAGAGTGGCTCCGAGTGCCCCCCACGCCCAGGGTCCTATGGCCATGCGGCCCTGCCTGGGCTCGGGCTTCTGACTACGGTGAGCGTCAGCCAACACCAGGCTTGCGGGTCCCCTGGAGGTGCTGAGCACGTACCTCCCCCAGCTGCCATCCCACGGCTGGGACACACGAGGGCGGGCGGGGCAAGGGCTGTGTGTGTGAACAACAGGTGACCACCCAGTGGCCCCTCAGGAAGGACCCAATGGGGCTCAGGTATCCTGACACGTCACAGCACAGTTTGCGTGTGTGCATGTTTGTGTGTGTGCATATGTGTATGCATGCGCGTGTGTGCATGCATGTGTGTCCGGGATGCACTTTGTCCCGCACACAGCTGACCAGCATCCATGAGACTTTTTTGCATGTAACTGGGAAACTTATTGATTGATTGATTGATCGATTGATTGATTGATTGGGAAAACATTTTTTAAAAATTTTTTACTAGTGAACCACTATGAGGTACAGTTACAGACTTACAAACTTTTGGGGCTTGAGCGATAGCACAGCGGGTAGAGCGTTTGTCTTGCATGCAGCCGACCCGGGTTCAAATCCCAGCATCCCATATGGTCCCCTGAGCACCACCAGGAGTAATTCCTGAGTGCAGAGCCAGGAGTAACCCCTGTGCATTGCTGGGTGTGACCCCCCCAAAAAAAACAAACTTACAAACTTTCGTGCTTGTGTTTCAGTCATACAACGGTTGAGTGCCCATCCCTCCACCAGTGCCCATTTTCCACCACCAATGGTCCCAGTGTCCCTCCCACCACACCCCGCCTCTGTGGCAGGGCATTCCCTCTCGCTCTCCCTCTCCTGTTGGGTGTTGTGGTTCGCAGTAGAGGTACTGAGTGGCCATCGTGTTGGGTCTATAATCTACTTTCAGCCCCCCTCTCCCATCCCGAGCAGGCCCTCCTAGCACCCTTCACTCGCTGGTCCCTTCTCTATCGGAAAACTGTTTTGAGGTGAGAAAGCCTCTTTCTACCTGAAGGGGGTGGAGTCGGGGCCCGTGGTGAGCTGGGGAGTCTGAGGGTGCAGAGACAGATCTTCCAGCCGACACGGCTTAGTCCCGGGATTTCACTCTCCCGTGCTCAGTCTTGGGCCTTCCTCTGGGTTCCTGGCGGACTACAGCTCTGGCCCGAGCCCCCGGCCCCCGGGCTCTGTGCTCGGCCCTGCCCTGCATTTTCAAATATTTTTCTCGTGCAGCTGGAACGCAGAGGCTGCGTGGGGGGTCAGCGCTAGTCCTCTTGGCTATGGGGAGGGGGCGGCGTCCTGGGCACTGACTCACCCGCCCACCCCTCCAGGGCAACCCTGCGGGCGGGTGAGCTTGGGAGCCATCCCCGCTCTGTGACTGAGATTTGTCTTCCTGGTTCAATTCCGTTTCCTTCCTGTCCCCAAGAGAAACACAAAGCGGAAGAAAAATACCCCGTCGATAATAATAACAGCGTCTCAGCAAAACAGGGAAGCTGAGTGCGGCCGCTGGCCAGTGCCGAGTAAACAGGAAGCCGGAGAGGCCAGCAAGGCTGGGCCGGGCCGCACGGGGACGCGCCACCAGGAGGCTGGGCGTCGCGGGCACATGCCAGGAGCACTCCGGTGCGAGGGCCCAGGGCATGGCACACCCTGAGGCCCCCAGGGGGCCCTTCGCCTCTTCCCAGGCACAGGGGAGATGCTGGCTGGCACGGGGCTGCTCTGTTCCCGGTTCCAACCCCCGGCACTGCAGAGAGTGACCGGAGCCCCACCGGGAGCCATCCCTGAGCTCCGGGATGTGAGTGAGCTCCGAGCACGGCCGGGTGTGGCCCCAACAAAGCAGAACAAAAGCGAAGGCTTCAAAGTCAGAAAGCCGTGTTTCGTGCAGGGACCTCAGAAAGGACCGCCAACGCGCCCGCAGCGGCCAGGGGCCCTCACCGGCCAGCGTCCTGCTTGTGGGGCAGAGAGAGGCTGGCCTGCTCGCCCAGCCGTCTCTCACTGGCCCGAGCCAGGGTCTTGGAAGCTTCCGGGCTCAGGCCGCAGGGGACCGGACACAGCACACAGGGAGGCCACATTGCAGGGAGCTGCGGGCGCACCCAGGAGCCGGGCAAGGCGTCCCTGACCCTTCGACCTGCAGGCCGGGGACCAGGCGGGGGCTGCTAAGCCTCGGGGGGTGTCACTGCTGCTGGGCTTGGGGGGCTGTGCAGGGGCTGTGGGCAGTGCTGCTCTGGGCCGGGGCCTGGTCCACACCAGGTGGTCACCACCTGCCTTCAGGTACTGCTCGCTTGTCCTGAAGCCCTGTGCTCTGTCTGGTCCCAACGCCACGGAGGAAGGACCCTCCATCCTCTCCCCCCCCCCCCCCCCCGAGGAAAGAGCGAGAAACTAACGGGACTGAACCATTGGCTGTAGTTTAGGGTTACCACCGCTATCTCCCCACCACTGTTCTAGGTGCTAGCAAGATTATGAGTTTCTTCCTTTCCAATGCATTTTTCAGCTGCCACCTGGGAGAATACAGTGATCGTTTTATGTTGATATTATAGAAAAATTGTGTTTTCTCTGTTTATTCTGCGATTGGCCCTCTCACTGATCTCTCTCGGTATTGTTTCTCCCATTTTCCCAGGTTGGCTTCCCCCTGGCTTGTTTCTCTGCAGTGAAGGCCTGTCTGGAGTCAGTGCCGGAGAAACGCCCCCGCCAGCTGCCAGCAGGCGGTTTTACAACCTGACGGACTTCTGCCCCTGCGGGGACATAGCTCTCATCAGGCCCAGAATCTGTCAGTTCCTCCAGAAACCTCTGAATGCAGCTGAAATGGAAATTAAATGAATGTTCAAATTGGTCAGTGGTCTGCAAAATAATTACAAGCTCTGAAATAGTGCAAAAAAAAAAAAGATTGCATGTGCAAATCATGATTCGACATGTCAATCTGACGTGGTTTCTCTCTTGGGTGCCTCTGAGAGGTCATATTGCTATTTAGTTAGGGTCTCAGAGATGGAACCAGGCCTCACACACGTGAGCAGCGGACCCCCTCTGAAACATGCTTGTGGCCTTTTACAAGTGGTCATGACCTGCAGGAAGAGGGTCCAGCTCTTGGTCTAGACCTGCACCGTCTTCTGAGAAAGCTCACAGGCTCTGACCCTAATTCAGTCCAGAGATAGTGAGACAGGCCTAGAGTGGACCAGCTCCCATCTTCCCTACACCCTTAGGAGTTAAACTGTTAAGCTTGAGTGTCCTGAGCTGAGGTTGCAAAAGCAGAGCTTTCCCGGGGACGGGGCCTCGAGAAGGGCAGTGACGGGCAGAGGGCACGGGCAGCGGCCCGGCCTTCCAGGACACACGTCAGCACGTCAGCGCTCCGTTGGGTTTTCCCGCAAGTTGCTTTGATTGCAGGGATTTTTAGAGACTCAGATCGCTCACACTTTAGAAGCCAGGAACTGCAGTGGCTCCGAGGCTGCTGGCTTTACTGTCTGCATCCCGTGTGCAGGGGTGCAGTGCTCACTGGGGAGGGGCAGCCTTGCAGGACGGTGCAGGCTCAGAGCCCTCCGTGGAGGGC
Source organism: Sorex araneus (assembly GCF_027595985.1). Lineage (NCBI taxonomy): Eukaryota > Metazoa > Chordata > Mammalia > Eulipotyphla > Soricidae > Sorex > Sorex araneus. The sequence continues at coordinate 142,653,439 of NC_073306.1, forward strand.
AGCTGCATGAGCCGCCTTCCCGGGTGGAGTCGGGACTCAGGACTTGTGCCTGTTCCCGGGGTTGCTGTGCCCGGCCTGGAGCACAGCGCAGTGAGAACTGTGGGGTGGGGGCCCAGCGTGTGCCCTGCCAGGCGCCCAGCCACTGCCGTGACATCACACACTGGTGTTGCCGTTTGTGCACATTAAGCCACAGTCAAGTGGGGCCACGGTGGCATGCCCGTATCAGCGTGCCAAGTGCTTTCAGTTTCAGGAAACCAAGGCATTCCCTGCTTCCTCGGGAGCCAGGGGGCTCCCCCCAGCGCGGTTCTGCCTTTCCTCTGCCTTCCCTACGTAGGCGTTTCTTGCCTCCATGTAGAGTGCTCCAACTTTCCTGGGAAGTTCCTGTCACTGAGCTGATCGTTTGCTAAACAGTCGCGGGAATTGGTGCCTGGTGGCATCAGCAACTGGGCAGGCGGAGCCCTCCTGGCCGGTGGTCAGCGTGTGGCAAGGGCTGAGGTCAGGCTCCGTGAAGGCGTCACCCAATGCTCCGAGTCCCCTCTTGCCCCAGGTGCGTAGAAGTCCGACTCATCAGGTTGCCCGTCCAGTGACTTACTTTTGCATTGATGATGTTTGTAGATTTTCCACGCTCAGAACATCAGGTTTGCGAGAAACCCGCCTCAGTGAGTCAGGACCAGGAGTCTCGGGGTGCTGGGCGGGGTGGCGTGGAGGAGGCATTACCTGAAGGAGACGTGGGGCTTTTGTTCCTAAAAACACAAACCGCCGTGGCCATTTGCCAGCTCTCACCCCCTTACGGGAGACTGAGGCTGGCAGTGCCCCCCCACGCCTGATCGACTCCTCAGAGGGTCTGTGCCGAGACAGGAGGACCCCGGCGTGGGTGAACCGCCAATTGTAGGAAGGCCCAGACCTAGAGGGGGGTCCTTCCACCTTGAAGGACCCCCGTGTGATCCTGTAGCAGACTCTGTGGGCACGCGGCCCTGGCAACCCGCAGGGGAGGCCATGGGCTCACGTTTGTCCTCTCTCTGGCACCGATGGGCAACTGCGAGCTGACCGAAAAGCCACTCTCCCCTCCTGGGCCAGCGGGCGGCGGGAGGGAGGGCCGGGGGCAGCACCCAGAGTCGGGCACCTCTTGTCACTGTGCGGGCAGCGTCTCCCCATGCCAGGCTGCTCCGCCCCCTCCCTCCGCTCTGCGCCCCACCAGGGCTCATCCCTCCCCCCCACGGGCGCCCCGCCTCTCCCCGCCTGCTGCTCTGCCAAGGGGAGCCTTCCAGGGGGTTCACCTCGAGTGAGAAACGGAAGTTGGCTTTCAGCTTGCGGAGGCAAACGTTCCCAAGGGTCTTCAGAGTCTGTCCAGGCGCCCACGCCCGGCAGCGCCGCCCGGGATTCCTGGCCGAGGGTGGGAAGGAACTGTGCTTGTCCGCGTTCTCCCCGAGAGGTTTCCCCGTCCCTGTCGCCCGGTGGGATCACGCGAGCCTTGTCAGGAGGGACACATGGGGTGCTCCGTAGCATGTGACAGCCAGCCAGATTCGAGCCCGATCACCTCCAGTAATTACGTTAAGGAAAGTTTTGAAAGTGGATGTTTAAATACATAGTGCGGGGTCTAGGAAAGTGCCTTCCACACGGCCCTCTCCTCTTCCCCCGCTGCGGTTGGGACCATGGGAACGGGCTACGTGCGGGGTCCAGCTGACGGAAGGCCAAGGGTCCAGCCTGCTGGCCAGCTCTCGGCTAGCCTGGGGCCCTCGGAGCCTTGGTCCTGGCCAGCAGACAGGCCCTCACCCGGCCGGCCCTGTGTGCCTGGGCCCTGTGTCCCCGTCCACCGGGACTCACTTCCAGCCCCATGCTGTGTCCCCACACCCCCCCGACAGCTGGCTGGGCCTCCCCTGACCGTCCCCTCCTGCTGGGCAGCCTAGGGAGCTTTCAGGTGCGTGGCCCGGCTTCCGTGTGTGGGCCCAGCGCGGGGTGGGGTGCGGGACTCTGCCAGGCGCGGAGAAATGTTTATTTTCCTCGTGTCACCTGTAAGCTCCTTATTAGCAGTCGTAGAAAAGCAAAGATTTATCCATCAATAAACTCCAACGACTCCATTTACCGAACCTCCATTCTTTATGCGAATGAGATTTGCCTGCAGGGCTTTTAAAGTCCATTTATAAAGCTGGAGACGGACTCAGCCCCGCTGTCGAGGAGACAGATGGCCGCATTATCACCTGCCTGTCACCTCGGAGCAAGACAGTTAATAACGCAGGGCCGGCAGCTCGGGTGCCAACCGGGGCCTTCCGTCCCGGCCACCGTGCCCACCCGCTCTCCAGCTGCACGCAGGAATCGCAAAACGATATTCAGATCCGCCCGATGGCGAGGCCTGGTGGTCTCCAAAGCCGCAATCAGTGCTCAGGAGCCAGCGCCCAAAGGGCCGGAGCCCGTGGGCAGCTGGGCAGCTGTCCTGGTCTCGCCTGTGGCCTGTAGCCAGAGGCGGGGCCTTTGCACGCCCAGCGCAAAGGGCAGGCTGGGGAGCCCCTGTTTCTCTCCCGGCGGGCCCGGGGCCAGGCACCGTCCTGCCACCCCTAGTAGGCCCTGCGCAGAGCTCCCTCCTGACCCTGGGGGCCACTCCAGGTGGTCTTGGGGGCCCTGTAAGATGGGGGCGGGTGAGCACCACCTGCTCTCCTCAGCTCCTCTCGGGACGGCCTGGGGCCTGCCTGTGTCCCAGGTGCGGGAGACTCAGGCACTGAGTGCCCGGCCCAGCGGGGCGCTGAGAGACAGGGTGCGGCATGTGCTCCTCCCGCAGCGACGGGGCAACACCCAGGGCCTCACCCCCCCTAGGGCCCCCTGGGGGAGCCCGACAGACGCCCACGTCTGGTTGGTGCAGCGGAAACAGCCCGGTCGGCACGTGTCAGCCGAGAAACCAGGGGCCCTTCGATATCTCCCCAGGACGTGCTGCCCGGGTCCACCTCCGGCAGGACACTCTGTCCACGGAGAACATAAAGGCCATGGGGGGCAGTTCCCGGTGGGCTCTGCGTGCGGCTCACCGGGCCCAGCTGGCCGGATTCGGGGCTGACGGGGACCAAGGGGCCCAGCGCGGGCCCAGCTTGTTCCTGCGGCCACCGCTCGTCCCTGCACCCCTGACCCCCTCGGGGGCCCCTGAGCCTCCGTCCGGCCAGCCCCGGCACAGGGGCCGCCTCCCAAGCCTCCCCGCCAGCCTCGGGAGAGTGGTCAGCAGGGACGCGCTGGGCACTTCGGGGTGCGGGGGTGCAGAGTCGTGTCCCGGCCTGGCTGGCGGGTCTGAGCTTCCTGCAAGACAGACGCAGTGTCACGCTCCAGCCCAGGCCCTAGCCCAGCTCCGGGACATGCTCCCGCCCTCGTGAGCCAGGGGTCTCCCCGCCCCCCCCAGAGGTGCCACACCAAGGCCCACTGGGGGCGGCCCTGCAGAGGCTGGTCAGGGGCCAGGCCACCCCCTCACCTCCCCCTCGGGCCCTCCCGACCACCCCTGGTGCTGACCTCGCTCACGGTTCGTCCCACGGCTTCCAGGACCCCGACCCGCAGCGCGTGTGGCGAGAGGGAGGTGAGCTTCCCCCAGCCCCCACGGGAGAGTCTTGACTCGCTTCAGGACCCAACGGATCACGATTCAAAAGCCAGTTTTCCTTTATTATCTATACAACAGGGTTTACATTTTTTCCCCATTTGGTCCGGCTTTGATTTGTCGAAAAGGATCATTTTTCACTTAAAAGTCCTCGCAGCAGCGACTGTTTCCAGCTCAAGCAGCGTTTCTGGTTTGCTGCCTCTCGCCTATTGTCGAGGAAAGATCTAGATAACAGACATTTTTCTCCTCCTGGGGCTGTCTTGTAAATTGTATAGAACTTGCATAAAGCCAGAGCAGGTCTCTGTGGAAACAAAATTGAACAAAGTTGTTAATTATTTGTTGGTCTCTAACAATGGTCTGTTGGCGCTGTGAAACTGGTTATTTTTTTTAAAAAAAAGAGTGTAGTGAGTGCCCACGAGCCTAGCTCGCTTGTTATTTTCTGTCTGTTTTGCAGCTACTCCACAAGAGAAAAGCCACCCTGAAGTTGAAGTTCAAAAGCTACACATTCTGGTGGAAATGAACCACGGCAGGGGTGAGGGGGGATGGGACAGGAAGTGAGCCACAGAGGGGGAGGGGTGGGGGTGGGAAGTGAGCCACGGGAGGCGGGAGGAGGGTATTTTCCTGGAGACTCCTTGGATTGTTTGGGGGAACCTTGGAGTAAAAGGTGGGGGCTGATTTCTCTTATTAATCAGAAATTAGTACACTGACACACACACACACACACACACACAGACACACACACACAGAATGGGAATTCCATGTTTTTGTTTCAAAACAATAAATCAAAGGGATTATTTTATTTAAACCTCATTTGCTAAAGAACCAGACAAAAGTAATGGAGACTTAATAAAACACTTAAGAAATAAAAATATAAAAACTACAGAAAAACAAATATTTAAAATAGTTCTAGTGACCAAAGGTGAAAAAATCCCCGGAAACTCTTGTTCTCATTACGGATGGTGTCATCGTAAACTGGCGTAACTCCTCTGGGAAACCGTTTGAGTCATAAAAACAAATATTTCCTTTGACTCAGTGATCTCGTTTCTGGGAGTTAATCCAAAGAAAATAATTTAAATGAAGGCAACAGTTACTTGCACGGATACTGCTGTTCGCATCTGTTTTCTGAGTGTGAGGGGCGGCCGGGCGGGGGGCCGGGGAGGGGCCAAGGGCGGGGCCAGCAGGGCCGGGGAGGGGCCGAGGGCGGGGCGAGCCCTGTGTGTCGTCCTTCCCCAGGGCCCTGGAGCCCAGAAGGGCAGGTGCCTGTGGGACACGGGACAGCGAGAAGGAGCCGTGCGTGGACAGGCACAGCGGGGCCAGCCGCAAAGCCCATCCTGGGCTGGACGTGGGAGGGGACAGACCCTGCCCTGCACGCTCGGTGTCAGAGGCCCCCTCCCTGCACACACACAGGAGCACGTGCATACACACTGCACACATGCGATCATGCACCAGGGACAGCGCACCCACATGCATGCCTGTGCACATGAGCACACATTCACAATCCCACACATGCCCATGTCTACACACATGAGCATATATACTCACACATGTGCCCACATATGCACACATGAGCATGTACTCCCCACATATGCACACACACATGCACCCATGAGCATGTATACCCCCACACTCACATATACACACATGAGCATGTATACCCATCTATACACACATGAGCATGCACACTCCCCCCACATATGCCCATATGAGCATGCACTCCCACACATGTGCACACATTCATACCCCCCACATGTACACATAGTTGTGCACTCCCACACATGCATGCACATATGCACAGATGAACATGTGTGCACACAGTGTATACATAGAGCATGTACTCACATATCTGCACGTGTGCACATGTACACATGTGTGTCCATAGACACACGTGCCCTTTCTACGGTCCCTGGTGGGAGAGACTGGTCCGGCAGGGGGAGGCTTGCCCTGGGTGCTGACGGCGAGCCCGGCCTTCTCCCTCCTGCGTCTCTCCGGGGCGGGATCTGGCGAGCAAGGCCTGCGGGACACACAGCTCCAAGCACCCACCTCATTCTGGAGTGCTCGGCCCAGCGGGGCCTGGGGAAGGAGTCGCTCATGTGTATGTGCAGGTTTCAGAGAACAGCGAGGGCCGGGGGTGTCGGGGCCGAGGTGGACTCAGGAAAGGCCTCCTGGGCGCTCAGGAGCCCGTGTCCCCGCAGTGGCCAGCGACCACACTCAGGGTGAGTCCTGCCGGGCCTCGAGTGGCGCCAAGACCCACTGCGGGGAGAGGTGTGACCCTCCGCGCCCCGGCGGGCTGAGCAGCCGTGTCCTGAGGAAGGGAAGGTGCAGAAAGACTCACGCCAGGCTGCTGGGACAGACGGGCCGGCCGAGCTGTCTGGGGAGGGTGGGGGGGTTCGGGGGGACGGGGCCGCGTGTCAGGGGCCAGTTCTCATGCCTGCGGACCCCGTCAGCCCACCTTGGCCCACACACTGTGTGGCCCTGGGCCGATGGCCCGCCCCCTCTGATTTCAGCCATAGAGTGTTTATTGTGGAACCCGAGGAGGTAACAGATGCAGATGCCTTAGAGAAACAGGCTCAATAAATGTGGACCCACCGGGCTGATCGCCCAAATGTGTTTCTGCACATAAATTAAGTAAGAGAAATGTAGAGGAGGCTCCATTCCTTAGGTTTCTTAGGGCCGGAGAGTAAGCAGGGCACTTACCCGCACACAGCCAGTTGGGGTTGGTTTCTGGGGCCCCAGACATTCCCCTGAGTCTGCCAGGAGTGAGCCCTGAGCACAGAGCCAGGAGTGAGCCCTGAGCACAGAGTCAGGAGTCAGCCCTGAGCACAGAGCCGGGAGTCAGCCCTGAGCACAGAGCCGGGAGTCAGCCCTGAGCACAGAGCTAGGAGTGAGCCCTGAGCACAGAGCCGGGAGTCAGCCCTGAGCATTCCTGGGCATGGTCCCCAAGCCAAACCAAACCAAAGCTCTTTTAGAGACCCTCCCCTTCTAAGACTCAGTCAGTGCTGGAACCTTGTATATATGTTAATGGTTTTAAAGGTGACAGTAATTCTCAGAGAACGTTTTCAGCCTCCTCCTGGAGACATTCTTGTTTACATACGGAACGTTACAAACGGCTCGCACACTGAATTTCACATGATTGAGTTTTGCCTTCCTGGTCGCCCAATGAGTCCAAATAGATTTTTTCCCTATGTTGAAATCGGGATAATTACGGAGAAGAGCATTTCCAAGGAGACGGATCAACAGCGTGAAGCGTGTGCACATCCGCTCGAGTCCCGGGCTGAGCACTGGAGGATCGGGCTCCGCCTCCCTCCCGGCTCTGTGTTACGCTTCCTGCCGCCCTCTCCGTCCCTCTGGGGTAACCCAGCCTTCCTGCCCTCTCCTCTCCGCTTGCCTTGAACGCGGCTGCTGCTGCTGGACTTGATTTCCCATAACCTTCCTGGCCGGGAACCAAAAAGGAAGTAAATATTTGTGTTCATGTGGGAACCGGGTGGACGGAGGCCAGGCGGCTGGCTGTCCGCGTCCTGGCCAGAGGGCCCCGTCCCCAGGGCCCGGCTTGCGAGGCAGGAGGGGAAACGGGAGCGAGAGGTACTTGATACTCGAGGGGATTCTCTCACCGAAGGCCGCAGAGGCCCAAGTGGACTTTGCACACAGCACCCTCCTCTTTCAAGCCCTGCCGTGCGTCGTCAGGACGGGGACCCCGTGTGGTCTCCGGCCTCGCAGCCTCCAGCCGCGGTCCCAGACAGAGGACAAAGGTGCCGAGCACCCTTGCAGGCAGCCGTGAGCCGACAGCAGAGTCGCCTCCGGAGGACAGGGGCAGGGCTCCCGCCGGCCTCCCGGGAGCGGCCAGCATTCGGGACGACGCTCAAGGCCCAGGGGACCCCGTGGGTTCCTCGGAACCCTGCGGGAAACAGAGAGAACGCTGCGGTATTTCCAGGAACTGCATCCCTGACGAGCACCAGAGGAAAGCTGGGTTTGTCCTGTGTGCGTCCATGAGAGTGTCACATCCGCGACCCACTTCCGTGTCCGTCCACACAGGCACCGGGCGCAGCCACCTCCCGCCTCACTCGGCGCCTTCAGAACTCCCAAGGCCACGACCAGGACAGTCTTGGTCCTGCAATGCAATGAGGTCCTTGGTGACTTTAGACACGGAGGGAAGGAAAATCGAAGAAACATCTGAGGCCTAACTGTGCACGTGGCAGAGCACTGAACACACACACACACACACACACACACACAGACACACTCACACAGACACACTCACACAGACACTCATACATACTCACACACTCACACAGACACACACTCACACAGACACACTCACACAGACACACTCACACAGACACACACACTCACACAGACACACTCACACAGACACACTCACACACAGATACACCCACACAGATACACCCACACAGACACACTCACACACAGATACACTCACACAGACACACAGACACACACACTCACACAGACACACTCACACACAGATACACTCACACAAACACACACACTCACGCAGACATACTCATACTGATACACCCACACAGACACACTCACACAAACACACACAGATACACTCACACAGACACACTCACACACAGATACACCCACACAGACACACTCACACACCCACACAGACACACACTCACACACAGATACACTCACACAGACACACTCACACACAGATACACTCACACCGACACACTTACACACCCACACAGATACACACGCACTCACACAGGCACACTCATACACACTCACACATTCACACAGACACACACACTCACACAGACACACCCACACACTCACACAGACACACTCATACACACTCACACATTCACACAGACACACACACTCACACAGACACACCCACACACTCACACAGACACACAGAAAGCAAGACGTGCCGAATGCACAGACACACCCAGAAGCTCGCAGACCTGCGTGCAGGATGTCCAGTGGCAGATGCACAGGCAGCCACAGGAGGGCTGGGTGACTCCCCTGTGACAAGGGCCCCCGGGAAGGGAGCCCTGGTCCTCACTCCCGCTGGTCCAATCCCCGAGAGGCAGGTGAGACGGCTTTGTGCCAGCGCGTCCTGGAAGGGGCCTGGGACACGGCCGGGGATTCTGGCCCTCCTAGCTGGGGTCTCAGACACGGCCGGGGGCTCTGGCCCTCCTAGCTGGGGTCTCAGACACGGCCGGGGGCTCTGGCCCTCCTAGCTGGGGTCTCAGACACGGCCGGGGGCTCTGGCCCTCCTAGCTGGGGTCTCGGACACAGCAGGGGCTCTGGCCCTCCTAGCTGGGGTCTCGGACACGGCCGGGGGCTCTGGCCCTCCTAGCTGGGGTCTCGGACACGGCTGGGGGCTCTGGCCCTCCTGGCTCTGCGGCTGGCGACACATCTCGTCCTCCTGCGGGCGCCTCTGAGTGTGCTGTTCCAGACGGCCTGAGCGTGAAGGGGCCAGGGCTGCCGCACCCCTGCCCTCGCACGACGCCCTCGTTACCTGGGCGCCCCCAACCACCCTGACGACGAGAGGCACCGTCTGCGCCAGACGCTCCTCCCCGTCCCTCGAATCATCGGGGACCGACACCGCTCGACACAGCAGAGGCCGACTCGCACGCTGGGGCGAGGGTCGGTGCCCCCAGAGGTTCCTGAGGCGAACACCAACAAGCGACATGCAACTGTGCATTTGCACAAGCCCTTCGCCTGCGAGGCTGGGCTTGGAACGGGTCGTCGCACTCATGTTTCCACACCCGGGGCCGTGGGGCTGCACGCACGGCGAGGGCAGCGGGGGAGGCGCCCCCCGAGCTCCCAGCTGCCGATGCTGCGTCTGGGCTCGCTGGGTGCCACTCGGGACTTTCTCCTGCTCCTCCCCTCTCCCTCCCTCGGGTCACCGGCCCACAGCAGACCCCACCATGCTGCCAACCGCCCGAACCGTCCCAGCCCGGCGGGACCCCAGAATGGGGGGGGCCTGCGGAGAGACCCCCGGGCACAGAGAGCACAAGCTCGACTGCACCAGCCCCTCCAGCCCTGCCCACTCAGCCGCACTGCGCGATGCACCATGACCACACACACCCTCACTCCCCACGGCTGATCCCACCCGCCTGCGTACCGCCCGCTAAGGGACAGGCTGGGGTGGTGGAGAAACGGGGCTCTGTGCTCAGGGCTCACTCCTGACTGTGCTCAGGGCTCACTCCCAGCTCTGTGCTCAGGGCTCACTCCTGGCTCTGTGCTCAGGGCTGACTCCCGGCTCTGTGCTCAGGGCTCACTCCTGGCTCTGTGCTCAGGAGTCGCTACTGGAGGGCTCGGGGGCCGTACGTGGGTCTGGCGATGCCCCAGGCCGGCTGGGCAGCGGTGCTGTGTCCCTACAGCAAGGCTGTCCTGTCCAGCAGTCTCGGGCCAGCAGCACTCTGCCTATGGAGAGACCTGCCCCCCGCACAGCCCCGAGGACGTGGCCTGGGTCTGCTCTCCCATCGCACGACCCCCCCCCCCCCCCGCCGCCCGCCTGAGTCTCAGAGGTGATCTCCTCATTGGTTTTCAGAAACTGGCAGTTTGCATGCAGTGGCCGGTGAATGAGGGTCCCCTCGGAGCTGCTGGCCCTGACTGCTGTCCCTGGGCGCCTTGTCCCTGCCGGGGCGTGTCAGGCAGTGAGTCCGACAGCTGCACTGGGCCCGGGCACGCAGACTTGCAGGGCCCACCTTCACGCGTTACTTTCTCCAGGGTCACTTGCCCCTTCAGGGACCTCACCAGGGGACCCTGCAGGACAGGACTTCTCTGCTTGCTCCATCTGACGGTGACGAGCACACTCGGAGCACTGGAATCGGGGCACCTAGCTTTGCTGTTTCGGGAGCTCCGGGCTGACTTTGATGAGGCCACGGTCAGCACAGGACTGGCCAGGGCGTCCCCGGGGGAGGCGGAGTCGCAGTGCCCCTTGCTCTGCAGGGCCGTGCTGGGCTGAGAGCAGCCACCTGCCAGGGCCCTCAGGAGCACTGCAGGCAGGAGGGCAGGCAGGTGAGAGGGCAGGGGTGCTGGATCAGCATGGGACCTTCCAGAACCGTCCTTCCCTCTCAGGTGCGCCCTGGCCATCCCCTCGAGACTTACCTCCTCGTGAAGCCAGGCCCCAGGATGCTCTTCCCAGGGCTGCCCTGCACCGGCCCCATGTCTCCGAGCACCCTCGCCGTGACACGGACATGCCCGAGGGCGCCTCTCACCCGCCGTCGCTGAGCGTCTCTGCTCTGCCCTAGCCAGTCCAACCTCGCCTCGGACCCCGGGCACCGGCAATCGAGGCGGGGGTCCGCATATCCTGCCCCTCGCACAGACACAGGTACACGCAAACATGCACATCTCACACGCTCACTCGTGTACTCACATGACTCATACTTACACCCACACATATAGCCGCCTCGCAAACTTCCATGTCAGCACATGTACGCACACGCTCATGCTCACCCACTCGCACACTCACATTCTTACCCACTTACACGCATTCTCACATGTACACACACGCTCTCACATGCATGCACACACAGACACATGTGCACATACGCACACAGTGCCTCATCTTCCCTCTGCCCTCAGCCCTTGCGACGCCCCTCTGGTGAGTGTGTCCATCTCTTTCCTCCAGCTTCTCGGGGCTTGTGCAGGTGGGGGTCTTCTTCTCCCAATCCGCTGGCGCCGCCATCCATGCCCCGGGACACCACCATCCACACCTCGGGACAAGGCCATCCATGCCCCGGGACACGGCCACCCACGCCCCGGGACACGAGAGAACCTCTTCATCTTCTCCTCCCGCCACCCGTGCCTCCTCCTCTCCCTTTCCTACGGGGATCTGACTCCCTCCTTCTCCGTTTCGTGCCTGTCCGCCCTCTGCTGGGGTCCCCTGAGGAGGGCGCGGCCCCCGGTGCCGAGGGTCCCTGCCCTGCTGGGGAGCCCCTGCCTGCCCCCGTCCGCCCAGCAGCAGTTTCCAGAAACAGGAGCTCCAGGCCCCGGACTCTAATTTCCAACCCGGAATCTGCTACCAGCTCGGGTGGCCCGTACCACACGCTCTGTGCGGCGACTTTTATGTCCCCTTGAAGCCGACATCCTCCAGCTCAGTGTGTGCCCGCCCCCCCCTCACCTGGGCTCATCCCCTCTGCCTCAGAGTCCCACTGCTCCTCTGAGCATCTGAGTTCCCGCTGTTCCTCTGTGTCTCTGAGCTCCCCCTTGCATCTCTGAGCTCCCCCGTGTGTCTCTGAGCTCCCCCGTGCGTCTCTGACTGCTCTCCCGGAGCCCATGCCACTCAGCTCTTCTCACTGTCAGTCTGCCAGGACCCCTCCCGGCTTTGTGCAGCGCCTGCACCCGGGGCTCCGTGCTCAACTGTGCCGCCCTCCCGAGTCCATGGCCCCTGGCTGGCAGCCTCCGAGGCACTCGGCCGTGCCTGTCCCGCCCGCAGCCAGTCTGGCCTCTGCCCTGCTGCCCTTGTGCCCCCGGGCGCACATGAAGCACCGAGTTCTCTCTCTCCTCCCTCCCTCCCTCCCTCCCTTCCCTCCCTCCCTCCCTCTCCCCCTCACTCCCTCCCTCCCTCTCTCTCCCCTACCCCTTCCCTCTCTCCCTGTCCCTCTCTCCTTCTCTCTCTCCATCTCTCCCCCTCCCCCTCCCCCTCCCCTCTTTCCCTCTCCCCCCTCACCCCCTCTCTCTCCCTCTCTCCCTCTCCCTCTCTCTCCCACTCTCCCTCTTCCCCTCTCTCTCCCTCTCTCCCTTTCTCTCTCATCTGCTATCTGGGCGTGGAGGGGCTGCAGGTGAGGGTGGGCGAGGGGCTCCCAGTGCAGTGCTTGCCCTCCGCGGTCGCCATCAGGCCCAGCCGCGCTGTGTTGTTCTAACCCACCGGCCTCTCTAAAGCATGGTGTTGCCTTTGTGAAATGAGTCGGGGAGGCCTTTCATCTTTTTTTTCTTAAGGCATGGAATAATTTAACTTTGAAACCCTCTTTCTTTAAGGTTATATAAAATTCCTGTTACGTAAACCTCAGCTGGGAACCCATCTGTTCTCTGTGCCTTTTCCATGCTTGGTCTTCAAGGATCTTTTTCTAAACTCTTCTGGTGACTGATGTATTCAAGCTCCCCTTGCTTTCTTCCTGGGTGAATTTTGGCAATATGTGTATATGTGTGTATCTTTGGCAATATGTATGTTGCTGGGCAATCATCCATGTTCTCTGAGCTTTCTGATGTCAGCAAGGCTCCTATATGTACATACCTGTGGCCACTTTCATAATTGAACTGGCTTAAATTATTTATGAATCCAACATTTTGATGACTAAATTTTCCTATAGAGTTGCAATCTTCCTTTAAGTCTCTCTCTCTCTTTGGTTTTTGGGCCACACCCAACAGTGCTCAGGGGTTACTTCTGTCTCTGCACTCACAAATTACACCTAGTGGAGCTTGAGGGAGGACCATGTGGTATGCTGGGGACCAGACCCTGGCTGGACAGCTGGACGCGTGCAAGGCGAACGCCCTCGCCGCTGTTCTATAGCTCCAGTCCCTGACTTTCCAGTAGCTATCTTCCTTAACATATGCTCTTAATTCCTAGAGGATTCCGATGCCTTTAACTGATTATTTCTGATCTTTGTAGTTTATGTCCACAGAGTAAACACAACAGGATCTTTATTGCCTAAAGGAACATTGATTTTGGTCAAGAAAGGTGATGGGTTTGTAAATGTTCTGTGAAAATGCAAATAACAAATTCTCTATTTGTGAGTGTAAGATTTGGGACATACGAATTCAATCACATTCATTTGCTTTATGATTTACTCTGAAGTCGCATTCCCTCTGTTATGATTTAATTGGTATGGGCTACATTTGGGCTTTAAGATCAGCCCATTTTCCAAAGAAGTGGGTTAAAATAACCCCTGGGGTTGTGCTGAGAACAGCCCCTTGTGTGGCCCCGCTGGAACCTCTCCTGGGAGAGTCCCCTCTGCGACAGCCCCCCGCTGTCCTCAGGGAGCTGAGGCGGGTCAGGGCCACCTTGCTGATGCTCTGGCACCTGGTGGGCTGTGCCCATCTGCTCCGAGGGTTTGTTTCTGGCCTCACGTGGCAGCACAGACCTGAGGGCGGCAGGTGGGAGGTCACCTGTGCAGCCGCACGAGGGGGCCGCCCAGAACCCCACGCACCCCTGCTCAGGCTGTCTCCCCTCCATTCCGGGCTGGGTCTTGGCGAGGGCATGGGAGTGCTCACAGCCCCCAGTCTCCCTCCCCGGAGCCAGCTCTGCACGCCCATGACAGGTGGCATTCCCCGTGCGTGGGACGGTCTCAACCGATCGTGTCCTGGAGAGGCCCAGACTCACCCTAGGCCACCGCCGGGGGCAGGTGTGGGGGCTCACGGCTGGTAGACCCCTCTAGGCCACTGCCGGGGGCAGGTGTGGGGGCTCACTGGCTGGTAGACCCCTCTAGGCCACTGCCGGGGGCAGGTGTGGGGGCTCACGGCTGGTAGACCCCTCTAGGCCACCGCCGGGGGCAGGTGTGGGAACTCAAGGCTGGTAGACCCCTCTAGGCCACTGCCGGGGGCAGATGTGGGAACTCACGGCTGGTTCTTAGCAAGTCTTTCTCCTCTCCAATAAACTTAATCATTAGGCTGCCAAGCTAGTTTTATGACCCTGACTCAGTACAGTGTGCGTGTGTGCGTGTGTATGTGTGTGTGTGTGTGTGTGTGTGTGTGTGTGTTAGACGTCCTTACACATTGATTTCATCAGCTCCACCTAAAATGCGTCATCTTTACGACCTGTGGACAAACTCTGAGCACTGGAGACAGAGCCGTTTCTCTCCCCAGGGCTCAGTGAGGCACAGAGCTCTCAGCCCGGTGGGCCTGACGCAGACGCAGCTCGGCCTAGGTGCTGCATCCGCGCTTCACAGCGGCCAGGCCAGCAAGGGTCCCGGGGCCCGGACAGACAGCACAACCTATAGGTTAGCCCCAAGGGCCACACCTGGCCCCTGAGCCCTGCCGGGAGTGCTCTTTGTGCCCAGTCCTGAGCCCTGAGCCCTGCTGGGAGTGACCCCCTCCCCCCGCAGCAGACAAGAGCAGCAGCGAGGATTAAAGTGTTTTCGTTACTCCGGAGGCAGAGTGATGCAAGTTCATGGATTCTGTTTACAGAAGGCACCAAACCTAACCCGATCCATCTTCCAGGCTGGCAGCTCTGAGCCCAGCCGGGCAGCATGTGCTGGCCTTACACCCGTCTCCGGCCATTGCATCAGGAGGTCTATGGGCTCCTGTGAGCACTGCCAACAGAGTCCTTGAACGGTTCTGCTCCATCCTGGACTTGTCCCCCAGGCTTAGGTGCCCGCATCTGGCCAATGACCAGACACTGCTGGTCTCTTTTTCCTTTGATTTTATAAAGCTGTTCACAAGAATTCATTAACTTTAGTATTTGAGCACCAATCCCACCACCTACTTTGAATGTTTCTACCCCAGGTTCCCAACTGTGCCCCCAAAGCAGAACCAAAGTGATACATTCTGTATTGCTTGTGTGAATAATCCGCTGAAAGGCCCAGTGAAGCTGCCTTAGGGGAAAGTGTGCGGAGATTGCTGCGTTTCATGCTGGAGGCACCAAGCCCCTGTGTAAGAGGCGACTAACATGTCTGTTAAACCCTTCCTGTGTGCTGTGCCTGGCACATCAGTGTGTGGAGCGTGAGAGGTTGCGCCCCAGGGATCCTGAAACTTGGAGTCCAGCAGATTCCCTCATGGGTGCGGTCACCTGAGTCTGAGGACAGTGCCATGAGTGTGGCAGCCACTGAGTTCTGGAGGTTTCCGGCTGCCGGGGCCCTGTTGGGGCGGGGAGGGAACTCCCCCTCCCCCCCCCCCCCCCGACAGCCTGGCACAGGGCCTGAGGCATCTCTGCAGCATGTTGTTCTGCGTTGCTCCCTTCCGGGAACTTTATTTCCGAGTCTCTGGATCGTGGCTGTTGATAGGCTGTCAGGTTCTTAGATCCCAGGAGGATTAATTAGAAAATCAGTCCCCGACTTAGAACTTAAACTACAGACATGAAATCTACATACTGTCCTAATTAAGCACTTTAGGTAGCTGGAGTTAGTTTTAAATTGAATGATTTTATTGGTATCTTATAATTGCAGAGCAAAGACAGACTGTGCTAATCATTAGGAAATTGAGCCATTAGGAAATTGAGCATTAACTGTTTTTAATAACACTGTCTTTTTTTTTTCTTTTTTGGGTCACACCCAGTGATGCACAGGGGTTACTCCTAGGTCTGCTCTCAGGAATCACCCCTGGTGGTGCTCGGGGGACCATATGGGATGCTGGGAATCGAACCTGGGTCGGCCGTGTGCAAGGCAAACGCCCTCCCCGCTGTGCTATCGCTCCAGCCCCCTTAATAACACTGTCTTTTTACTACTGTATTCACTTAATCTGGCCAAGCAGTACGTGTACAAATTAAAAAGCTTTCTTTCATTGCCCAGCTTATGTATTCCCAAGAATGCGGAGTTTTGCGAAGAGACTGATTTTACCCACTGGCCTCAACACCGTCCGTGCCAGCGTTCCAGAAAGTTTCCACTGGGGGCTTCCTCTTCGCTCCCACCGGCTTTCCCAAAGCGGCATAAAGCCACACAGCTCAGGAGCTGACCCGGGTGGAAGAGGCCCGTGTGGGATCGGTCTGTCCAGCCCCGGGACGGCCGCAGACCTCGTGCAGAGGGTCTCCCCGCCCCGCTTCCCTGCAGCACCCACAGGCCGACCTACTCCTCGGTGGGTCTCACAGCCGGCTACCGAAAGAGCCTGCTCTCTTTTGGATCAGGTCACGCATGTCCTGGGCATGTCGAGGTCAGGGCAGCCGTCCTAGCATGTGCCCAGGAGGTGCTGCTGGTCGCGGCGGGAGGGAGAGGGCACCGGCGGAGCAAGAGGCAGGGAAGGACAATGGAAGGACAGCACATGCGCCCAGAACGTCCCTGGTTTGGTTCGTGCCCATAGGCTGGCTACGAGGCCGCCTGTCCCGAAGCGAAGGTGCCTCAGGCCCCCTCTGCATTGCTCGTGTGTGTGAGGGGTCCCCAGGTGAGGCGTGCACACAAGAACGGGTGTGTGAGCAGGAGAAATGGTTCCAGAACTGAGTATCAGCTCGGAGGCGGGGAGACGAGCCCAGGGACCCGGGAACCCTTGTCCATCCCCCGGGACCTCAGGAACCCTGTGTCCATCCCCTGGACCTCGGGAACCCTGTGCCCATCCCCCTCGGGAACCCTGTGTCCATCCCCTGGAATGCAGGAACACTGTGTCCATCCCCTGAGACTTTGGGAATCCTGTGCCCATCCCCCTGGACCTCGGGAACCCTTGTCCATCCCCTGGACCGTGGGAACCCTGTGCCCATTTTCCTCGGAAACCCTTGTCCATCCCCTGGGACCACGGGAACCCTGTGTCCATCCGCTGGACCGAGGGAATCCTGTGTCCATCCCCTGGACTGCGGGAACCCTGTGTCCATCCCCTGAGACCTTGGGAACCCTTGTCCATCTTCCGGGACCTCGGGAGTCCTGTGTCCATTCCCTGGGCCCTCGGGAGTCCTGTGTCCATCCCCTGGGCCCCGGGATCCCTGTGTCCATCCCCTGGGACCTGGGGAGTCCTGTGTCCATCCCCCGGGACCTCAGGAACCCTGTGTCCATCCCCTGGGCCCTCTGGATCCCTGTGTCCATTCCCTGGACCCTCGGGAGTCCTGTGTCCGTCCCTTCCTTGGGGCCTGGGGGAGCTACAGACACTGGGAGGCGGAGAGAGGGGCGGAAGTGCAAGGGGCAGGGAGGCCGCTGTGACCGTGAGGGTCCCAGGCTGTTTGCAGCTGAGTGACTGCCTGCTGGGCAGGAAACACTGACGGCCCAGCCCCCGCCTTTCCCACGGCCGCGCCTCTCCCCTGCACGTCCAGAGTGTCCGGATGGAGCTGGAACCTGGACTCGGAAATGAAGACTTCAACCCTGCGCTCACATTCTGAGAATACTTCCAGCTCACACGTGGGACTCTGGGCCAGAGATGTTCTCTCTGGAGAACTGGTCGGCTGGTGTCCCCCCGGCTGTGGGAATGCTTGGGCGTGGCGGCACCCTCTCGCCATGCCGGTCTGATGCTTGGAAGACCCCCACGAGGAGCTGCGGCTCCGCGCGTGTCTCGGGCGCCCGAGGGTGGCAGCGTGTTCTCCCGGCACCTGGTTAGGATGCAGTTAGATGGTAATTGCACATACCATCAGATGTAATTAGATATGCTCATCTCCATAAGCCGCACAAGTTAATGCACATATTAGCAGCTAATCATACAACGTAAATGCACTTTTCATGAACTCTAGGATCTGGAGCCGTCAGAAGCCACAGGGCCCGAAGGCAGGCATCGGGTGAGGTCCAGGGAGAGTGGGCTGGGCATGTCTGCGGGGCCAGGAGCCCCCGGGGTTCACAGCGGGGAGTCGAGACCCCCCCACTCTCCAGCCCTGCACGTGGTCTCCTGTCCTCCCCTCGACCACTGCCGGCAGGACGTGGGAGGGGCCCGCCTCTCCCGGAGACGCCTTCTCCTCCAGGTCCTCGGCTGCTCTGGGGAGCCCCTGGGGCCACGCGCACCCCTTGGGCCGCTCCAGCTGGTGCGTGTGCAGCCTGTGTGCAAGAGAGTGAGGGGCCCCACGCTGCAGCTCTGCTCACACTGGCCCCCGGTGGGGCAGGGGCTCGGCAGGGCGGGGTGGGGAGGCCCTGGGGTGCCCTGAGGAAGGGCCCCCCGGGTTCCCTGCAGGGCGGCAGGATGTCTGCATCCCACAGCCCTGGGCTCTGCTGTCCTTCTAGAAGGTTCCCAGTCCTAACTCCAGCACCCCGCACCTCAGAGCAAAGGTAAGAACGAGAGAGGCATTGCCAGGAGGGGGGCCCCGGGACCCCTCTGGCTGGGCCCCTGCTCCTCCCGCCCTCCCCCGCCTGTCTCCGCCCTGGCCGTCTGACCTGCACATCTAGTGAAGTTCCCGTTCCCGTGCACGCGCCGTGGGGCAGAGAAAGGAAATGTCCCTTCACTGCCAGTGAAGAGGCAGGTGGGGCCCCCATGCAGCTGTTCTGGAATGTTCCGTGAGTGGCGGCCATGATGAAGCAAGCAGATGCCGGGAGCATGGCTGGTCACAGGGACGTGCCCGTGTCTGGCCCTCGGCTGGGGGTCCTGCCATGGGGGGTCTGAGTGAGTGGGCCCCGGATGGCTCTCCCTGAGTGTGGGGTGTCACGGGCATCTCCAGGCTGGCGTGGGCACATGAGCACCGTGCTGAGACTCACAGCAGAAGCCGTGGAACCTCCTGGGCCCAGAACCCAGGCCTCGACTCCCAACTGCAGCTTCCTGGGTGGAAGGTGTGGCTGGGATGAGCAGCGGGCGGGGCAGTGGAGACCCTGGCAGGGCACCCTGAGGCTGAGTGCCACCCAGAGTCCCTGCGTCTCGCGACAGCCTTGGCACTTGCTGGTCACACTGCCCCTTTGTCCCCTTAGCCCCGTCGTATCACACGGCCCGGGGTCCCCGCTGGCTCCCGGGCTTCCCTCCCCTTCCCTGTTCGAGCACCTTCAGGGAGTCTCTTTGACAGAGTCTCCAAACACCATCCTCTCAATTGTCTATTTTGTGACTTGGTTTTGATTCCTAATTGCTTTTTATTTTGATTCCTGAATATTCCATGTATATTAATATTTCTTGGTTTATAAAATCCAGGTCTGTTTTGAGTCCCAGGGGGTTTAATGATTTGTTTTTGTTGGTTTAGACTCCTGGAAAATTTTCCCCTCCGCTCGTCTCTGTTTCTTCCAACTGGCTTTCCTTTCTGATTTGGAATCGATTTTATTTTCTTCTCCTGTTTTGGCAGCGTGTCCTTGTTTGGGTCTCTGTCACTTGAGCGTTAGAGGCTTTTTTCAGATGTGAGTGTTTCTCTGTGGCCTGGCTGTAACCAGCTAAACCATTAGCTAAACAATCTCCCTAGAGCCAGATTCAGCTGCTCCGCGTGGGGACGTTCCTGCCCCCACAGGGGCTCCGGGCAGCTGTGGCCGAGGCCTCTGGGTCTGCCCCTCGGGTGTCATGCGAGGGATCAGGGAGCTGCACATGTCTAGCTGGGGTGAGTGCGCATGCATGAGTCAGCGTGACTGTGTGTGAGTGAGAGTGTGAGTGACTGTCAGCGTGACTGTGTGTGAGTGAGAGTGTGAGTGACTGTCAGCGTGACTGTGTGTGAGTGAGAGTGTGAGTGACTGTCAGCGTGACTGTGTGTGAGTGAGAGTGTGAGTGACTGTCAGCGTGACTGTGTGTGAGTGAGAGTGTGAGTGACTGTCAGCGTGACTGTGTGTGAATGTGAGTGACTGTCAGTGTGACTGTGTGTGAGTTAAGTGACTGTCAGTGTGACTGTGTGAGCGTGTGAGTGAGCAGGACTGCGTGTGTGTGGGCGACTGTGTGACTGTGGAATAGTGTGAGGGTGAGTGTGTGGCTGTGGCCACGGCGTGTGCATGAGTAAGAGTGTGAGTGTGTGTGAGCGTGTGTGAGTGGCTGACTTCACCTGCTGTAAGAGGGGCTGGCAGCAGCTCGGGCTTCCCTGAGGGCGACTGTAGCGACCCCAGCTCTGCCCCTTGGACTGGATGCGCAGAGGCCTTGGCACTTGCCAAGTGTTTTCTCCTGTCTCCACTTTCTTGTTCCTCTGGACAGTTTGTTTTCTGCCCTAGTAGCGTTTGTGTCCCCCAGCAGGCCCCCAAGTAAGTGTCTATGTTGCACAGGCTCAGAGCAGAGGGAGAGGCTCACTGGGCCCCTCGAATGCCCCCCCCCACGCATCCGCAGCCCTCCGAGAGCTGTGTGACAGTGTGTGACTGTCACTGTGGCCCCCACACACCGTGGCCGCCGCACGTCTCCGTGATACCTGCCAGGCGCGCCTGTCCGGGTGGAGTTGTCCCCTGCTCCTCCTTCCCCGTTTCTCCTGGTGGGAGAAGCCCCGGGTGCAGGGAGAGGCTGGGGGCGGAGCCAGGCTCCTGGAGATGGGAGAGGAGAGAAACTGAGCATGGGGAGGGGCCTCCCCAGGGGCACGTCCCGGGGCAGGTGTCAGTGAGCCAGCTAGGGAGGGAAGGGCCCTGGAGCTCTGGAATCTTCTCTCCCAGCTGGTACACCTGACAGCGGGGGCCTCAGCTTCCTGGCGCCTGGGGTCTTCCACGCCCACTTGCACCCGTCCCACCTTGCAAGAGGCAGCCGGACCTTGGACTGGCCCCCCTCCCGCTCCTGCTTCTTGGGGAGACGGGCCTAGCCGGGACTGTGAGGGGAGAACATCCTGGCCTCAGGGGCAGCGCCCGGGACGAAGACGTTGGTGGGTCTCCATAAAATGAAGGAACTTTTCGATTTGTCTCGTTTGTGTTTTGCTCCTATGGTTTTGGCTGACATGCAAATTTAACACTACCCAGCCCTCGATGGCGTTTTAGTCATTATATTTGACTTCATGCTTTTTACTAAAAAGGGAACAACTTACAATGTTGGGAAAACTTCTCAATAATGAGCCTTATTCCTATGCAGATATTTACTTTTTCCTAGGTAACTGATGAATTAATGATGTTGTTTGCATGATTGGCAAAACATCACCTTGACTGCCAGTACTGCGTTCATCAGTACAGGGACAGTGTGATGCGGTTCCCAGAAGTGAACAGTGAGAGGTTGGCTCTGCTCTTCCTCCTGCTGCCTCACGGGCTGCTCCGGGTGCCAGTTCTTACCTGTCACAGAGACATCACCAAGCACAGGAGTTTCTTCAGAGCCCCGTTAACTGGAAATTCCACCTCTGGCAACCCCCCTCCCGAGACTCAACATTATAACACTCCAAATTCATGCGGCTGGAGACTCTGGCACGTCTGTGATTCCAGATGGTTCTGCAGGAGTTTCCCAATCCAGTTGCACAAAACACTTGATATAATATAAATGGAACTGAGGCTGACCACGGGACTGTTACCCTAGTGTGACCTGGACCCTAGCCCTAACCCCTAGCCCTTATCCTAGTATTAACCCTTACTCCCCATGGGAGCTGGACCCTAGCCCTAAAGAATCGCTAACTCTAACCAGCACTAACCCTAACCTTTCCCTGTATATGAACTGGGCCCTCAGCCTAACCCTAACTCCAAGCCCTAGCCTTAACCCAAACCTTAGCCCTAACCCTAACCCTAACCTAACCCTAACCCTAACTTCAAGCCCTAGCCCTAACCCTAACCTTAAACCTACCCCTACCCCTACCCCTAGCCCTAACCCTACCCTTAGCCCTACCCTACCCCAACCCCTACCCCTACCCCTATCCCTACCCCTAACCCTAACCCTAGTCCTAGCCCTAACCCTAGCCCTAACTCCAAGCCCTAACCCTAACCCTAACCCTAACCCTAGCCCCCTAACCCCCTTTCCCCTTAACCCTAACTCTAGACCTAACCCTAACCCAACCCAACCCTCCCCGCCCCACCCCCCTGCGAGCTGGGCCCGGACCTAACCAACCCTAATGCCGACACCTTTCCTGGTGTGAGCTGGGCTGAGCATCCCCTCCCCCAGAATCTCCCACTCCCACGCAGCCACCCTGGCAGACGGGGTCACTGCAGTGGACTGCAGGAGACGCGGCAGGGCTCGGGCTCCGGGTCCGGCCTTGGTCTATCCCGGGCTATGACTTAAATGCCAAGAGCCACCTGGTCGAGCCCCGTCTGTCCCCACAGGCAGTGCTGTGCGGAGTCTGCAAGGTGCTGCGTGTGGCATCTTGTGGTCCGGGAGCCTTAGCTGGACGAGCTCTCGGCTCCTGCTTCCTCTGGCTTCTCGAGACTCCGCAAAGCCCCGCCTTGGGCCTCAGTGGGTGTGCGGGCTAGGAGGGGGGCTGGGGCAGGGGCCTTGAAAGGCGGGCTAGCCCCTCTGGACGTGCCCTCCGCCCACGCGCGGTGCTGCCCTTGCCCCAGGTCTGCGTCGGAGTCCAGCCCTGGGAAGCAGCGCCCGCCTCCCCCCACCCCTGCCCAGGCTGTGGGTGGCTGCAGAGAGCACCCAGCACTCAGCACCCAGCACCGGATCCCGAGAGCCCCCAGCCCCCAGCCCTGGCTGGGGACCCCGGAGGAATTGGGACTAGATTCCTGGTTCACCTTTGAGCTGAATTTTGCTGAGCGTTGGGAGAGGGGCCTGAGTGTCCACGTCGAAGGCTGTCTCAGGATGGTCCCGTGACCTCAAGGCCGCGCTCCCTGCCTCTGGCTCTGGCGTTGCCTTGAAACAGAGCTTGCCTTGGGGTCCTGTTGCACAGTATTTCATGGGATAGAGTAAGAATTTCCTCTTTCAGGAGGGCTCCCGGGAGCTCTCTCCCTCAAGAAAGCTGTGAAAATAAACCTGGGAGGCAGTCGGGGGCCACCTCGCTGTTCCCGCCCCGCCACGCCCCCAGGCTCCGGCGGGCACTGCAGGTCTGCAGGCCTGTGGCGTGAGAGCTATGCGGGAGAGGACAGGGCCCTGGGGCACGGGGCAGGGGACGGGGCCCAGGACATCAGAAGGGACAGGGCCCAGACACCGGGAGAGAGGACAGTGCCCCCGCTTCAGAGATGACACTGCTGGCAGAGGCAGTGCCCAGAGAGCTGCTGGGTGTGGCCCACGGACCCCAGGGGAGCGGGCACTGCAGAGGGGACCCCTGGGAGCTCCCGGGCTGGAGCTGAGTGACCCGCAGGATGGCTGAGTCGGGAGCTGGAGGGAGAGGAGCTGGCCTCGGGGGAGCAGTGAGGGAGGACGGGAGGGCGGAGGCTCAGCCCCCACAGGCAACTGTGCTGAAGCCTTCTGGGCTACCCCAGCAGGGGGGCCTCATCGCTTTATCTGCACGTGCACCTCCCCCCTCCCGTCCCGCGTCCGAGGCAGGCAGAGAGCGTTCCCTACTCCAGGCCGGGCGCGACTCACTGGACAGACTCGGGGGACAGTGCAGGCTCAGGGGTAGGAAGCGATTCCAGATCCGTCCTGGAATTTGCTAGAAACCGTTTGTCCTGCAGCAGGTGTGGCCGGCCCGTGAGTGTGGCCGTCTATGAGGGTGGCCGAGGGCCTCTGGCTGATAGTCGCCTCCCCCACAGGCTCTCCCAGGACCCCGACAGCCCAGTGCTGGCCTGGCCGTTCCCAGCTTCACCTGTGCATGCCGGCTCCCTGTCGGGGCCCCTCGCAGAGCCCCCCAGGATGGCCAAAAGCTTCTGGAGAACAAAGGCATGCAGCGAGCACTGCCAGCAGGGCCTGCCAGCATGGGGGGAGCACTCTCGTTTGGGGGCTGACTCTAATGCATTAATAAAAACAAATCAAGCCGTCCACAGAAGCCCGCAAAGAGGACGCCCTCATAAACCCGTCACGGTGATGGCCGCGGGGCACGTGCGTGTCTCCGGAGGACACTAGGATGAATGCCCAACTAACCGTCCCTGCGTCCGGGGAGGCAGCTTTTATAAGGGCCTTGACACAGAGCAGTTGAGGAACAAGCCCCAGGTGACCGGGGTTGCAGCCTCAGGCGTGCCGAGGGCGACACTCGGCACTGCCCCCTGGCGCATCTCTCGGCTCAGCAGTGCTCTCCTCCTCCTCGGGTGCACGGAGCGTCCCTGCGCGGGTGGCCAGCGGAGCCACACTGGGCTCGGGGAGGGTCCGAGCAGCTCACCCGGAGTCTGCAGAGGGATGGTGGTGCAGAGAGGGGCAGCTCCGAGCCCTGCAGGTGCCCCGTCGGCCCGGGAAGCCCAAGAGCTGTGGGTCCCTGCCCACTTGCCCAGGGGCTGGCACCGCGTGTCTTGCTCCCCGGGAGAGGGTGCAGGAGTGGGGCCTGTGCCCGGGGTCAGCCCGTCCCCTGCCCCCTGTCTGTGGTGCCCGGGATGAGGCAGAATCTCCCGCACCAGCACCTCCATCTTTCTCCACCCCTACAGGAGTGCTCTGGGGCCTCAGACCTTCACAGGGGAAAATGCCCTAAATGTTTGGCCTTTTGTCAAACACAGAACAGGATTCAGAGAGACAAACTCCCCTGGGCCCAGGAGACGCTCAGGAGAGCAGATCCGTCTCGAGGGCGGGGCGGCCCCACGGGCATGGAGCAGGAGGAGCGAGGCCGTGACCGTGACCGGGAGATCTGTCGTCGGCAGGAGGGAGGTCAAACCGCCGCCCGAGCATGGCGAGCACTAGGCTGAGTGTAAAGGTGGCCCAGGCTGCACCGCTCAGAGGGGAGGGGAATCCGGGCAGCCGGGCTGAGCCCCGCCAGGGCGGACCCCTGAGCACTGCTGCAGGTGTGGCTTCTGCAATTTTATTTTTTTATTTTCAAAAGCAATGCAAATACTTCATTCACACACTTTCTCAGGGTAGTTTTTTAATATAAAAAATAATTCCTATGCTTAACATCACTGTATCACTGTCACTGTCGTCCCACTCCATACTGCTAATTTCCCCCCTGATTATTCAGGAAACTACATGC
This sequence comes from Sorex araneus, assembly GCF_027595985.1. Lineage (NCBI taxonomy): Eukaryota > Metazoa > Chordata > Mammalia > Eulipotyphla > Soricidae > Sorex > Sorex araneus. The sequence goes on from NC_073306.1 coordinate 142,678,365, forward strand.
TAAATATTGTGTTTACAGATTTGCACATCTAATTCTTTAGAACTAACTAGAAATATACATTTTTTCCATGACTTTGTGTATGTTGTTATCATGCAAATATTTTAAAGCTTGAAATGTGTCAGGCTCACCCGCGGTGGGGTGCTGTCAGCCAACCACGGGTGCCCTGGGACTCGGCGCAGGTGTCGGCCTGGCACAGACCCTCCGCGAGAGGGTCCTGCTTTGCCAACTGCTCAGCAACCTCCGGGCGCACTCCATCAACCTCAAGGAGATCAGCCTGAGGCCGCAGGTGTCCCAGGTGCTGCCCAGAGACGCAGGCAGGTGCCTGTTTGTCAGTGTGCAGATCCTTACAACACGCCAGTCGACCCAGAGCTTACAGTCGGTAGACTGGGAACACCTGTAAAGGCGATTACAGGCCGCCCCAAAGCCTCCGTTCCTCTCGGAGAGCCCAGCAAGCTACCGAGAGTATCCCTCCCGCACGACAGAGCCTGGCAAGCTACCTGTGGCGTATTCGACATGCCAAAAACAGTAACAATGACAGTCCCCAATTCCCTGATCCTGAAAGAGCCCCCAGTACACCATTGGGCTACACAAGCATGCAACAGGGACGAATGGAGACGTTACTGGTGCCCTCTTGAGCAAATAGATGAACAACGAGATGACAGTGATACGGTGATGCCTTTAAGAAGGCATACATTGTAGAGGCCAATAGGGTCCCAGTGTACCTATTCAGAATCTCTTAAAATCTATTTATTTATTTATTGAGTATGAGGTAAAGACAGGGGAGTGTCAGTGTGACAACAATAGTTGGAAATGATCACTTCGGTCAAGAACTGAGTGTTGAAAGCAGGTAAAGGAATATACACGATAACCTTTCAATATCTGTTTTGCAAACCATAATGCCCAAAATGAGACAGACAGAGACAGAGACAGAGATAGGAGAGAAGCCCTCCACAGAGGCAGGCTTGGGTGGTGGTGGGGAAGCAGGGGCTCTAGTTCTGGGAAATGACACTGGTGAGGGCATGGGTGCCGGAACAGTGTACGACTGAAACCCAATCACGAACAGCTGTGTGCATTCTGTTTAAAGATTGTTTATAAAGCTAAGACCTCCCACTGGGCAGCTCCAGGGCTGGGGTGGGGGAGGGCAGGCGGGAGCAAGGGGAGTGCCCAGGACAGCAGCAGGGTGCAGTGCTCGAGGGGGCCGGGGGAACACACTGACCAGTGCTCCTGGCGCCCACAAACCCAGACCCAAACCATCAGCCCCGACACCTGGGCACGGAGAGTAGCGGGAGGCTGCTGGTCAGTGCCATCTGCAGCCCTGTCGCCTTGGGCTGGGGCCTCCCTCCCCCCGCTGGACGCCTGCGGAGGATGAGGTGCAGCTTCCAGGGCCTTTCCCCCTCTGCCCCCCTTACTACGGCCCCTCCCGAGGGCCCCAGCCGGTGCAGATACGTGCAGCTCCTGGCAATATGCAATACGGACATTTTACATTTTACATCTGAAATTTTATTTTCTCTCTACCTATATATCAGAAAAATATATCCCAAGAAAGGAAAATTTGTTAATTAGGAGAAAGAAAATACAAGGTTAGCAAAGGGAATTATTTATTAACAAAAGGCACATTTCACCAGATAAACTGACATAAAACCCTGGAACATTTATAGCTAGCAAAAGTTGAAAAACTCAGTTTTCAAATTGAAAAAGAAAGCTATGACATAACATTTTAATATGAATTTCTCATAAAATCTCAGAAAGTCAAAGATAAAATGTATTGATGTGAGCCTAATATATGCAACCTGGATTTTCTTCATTCACGGGTAATGATTTGTCTCTTACGGAAGCAAGTGACGTGAACGACTTGGTGGCAGTGCCCAGGGGCTGGACGTTGGCAGTAGCAGGGGGACGTTCTTCTCGGGCCGATGCCATAGGACACGCGGGGGACATCCTGCAGTGATGCTGCTCGGTGGTTCTCAGGAGCTGCAGGGAGACGGCGGCTGACTGCGGGTGACCTTCAGGAAGAAGTCTGAAAGTAGGACCAGGGTTAGGGGTCCAGCGTGACGTCAGCGTGGTGAATCATCAGGCTGGATGTTAATTTTCAGTAACCCGGATCGGCCCGGCTCCTCCGCGTCAGCTCCGAGGCTTGCAGAGGCTGCTCAGATCACGGCACTTTTCTGATATCAACGTGTCACGCAGCTGCTCTATCAGACGTCATCTCGGGGCCAGGACACAGTGTTTACTCCTCTTCAATCAAGCAGGACTCACCCGGAGGAGAATCATATCATTTTTGCCTATTAAGTGACTCTCCCAGCCAAATTAGGAGTCTGCAAGGACCACTGGTCCCATCTAAAGTCCAAAGAAAACGAGAGGGACACGCCTTCCTTCGCCCGGTTTCATCAGGAACCATCCTTTCGTCTCCTCTGTCCACTGCCGTCACTGTCAGCACGTCTGTCTGCTCCCACGGGCTCCTGACCTAAGGACTCGAGTTGCTGCCACATCATGGGCACCATTCTAAGCCCGGGGGTCTGAGCGTGAGGAGGCGTGGGGCGCGTATTCTGACAAGGAGAGACAGGCATGACACCAACACACACATAGGTGCTTCGGTCAGCAACACAGACGGCCATCTCCTTTCCATTCACTCTTGAACCATAGTCTTGGCCGGCGCAGGACACCCCGCTCAGAGACCCCAGGAGCCCAGGGACACAGAGCGGCGCGACAGTGAAGAAACAGAAGCTACAGCTCGGCACAAAGACGCAAATGTCGGGTAACAGAAACGTTTGCGGAACTGCAGAAAAGCATGTTTGTAGGGTAACATGGGTTTGTCCTTTCCGCCTTGCCACAGGAAGCTTAGGTTTATTGGGTTACTCCCATCACAGTGCTCCCACTCCTCTGTGTTTATTTGTAACTTCTTTCTTTGTGCTCTGTTAACTTGCAAATATTGTTTTTCTCTTCTCCTTAAGTCCTTTGCATAGTTAATTCAGAGCAATGTCCTTTTTTATGGGCACAGGAAGACAGTTAATGCTATGCTTTTGTAACCTGGGAGTTAATGGACTCTCAATGATATTTACCTCCTGGACATCTGTTCTCTTGACTTAAGCCTCAGCTGCCCTTACTTCCTAGCACCCCCACAATCAGGGTCCCGACGAGGGACTGGATGGACCCAGGGCAAGTGGTGAGCTATGTGCTACCGTGGCATTGAGATGGGCCTGGCCAAAGTGCCATAATGCTTAATTATAAATTAAGAGCTTGGTCATGGACAAATTATGTCATGATCCGAAAAGTAATAACTAGATTCAGACCCTGCTAGGGTTAGGAATGGTTAATCTGGCCTGAGCACTGTAGTCTGAGTCTGTGGCAAGATGTTGCCAGGAGAGCTGCTCTATAAGCCTCAATGTATCTTACTGTGTCCATACAAAAATAACTACTATTACGATGTTAATTAAGTTACTGGACTAAGGAGAAGAGGAACACCCCTAGGTGGTGTTTCTGCCCTTAAGCCTGATGGGCATCAGGAAGGGCTTTCTTACGCTGATTTTGCTACCTGACTGGGGGTAGCCTTGGCCCGGAGTGCTGAGCATGCAGAGAGAGAGAGTTGGAGGAGTTGGGAGAGAGGCAGGGACCAAGATGGAGCACGGAGAGGCGAGCGGGAGAGGCAGGAGGAGACGGCCGAGAGGGGCCGTGTGAGGCTAGGATGGGGCTCAGAGGGACGGGCACAGGCGTGTGGGGAGAGTGGAATAAATGGCAACTGACCAACCTACCAGCTTGGCCTCGTTTCCTCCTTCGTCTGCCCCATAGGTCGGGCTGCTCCAGCGGGGTGAGTGGCCAGAGACCACCCAAACCCGGGCAGCCAGGGGGGGGGGGTCACCGGGGCTGCCCTGGCCGCCGGGAGATTATACACCTGTGGGCAAAGGGAGCTGAGATGCTTCCAGCGTGTCTGAGACGGGGTGGCCGAGAATGAAGGGCTGCCGCCACCTGCCGCCGTGCCCGTCTCTGCCCTCCTAGCCTGGTACCACAAGGCGCCCTGAGGCTGCTCCGAAGGAAAGACGGGGACGGAGGAAGCGATGAAGGGTGGGGGAGTAGGGTTCATCTGAGTAGGAAGCGCAAAATAACATGACGAATAGCACTTTAAATATTTACCAATGCCAGGAGGTAAGTGCTTTCCCCAGCTGGGCACGGAGGGAGGGAGAGACTTTTGTCCGAGTTCAGGTATTTCAAAGCACAAACCAAGTCTTCCCACTTAGTCTAAGAACCCGCGACCCCCTGACCTCGGTACCTGCCCCAACTGTGTCCCAGGTGTTTTCTGGAGGGGAAATATCCACAAGTTTTTTTTTTTTTAATTATTTGTTAATTGAATTACAGTAAGATACACAGCTACAAAGTTGTTCATGTTTGAGTTTCAGTCATATAATTTTTTAAGACCCATCCCTTCACCAGTGCACATTTCTCACCACCAGTGCCCCCCCCCAACGGCAGGCGTCTCTGCGTCTCTCTCTGTCTCTGTCTCTCCCTCTCTCCCTCTCTCCCTCTCTCTCTCCCTCTGTCTCTTCTCTCTCTCCCTCTCCCTTTCCCTCCCTCTCTGTCTCCTCTCTCTCCCTCTCCCTCTCTCTCTCTCCTTCTCTCTCTCCCTCTTTCTCTGTCTCCCTCTCTCTTTGTCACCTCTCTCCCTCCCTCTCTCTCCCCCTCTATTTCTCTCTCTTTCTCTCTCTGTCTCTCTTCTCTCTCTTTCCTTCTGGGCATTATGGCTTGTAATGCAGATACTGAAAGGTTGTCAGGTACATCCCTCCCCCTACTTTCAACACTCAATTCCTATCCAGAGTGATCATTTCCAACTATGATTGTCATACTGGTCCCCTCTCTGTCCTAACTGCCCTTTTCCCTTCACATACTTGTGACCAGTCCTCCTGGCCCCTGTTTTTCCTGGCCTTAGATTTTAGTCTCACACTATTTAAAAATTAAAAATATTTTTCACTTAAAAATGTTCTTTTTTTATATCCCACAAAATGAACACAGCCATTCTATATCTGTCCCTCTCCTTCACAGCAGTTGGATTTTTTATTTTTTTCATAATAAAAAGTCATGATGAAGGGTCGGGTGTGGCCGGCCCTGTTCCCTCCCCAGCACGAGGCCCCTGAACGTCCCTGGGGGGTCCCTTGTGGTCCCCAGAGTTACAAGCCCCAGTAGCGCTACAGCCTTAATCCTGAACACTGGGACCCTCGGCCTGGAGACCCCTCCCCCAAAATTATTACTGACGTAAATAACTCTGATTGCTGCAGTGGTGACGATGATTTCCTTAGCTCAAGCAAATATGAAAGATCAGAAATATCAATGCAAAGCACAATTGGACTCTGGGGGAAATAAAAGGAATCCGTTCTAAATAATATTCAAAACATTCTACTTGTAGGGCTGGAGAGATAGCACAGAGGGGTCAGGCCCCTGCCTGGCGCGTGGCCGGTATGGGTGCTCCCAGGAGCATTTCCAGGCTTGACACACAGGTGATCCCTGAGGACCCCGGGTACTCCGAATCCCCCTCAAATCCATGCGTATCCCCCAAATTTGTATTTATCCTGCCTCAAACTTATATTTATTTAAATACACTCCCAGAAACGCTTCTGTCCTAGCAGTTCCAAGAAGAAGGGCCGGCTTCCCCAGCAGGTGCCGGCCTTCCTCCCGTCCTCAGACACTGCCCCCCCGGCGTCACTTGCTGAGGCGTATCCCGACTGCCCACGGCTCTGTGGCGCTGCTGCTCTCGGGCCAGCTGGAGACCCCCCCTGCTCCACACAGTGACTGGTCCCAGGGTGGATCCCCGAGGGCCAGGGCCTGATCCAGGGATCCCCAGGCCTGTGGAACTGAGCGCAGCGCCCAGTGTGGGCTTCAGATGGACACGCAGGTAAGTTCTGACGGCCCAGAATGCCCCAGAGCCAGCTCGGCCCCAGTCACAGCCGTCCGCGGGGGCTGGCAGAGACCAGGCGTCCGGGGCCCCAGTCACAGCCGTCCGAGGGGGCTGGCAGAGACCAGGTGTCCGGGGCGGGCTGCCGGTGGCCATGCCGGTGCTTGCTGGCGGGCAGGCCGGCAGCCCGGCTGCTGGGACTCGGCCAGGCCCCTTTGACAAGCCCACAGGTGCCTTGCACAGACAATTAAAATGAGCCGAACCCAGAATTTATCTGTGGACACACTTAATTAAGCCAGGTCTCTATCTGCTGATTTGCGCAGCGGGGCTGGGAGCCTGCCAGGGCCGGGAGCCAGCCCGGCTTCCCATGTCCGGGAGGCACAGGGACTCCGAAACTCCTCGGAGATCTGGATCCTCGTCCGGCAGCCTTGCTGATATTCCCCGCAGACGCGCCTCCTCTGCTGAGGTGTCCTCAGGTCTCTAAGCAGCGCGTTTTCTATCGATTCAAAGTGACACGGCTCCCGTCTGTGCTGCGGCGTGACCGTGAGTCTGACCCCACCCGCCACGCGTGGTGAGCAAGGCTAATCACCCGGCCCGCTCTGCCCGCTGCACCTGAGCCTGCCCACGGAGCCTCAGCTAAAGCCGCCCGGCCGAGTCACGGGGCACCTCTGTGGGAGAACGGGACGTTCGTTTCTCTTTTCTGTCGAGGGTTTGCTTGGATCCCAGAGGACTCTCACTTTGATTCACACGATTACTTACAAACATTGTTTTTCTGAGCTCCCCACATCTAAGGTAGGGGTGTGGCATCCGGCACCCCGGGGGCCGCCCAGCCTCAGGGCTCCCTCCTGGGAGCCCGCCCTCCCTCGGGGCTGCTGAGTGGCCCCCGTCTGCGTGAAAGAGTGGATAGCGAGGCCTGTGACCCAGTGCAGCCAGCTGGCACTGCCAGGGACCAAGCCACAACACGCTCCTCCCCCAGGGAAGCCTGAGGTCCCTCGGGTGCCTTTCTCTCTCCTGTCCCTCTGTGATTGCAAACACACTCTGACAGAGTTAGAGGCAGGAAACCACAGCCCCAGCCCCTCCATCATGCTGATCGAAACATTCGCAATGACATAGTTCTTTTTTAAAAAGTAATTTTTATTTTTAGAGCATTACAAAGCCATTCACGATTGAATTTCAGTCATATAGTATTCCAGCACGCATCCCTCCACCAGCGCACACTTCCCAGCACCAACCAGGGTCCCAGGTCCCCTCCCATTGCCCCCGTCCCCCACCTGCTGCCTGCTCTCTCCCTCTCTCTCTCCCTCTCCCTCTCTCTCTCCTCTCTCCCTCTCTCCCTCTCTCTCTCCTCTCTCTCTCCTCCCTCTCTCCCTCTCTCTCCCTCTCTCTCCCTCCCTCTCTCTCCCTCTCTCTCCCTCTCTCCTCCCTCTCTCCTCTCTCTCCTCCCTCTCTCCCCCTCTCTCCCTCTCTCTCCCTCCCTCTCTCTCTCTCTCCCCCCCCCTCTCCTCTCTCTCTCCCACTGAAAGGTTATCCAGAATATCCCTTACCTACTTTTCACCCTCGGATCTTGCCCAGCGTGATCTTTCTGAGCTATCACTGTCACACTGGTCTCTTCTCTATCTCACCCACCCTCAGCCCCCCACACACTTGTGGTTAGTTCCAACCATTGACCAGTCCTCTCAACTCCTGTTTCCCCTGGCCATGGATATTGTTCTTCTACTATATAGTTTTATATACCACAAATGAATTGCAATGACATATTTTAAGAATCATTTCAGAAGACTGGAATTGTAGGACATACTGAGGCTTAAAGTACAGCAGGCACTTGCCTTGCATGCGGCCAACCTGGGTTGACCCCTGGCATCCCACCTGGTCCCTGGAGCCCTGCCAGGATCTCTGAGTACAGAGCCAGGAGTAGACCCTGAGCACCTTCATATGTGGACCACACTCCCCACCCCTCAAAAAAAGAAAGTCTCATATATTAAAGAGCAACATTTTGCTGGGAAAGAATAAGCTTTTCTTTAATGGAAATAATTATTTTTCTTCAACCTGTGAATTCTTATGCTTTTACTGAATTTTACTGAAGGATGGAGCACTTCTGAGTTTCTTTGGTTGATGTGAGAAATGGGAAAAGAGTGTCTGATGGCCGGGCGTCCCCCATCTTTAGAATTGAGGAATAAACCCCCAGAAGACGTGAGGTCTGACCGTCCGAGGTGGCCTTCCTGTCACCCCCAGGGAGGGGAGGGCAGCGGGTTGTGCACGCCCAGTTCCTGCTGGTCTCGGGAAGCTCCTCCTGAAAGTTTCTCTCCCAGTTACACGAGTGGCGCAGCACTGGGCACTGTCACTGTGTCTGTCTGCTGCCCTGGCAGAGTGCCTCCCGGCCCCCATGCCCAGGCCCTGTGTGGGGTCCGGCCTGGGAGGCCGTCCTCCCCGTCTTCCCTATCCTCCCCAGCCTCCTCATCCTCCTCATCCTCCCCATCCTCCCCGTCCTCCTCGTCCTCCTCATCCTCCCCATCCTCCTCGTCCTCCCCGTCCTCCTCGACCCCCTCGTCCTCCCCATCCTCCTTGTCCTCCCTGTCCTCCTTGTCCTCCCCGTCCTCCCCGTCCTCCTCATCCTCCCCGTCCTCCTCGTCCTCCCAGTCCTCCCAGTCCTCCCCGTCCTCCCCGTCTTCCCCATCCTCCCCGTCCTCCCCGTCTTCCCCGTCCTCCTCGTCCTCCTCATCCTCCCCATCCTCCTCCCTCCCCGTCCTCCTCATCCTCCCCATCCTCCTCGTCCTCCCCATCCTTCCTGTCCTCCTCGTCCTCCTTGTCCTCCCCGTCCTTCCTGTCCTCCTCATCCTCCCCATCCTCCTCGTCCTCCTCGTCCTCCCCGTCCTCCTCATCTTGGGGCTGTGGCCCTTCCCGCCGCTGGAGCCATCCTGCTGCAGCTGCCTCCGGTGGCCAGATCTTACTGCTGGTCAGCGGCCTGGAAGCTTCTGCGAACATCCCTCTCGGCTCCTGGCGGACGCCGTGTCCTTGAGCTGCGCAGCGACTCCACATTGCGGGGTGGACATGGCCACGAACCTGAGGCCGGACTCAGGTGTGTCCCCCCACAGACAGACGGGCTCAGAGGGCGTCGTGCGGGCTGGCGTGTGTCCCCGCCGCCTGACCTCGCGCCCGGGAGCCAGCTGGTGCGTGTCCGTGGCGTCCTCGGGAGCTGAGTGGTGCCGACACCCGGCCGGTGCACCTGGCCCTGCAGTCGTGGGGCTGACGGCCGACGGGGCCCCGCGTCCCGTGTCCCGCCTTCCCTCGCCAGCTGCTCACGGCTAACAGAGATGTGGGTGGGGGGTTGACGGCTCCCGACAGCCTCGTGCTGGGCGAGCCCCGGCACATCCCGGGAGCGTCTGTGCTGCTCCCTCCCTGACAGCTCGTCAGGCCAGACCCCTCCCAGGCCCGTCACTACTCGGGCTCCGGGAGGCCCCAGAGCCCACCTGGCAGCAGAGGCAGAGAGCAGTGGGGGAGGCGCAAGCCTCATGCCGGCTGCGGGCGGGGCGGCTCCGTTCCTGGGGGCTGATGTGCCCCAGGAATGCCGGGTGATGCCAGCGAGTGAGCGGTGCCACCACACACCCGGAGGTCCTGCGTCCCCGCAGCAGGACGCGCAGGGCAGACAGACACGCACGTGGACTCCACTTCAGGAGAGCCGCCGACTCTCAAGGACTCTGAAAACGGCGACTGTGAGGACGTAGCCCGAGTGCGGGACGACAGGATGCGCCCAGACGGGACCCGGAGCAGCCGAGTGCGACACGGCCCCTCTGCTCCTTAGAGACTGTGACCCGGGGGGTCTGCTAACCCGTTTGGGCACCAGAGACTTACAGAAATGCATCTAGACTGTGAGCTGAGCTACCACCCCATGCCGCCTGGGGAGGGGAAGGATTTTCTCCCCCAACGCTTTCCTTCTACAGGGAAGACAGCAGAGCAGCAGCAGCAGCATCCACGTGGTGTCCGCCATTCTCTAGGACTCACAACCCAGCGGTACGAGCTTGTAGTGACGTGGCCCGCAAGAGGTCATGGGAATGGGGTGTCACCATCACGCTCTCCATCTGGAGCACGACACGGCCCCTCTGCTCCTTAGAGACTATGATCTGGGAGGTCTACTGACCCGTTTTGGCACCCAGAGACTTATAGAAATGCATCTAGACTGTAAAACGAACTAAAACAACAGAAATCCAAAATCCTATAATCTTCATTCTCAGCAATGGAAAACAAACTATCAAATGATGCCTTTTCAGCAGCTTTGATTGTTGGGGGAAAATTCCAAATAATAATAGTCAGTTCTCTGTTGAAATATTGAATGTATCCAAAGTATAGAGAGAATAAAGTGAAGATCATTGGCCACTCAGGTGTGGGGATGTGTGGGAGGGGGGTATATTTGGGTTCTTGGTGGGGGAACAGGTATACTGGTGAAGGAATGGGGTTTGATCATTATGTGACAGACTGAAACCTGAAAGCTTTGTAATTTTTGTCATGGTGGTTCAATAAAATAAAATAAAAAGAATGACACGATGCAGAGGACCAGAGTCCAGGTTGGGCCGGTAGAGGATCGAAGACTCCCTCGCACCTATGAGCTACAAGGAGGCCAGGACGCAGCAATCCAGGCGTGGGATGACAGGGAGGCAGATCAGCATGCCCAGCACTGGCTTGCGCTTCACTCCAGCTCTGGGCCCGAGAAGCCCCCTCTCTGCTGAGCGGATCCTCAGGGCTGGGGTCACAGCAGACCCGCGACGTCCCTCGGCGGAGGTCTAGAGGGAGAACCTTACAAAACGAAACTGGGAAATGCATGTCATTAATCATAAACGTGTTGGACTTAAAACTGTTTGAGGTAGACACTGGGTCTGCAGTGAGGGTCCGGTGAGCCCAGGGCCTGCGTACTCGAGGAACACGCACTCGTCTCTGCTACAGGAAACAGCGGTTCTGTGGCCAAATAGAATGAGGAGAGAAATCCTATGCCCACATCACGCATTCGTGGGAAAGTTTCAGTACTCTAGTCACAATGCATTTTTAGCTCTTTATTAAGAAAAACTCACTTGTTGACGAAGACACACCTATTGTTCAAAGAGAAAACGCCCTTTACTCCTCTAGCCGGGCCACTGCAGGATATTTTTATGTCTCCATTGTTTAAGGAGCAGATTTACTTAGGTGACAGAGATGCCACAGACTTCTTGGTGACTATTTGGAAAGTGTGTGAAAGGCAGCGGGGGCTGAGGTGGGGCTGAGGACAGGACAGCTCTGAGACCCTGACTTTGACCCCAGAACCACAAACCCAACCAACCACACGGAAAACACCTGCTCTTCATGGCTCTGCGGGTCACCCAGAAAAGCGTGGCTGTCTCTGGTGGAACTCTCCCATGATGAAATGAGACGAACATCTTCCACTCCTCCCCAGGGAGGGCCCCGAGCTTTCAGGGAGCACCAAGCAATCGATGTGACTCTGGGACTGAATTGACACAGGCGCCTACTTGGCACTCGCCATGCACTATTCCAGGTGCGGGAGGATAAATAAGCTGGGTTAGCCCTGCCCTCGTGGAGGTAAGATTTGAGTCAGGTGCTGTTAGATTTGGGAAAGAATTGATGGAAAGCAAACAACCAAATAATGACATAATTGGAAATCTATTTATAGAAACTAAGGAAGTCAGCGGCTGCCAGGACGGGCACCTGCCTGTGGTCTGGGTGCTGGCGCTGGTGCACGGGGACGGGCCAGCCAAGCTGACACATTCTACCCGCCGCCCCGGCCCAACCTCAATGGCAGAGATGTTGGGAGAGAGAAGCCAGGTGGAAGGGGGATTCTGGGGAGGGACCCTGGGGGCTTTGAGGGACTCTGAAGCGAAGACTTCAGCCCTCCTGAACTCACAGAGACGCACGGTCTTAGCGTGGACTGTGTCTGGGATCAGGTCGAGGACACCGAGCTCTGGTGCCTGCGTCCCCGCATGAGGGAGTTGGAGCCAACAGTGCACAGAAACAACGGGACCGAAGGCAGAGGAACTAGACTGAGCAAGTGTGGCGCTCCGGATAAATACAACAGTGCTCGCTTCACCAGCTCGCTAAGGAGAGATGGCTGGACAGGGGGTCACCATACACCAGCATCGTCCTTCTGGCTCTACCAAAGCAAGAGGAAACGAAGTACCTGGTAACGCCGTGAGGAAAGATGGGGCCAGTGCAAGGAACTGTCATCCGACTCTAACACCCTCCCCTGGGGAACAGGCCTGGGTGTGGCCGAATGCAGTTGACAAAAGGGGCAGGCGGAGCGCTCGGGTAGGGAGGCGGCGTGTTGAGGGAGCATCTCTTCACCCCCGCCCAGGCGGTGCCGCACGGTGACACACGGCCCGTGGAATGGTCCGAGTCCGTACCGTGGACGTGTGCAGATCCCGGGGTTGCGTGCTCCAGCTTCAAAGCCTCCGGGACTGGGGGGGGCTTGGGTCACCTTCTCTGGAGTTAGCTGTTTTTTGTTTTTTTATTTAAACTCCAGTCTGCAAGGGATTTACTTCCAATAGATGTAAGAACGATCGAAGAAAAAAAAAAACCTTTCTGGAAAAAAAAAGAAAAGATGTAAGAGATTTAAAAGTGCAGACGGGGCGTTTTCTTCCCATGAGCAGCGGGCTACTCGCCCAGCTGCTGTCCGGGGGTGGGGGGACTGAGAAGGCTCCTTTGAGCTAAGGAAAGGCAGCACACCCCAATGATTCCCCCGCACGGGGCCAGCAGGACCATACCCCTCTCCCTGCCAGTAGGGCCCAGGGGCTGGGACGAACTGGTACCGACTGAGCGTGTCCCGCCAGGACCAGGACCAGGGTCAGGACCAGGACCGAACCCGCACACACGGTGTTTCATGCAGCGGAGCTGGAAGTCGAGTTACGCTTTTTCGAGGTTCCGTCGTCCTGGGAGGCGTCCTGTCCCCGCGCCTGCGGGCAGCGTCGTGGTGGGCAGGCAATGCCCCAACTGGACGGCTGAGGGGAGGCCAGCCCCAGCCTGAGCGAGAGCCTGCCTGCGTGAGTCTCTGGCATCCGCCGGCCCCCGCGGGCCCTGGTAGCCGCTGTGCTGTTGTCGGGCCGCTGTTCTGCCCCCCTCGGACGCACGCCCCTGCGTTGGCCATTCGGACGCACGCCCCTGCGTTGGCCATTCGGGCGCACGCCCCTGTGTTGGCCGCCCTGAGCCAGAGCTGGGCTGCCTTTGTCCCCTGGGAAGAGACTGGGCCTGAGTTTCCTTAGTGATATTCAGACTCATTTTTCCGTCCTCGGGGGCGCCGTGGTGGGGTTCCTGCGAGTGGGGGCGGCAGCCAGCCGCGCCGAGGCCCCCGTGCCGGCTCCCACAGCAGGTGTCGAGCAGGGCCTGTGCGGCCAGCTCGCCGCAGTGTGAGCAGGAAGACGGTGGCCGGGTGCTGGGCGAGGGGAGGGAGGCCCGCCCCCACAGGTAGCGGGCTTGGGGGGCGGGCGAGGGGCCTTCCCGGGAGGAAATCGGGGCCTGGGCGTGGCACAGCCTCAGTGGTGTCTTTGCGCCTCAGGCAGGAGAGGCCGCCTGAGGCCGCGTCAGCAGGACCCTGAGAGCACGGAACAGCCACTTCCCGCCAGGATGTGACCGTCCAGCCCGGGCAGCTCTCCCGGGCTGGGGGTGAGCCGGCCTCTCCGTGAGAGCCGGCCTTGGCCCCCACCTCAAAACTGTGGGCTCAGGGGTCCACCCCAGAGCTGGGCAGCCGGCGGGAAGGTGGTGGCCTCAGGGCCGCCACGGCAGAGTGAGGACAGCCCGTGTCCGCACTGGGCCTGCCGGGCAACCCCGCCACACGCGCCCCACCCCCCCCCGCATCAGGAGACCACTGTCCCCGCCGGGAGGGGAGGCCTCTGGCGCCCGTGCCTGCGGGCACTGGGCTGCTGACGGACCCATGGGGGTGTCGGGACCCTGAAATGTCTGACTTTGCCGAAAAGCTTCCTGGGGCCGGAGAAGGAACCGCCGTGCGCCTCCTTAGCCCAGATGGATGTCTCTGTCCGAGTCACACGTTCCCCTGGGGACTTTGCTCCCTCCCGAGCCCAGGAGGCTCTGCTGGCTTGGGGCTGAGGAGCCTCAGTTTACCCCACAGAGCAGTTGTTCCATGAGCCTCTTTCTGGGGGTGTGGAGAGAAAAGCGGCAGCCCGGAGTCTGTACGGGGCCCCATACACACCCGCCCGAAATACAGCCAGCTTGGGAGTGCACCCCAACCTGGGTTGGAGGATGCAGGCCCACCCCTGAGTCAGCACATGCGCCAGAATATGCGTGTAACATGCATGTTCATGTCACAAATAGGTTCATGCCACATGTGTATTCATGTCGCATCACACATGTGATCATGTCACATGTATGCTCATGACACATAATGTATGTTTACGGAACATGTATGTTCACATCACACGTATGATCACATAACATGTATGGTCACGTCATGTGTGAGCTCATGTCACAGGTGTGAGCATGTCACGTGCATGGTCATGTCACATGTGTAATCATGACACATGTGCCTCTGCGGCCTGCAAAGGTGGCGAGGGGGAGGCTCTGGAGCATCCTTGCCAAGAAGCTCTTGATGAGGGTCTGTGCGTCTCCCTCTCCCAGAGAGGCAGGATGGGGCGGGGCGGGGCTCACCACAGGCGTTCTCCCCACGCCTGATGCCCAGGATCTTTGGGACGTTCTCGGACCCGTTCCAGTCGGATGTGTCGGGGTGTGCTACTGAGTCAGAGCCTGGGACGCCGATGCCGGAAGGCAGCCTGGCCTCTTGGGCCCCTGCCCCGGGAGCTCCCCCAGAGTGAGGGGGCTGCTCTGGGCCCGACCGCAGGAGGGGGGGCAGCGAGGCTGGCAGAACCTGAGGCCCAGAGTCCACAGGGGCGCTCACTGGGCCTCCAGACCCAGAAGTTCTGCCAAGGAAGTCCCACTGTCCTCTCGTGCCTGCGGCCAGGCCCGGCCAGCCTGGAGCCACGGAGAGCAGCCGTGGCCCCGGGATCGCGATGCTGACGGACTCACCACAGAGCACCCCACCCCGTCACCCCGTCCACCTCCCCCTCCCCCCACGGCCCACTCGCCCTCCTCCTCCCCCTCCCCCCATGGCCCACTTGCCCTCCTCATCATCCTCCTCACCCCACTGTCCTCCTCCCCCTCCCTCCATGACCACTGACACTGTCCTCCCCGCCACCCGCTGTCACGCCACCCTCCCCACTTCACCACCTTCCCCTCCCCTCCTCTCCCTCACCTCCATCCCCACCACCGCCCCCTCCACCATCTTCTCCACCCTCGGTCTTTCCCGGGGCCATCTCGCCCCACCTCTGCTGGGACCGCCCGGGGAGTGACAGGGGCCTGGGCAGTGCAGGGATGGGTGGTCCCGTGGCTCAGAGGCGGCTCCCCACAAGGCAGGACTCCGAGGGACAGTCTCCCCTCTGGAAAGGGGGCCAAGGACCAGAACTACTGGGCGCCCTGAGCTCGCGGCCATCCTTGGATTCCAGGGAGCCGCTCGAGAAGGCTCCTCTTCTCTCTCACAGCTCGGGCTGAGGTTCCTGCTCGGTGGACACACACTCCTGGGTCCTCTCCCGAGGGGGCTGCCCTGGGACAGGGAAACAGCTGGGGGGGGGCCCTTGAAGGCCAGGCCAGAACCCAGCCAGCAGGAGCCACCACACCTTTCCCAGGGGCTTGTTTATGGGGCCATGGGGGGGGTCTGAGGGACTCAAACCAGCTGCTCCCTGGGAAACCCGCCCCTTCCTGGGACACATGTGGCCTTGGAGTCCCAGCTGAGACGCAGGCCACAGAGTGCTGGGCCTGCCGGGGCGGGGTGGGGCAGGGCTGGCCACTGGCCACTGCCTGCTCCGGCCAGAGCCCCCCAGTGTGCCACCCCCGGGCTGGCATGGAGAGAACGTGCTCCTGCGCCCGTGAGACACGGCTCGCCGCAGCCTGAACTCGCAGAGCCCTCGCAAGCCAGAGAGCGTCTTTGCATTCCAGAGAGAGCTAAAAATACCCTCCCATTAAAATAGTAATCATCATTAAAATTAGCTCCCTGATTTTGCTGATTAATTTCTCAGTAACAAGCATGCCTTCCTTCTAAAAAGTTTCAATTAAATGCTTTCTGGAATAAAAAAAACCTACATTAAAAAAATGTAAACCCTGTAAGAAGAAAGAGGTAATTAGAGAAATAAAAATAGAAAATTTAAAGCTACTCAAAAACCTGGCTAACCAAATGGGGGGGGCAGGCGGCACTCTGAGGCTCCTTCACCCAGGCCCTCGCTGTCGGAGGGACAGAGCATCACCGCTGGCACCTGGTGAACCGGCAGGGGGCTGGCATGGGGACCACATCCGTGAGATTGGCATATGCCTGCGTGATTGCTCAGAACCCCCCAGAGCCACTCTAAAGGCGAGGGGGAGCAGGGTGCTGCGGGCACCAGGGGTGCTGCCAGGGTTCCTCTGTCTTCCGCCCGTGCTTCCTGTGTGGGAGAGGAGACCAGGCTAAAGTGAGGAGATCTGGGAGAGGCAAATGATATTTTTAAGCCGCTCCTTTAAGAAGACTTACAAAATTTACTATCACTGTAAATCACTGTATCACTGTATTTGCTCGAGCGGGCACCAGTAACATCTCCATTGTGAGACTTGTTATTGTTTTTGGCGTATTGAATACGCCACGAGTAGCTTGCCAGGCTCTGCTGTGTGGGCGAGATACTCTCGGTAGCTTGCTGGGCTCTCCGAGAGGGATGGAGGAATCGAACCCGGATCTGCCATGTGCAAGGCAAATGCCCTACCCGCTGTGCCCCACAAAATTTAAGAAAATGGGCTAGAATCGAGTCCTCTGATTTTAAGACAGAGAAATGGGAATTAGACTAACACACCAGAATCTTGAATCTGAGACTGTAGTTCAGAAAGAAAATGTTCAGAGAAAGTCATAACGGTCAGTCCTATTTGTATTCTGTGTGTACAAGCCCGGTGACAGTTCTCAGCTACGGGTACTTGGTGTGCTGCAGTGTTTGTAAGGGACAGCTGTCACAGAGCCAAATAGCAAATCAAGCTTCAGTTGACCAACTATTGTACCTGTCACGGAAATGCCTCTGACCTTTACGAAACAAAGGGTAGGAGCTGGAGTAGGCAAAGACGCAGCCATAGCAGAGCTGTGGCATAGGTCAGCAGCTAACCCTACTGCGTTCACATTAGTCCATGAAAAACACATGTTTCCCCTGAGAAGACACAGTTAATGTATATTTAATATCTAAAGCTATAATGAAATCCAATGGCCTGAAGTAGTATAATCCAGCGTAATCTTTTGCAGAGCATTAGTGAGTTAATTTTTTGAGTTCAGAATATGTCCAGGCAGTGCTCAGAATCACTCCCGGGTTCTGGGTTCAGGGGGCTCTCCTGGTGATGACCAGAGCACCATATACGGGGCTGGGCTGACCCAAGTTGGCTACATGCAAGGAAAGTGTCTCACCTGCTGCATGAGGTTTCTTTTTTCATTTTAGATAACTTTTTATTTGAAGTTCATACCTCTTATTGTATTATCTCTTGGTTATCTTTTATTTTTACAAGAGATATGTTAAGTCCAACATTCATAAAATATCATTTACATCTGTGATGGTGCATCTGACATGTTTAATTACTGAGGAAAGAAGATCACTTTACTTTCTCACAACTTAAAACATTAATATGATCTTAAAGTGAGAATCCTGAATCAGAATTGCATCATTGGGGTATTTGTGTAAATGTGTGTGTACATTAGTAGGTAATCTACTAATCTGCATGTCCATCTGACAGAGAAATGGATGGATGAATGAATAGATGGAGAGATATATAGATTGGTGGACAGATGGATCAATAGGTATATATATAGAGAGATGGATGGGTGGGTAGAAGGATGGATGGATGGATGGATGGATGGATGGATGGATGGATGGATGGATGGACGGACAGATTAATAGGTATACAGAGAGACAAACGGGCGGTGGCTGGATGAAGTATGGATTGGTTATGGGTGGCTAGATGGATGGATTCAAGGATATATTCCTAAGTAAATGGTGTATGGTTTGGAGACTCTAAATAGATGAGTGGGTATGTGGAGTGGTGGATGACAGATACAGGGACCCGTGCACTGGACTGACTCTGGTATTAGACACTCAAACGACCGCAGCTAACATGCATGTTCAGCTCCTCGACTGAATTGAATTTAGAATATTTCAAAGAAAAGGGTTTGAGGGGCTGGAGCAATAGCACAGCAGGGAGATCGTTTGCCTTGCCCACAACCGACTCAGGTTCAATTCCCGGCATCCTATATGGTCCCCTGAGCACTGCCAGGAGTAATTCCTGAGTGCAGAGCCAGGAGTAACCCCTGAGCATCACTGGGTATGACTCAAAAAGAAAAAAAAAAAGGAAAAGGTAATGAGTTGCTTTAAATCACACGAGTCTATGTGAGTTTCTAACTTTCTCTTTGCCCCTTTGCCAACCACCTCCCTTAAGTGTGCAAAGTGAATCTAAACTAAGCACCACTGCTTTGGGCTCCACGTACGCCCCATGAGCAGAGCCCAAGCTGGGGCAGGACTCAGGGAGGGAGCGGGGGAGGGGCAGGTAGAGAGTTTGGCTTCTGTCCACACCAGGTCATGTGGGCACCCCCGGTCCAGCCCTGACCAGCCCACACTGGCCTCTCTCGGGAACAGGTCACTTGCATGACCCCGCTGTGGTATCCCCACGGCCGGCCGTGCTTGTCCAGAATTCATCCACTCTGTGCGGGTCTAAAGCCCCGTGATCTTCTGATACATATCACTCACACACATGCATTCACATGCACACAGATACACGTGCCTGCACGAACACATGCGCACACACACAGACTCCAATGTGCACACGTGCACACACACACGAACATGCACATCACATGGGCACCCACGCCCACACTGCTGCCTTCTCCCGTGGCTGGACGGATGGGGTCATCTGGCCCAGACTTATGCCCCGGTCTCAGGAGCGACTCTGCATGGGGGCCCACATCAGAAGCACCCCACCCCCCTGACCCCCACAGCTGACCCAAGTAGCCATGAAGTGGACAGTAGAGTGGACCAGAGCCACCCCCGCTGAGAGCAGACCAAGCCCCGTGACTCAAGCTCTCCCTCAGCAGGAAGGCAGCGGGAGTCACAAAGGCAGGTCTGACAGCCTTGCCATCGCTAATCACCTCTGATTATAATGAGCCCGTGATTTTCTCTGGCATAACATTACCCATTGCATTTTTTTGGATGTATTAATCGGTGACGATCCCAGGCAAGCAGATATTTGGTGTCCTTCTCCTGGCCGTGCTGGGTGGGGGAGGTGCTGAGCTGGTGGAGCCGGGTGGGTGCGTGGCTGAGGAGAGCCCGCCCTCTCCCCACACACCAGAGGCCTGAGGTGGGAGGGGAGGTGGCCGGGCCCTGTCCTGTGCTTCGTTTCTGGTTTGTGGGATTCCTGGGAGTGTGTCTGGGGGCTTCACAGGCATTTCAGATCTCCACAAAGAGCTAGGGGTACGCACCTCCAGGGACCCCATTCGCCTCCTGTTTAGACTTCGGGGGGAGGGGAGAGGCGGTCAGTTTTCCATCTCACACTGGGGGACGGAGGGGAAGCCCCGTTCCCTAGGTGGGGTGGCTTTTGGTCCTTACACACTGAGAGGCGGCCATAGGAGCGTTCCTTGGAAGAGAGAAATGTGCTGATGGCTGTTATCCGAGCACTTACCAAGGCCAGCGTGTGGGGCCCGGGGCCTCAGTTTCTTGGCCGACTCAGTTTCCCTGAAATGAGTCTTCACGCCCTGTGAAGTGAAGACCACACTGGGGGTCCCCACTGTCACACGTGTAGGGCTCGTGCTGAGACACCCAGCCTGGAGGGCGTCTCTGAACACCCCTGAAGGCACCAGACACCTTCTGGAAAGTTCCCAGCAGCCCACCTGGAGGCTACTCCTGGAGGACCCTAGGAGGGTTTGCTCGGAGGGGCGTGCTCAGGCAGAGGACCCAGCCCGGTGTGGGGGTGCGTTGAGGGGGTGCTCAGGGAGTGACCACGCCAAAGATACAGCTAGCAGGACATCAGGGGGCCACGGCAGCCCGAACCCGAGCCTCACTCTCAGGACACGGGTTTCCTGCAGTGCCCGGGGTCTTGGAGGCCGCAGCTGTGACTTGTGTTTTCTTTGTTTCTACGGAAGCCACCGGCAGGTGGTATGATGCTGGGCCTAAGTTCACCAAGACTCGTGGGAGCAGCAGGACTTCTGAGTGACGTGGAGAGTAGAGCACAAGGAGCGGGCACCTTCGAGGCTGGTGGGCGGGGAGGCCGTCGGGGTGGGCGGGCAGAGCGCTGGGTCTGCTCACTCACGGTGGTGGGCTCAAGGCAGCCACGGGGCCCTGTGCAGGGCACGGGGACAGTGTGAGCCAGCACTGGGGCGGGTAGTGCCTAGGGACGAGGTGGTCAGAGGCCACCACCTCTGCAAGGAGTGCCGGAGGCCACTGCCCGCCCCCGCAGTGAGTGTCCGTCTGGGCGGGAGTGGTTTGACTCTGGTGAAAATCTCGTGTTCATGAGATTTTCCAGAAATGAGATTCCCCCCGCCCCCCGTCCTCCCGCTCCCTATCCAGGCCTTGGGAAGACTGAGAGCTGCAGGGAATGGTGAGTGGTCCCGGGACCCTTGAGACTGTTTATGCAAACCCGGGTCCTGTGGTGAGCAGAGGGTCCCTGCAGCACGAACGCTGAGAGGCTGCGAGGGAATCCGTGCTGCTGGTTCCACCCTCAGCGGGCAGCAAAGACCACAGACGGGGCACGGCCACTGCTGGGCTTTAGGCTGGTCAACAGTTCCATGGGGGGAGGGCGGGGGGCTTCCTAGGAGCTTCCTAGGCCTTCTATGGCTGGAATTAGCAGGACTGATACTCCCCACAGCACAGCCTCCTCCAAGACTGTCCCCGGTGAAGCAGCGCTCAGAGCAAATGAAGTGGACACGGAGCAGAGGGCTGGGGCCACTGACTTCCATGGCACACATGTGTCTCAGACATCAGGGCACAGGAGCGTCCGGGCGCGTTCTTGTGATACCAGCATTCGAAAATATTCCGGTGTGTTCTCACCAGCACCAGCGTGCAGGAATACTCTGGTTAGCTACCACTGACGCCCAGCACATAGCATCCTACACACACAGCTGCAGTTTGGATAAAGTTTAAGTATTGGCTATTATTTCACTAGAAATAACATTAAAATGGCATGCATTTTCAATGAGCAATGTTTTGAGGCATTTCTTTGGCACGGTCACTAAAATCCTCTGAATTAAAAGATTCTCATCAAATTTATTAGTGAAAATAAAAATATAGAGTAGGTTAGTAAAGACTTCCTTAAATTTTAATTCTCACCTCTTTATAAATTGCTGGTATGCTAGAATTTAGAGGGAAATAAAATAACTTCTCTGTATTGACTTGAACTTGACATTTTATTACACATGAATCACTTAAAAGTTTCAACAAGGGACTAGCTCACATTTAAGAAAGAGGAGTTAAAAATGTCCCACTATAAACTCCCAATAAGGAAAAATTCTACAGCCTTGTGTAATTCCCATGCTAGAACCAGCTTGGAGAAAGACCTAAGAAACATATAAAAATAGTTTACTTTAATAAAAATTATAGAGAAGAAATTAATGGTGCAAAAATGAACATTTCTACACTTATATTCAGTCTTCTAAGGATGGGATCTGTGTCCTTTGAGATCCGAATTCTGGTAGCTTAAGGAATAAATTTGGTGTGATTGCAGTGGTCTGGACACGGTCATTTTCGGTAGCTCAAGTACATCTTATCAGTGTTCAAGCAGTAAATCCTCAGCACACATTTCCTTCCAGAAAATATGTTTCCGGAAATATTTTCCCTGACTTTTGCTCAGCTGTGCGGCAGGGAAGGTTCGTGCTCTCAATAACAGAGTTGGGGGTTGCGAGTGTGAGGTCTCAGCAGGAGCCAGTCTGCAGCTCGCAGGGGTGGGTAGGGATGTTGTCTTGGACTAGAAGCCAAGCTTGGACACGAGAACGCAGCGGCCCGGCTGTCTTCAGGTCTGTGCCCCCGGCCGCCCGCTGCGCCTGGGCCGAGTGGGCCAGGACACGTGCCGTGGCTCTGGCTGCACCAGGGCGCCTGTCGCTCCTGCCCGCTCTTCGTCCTCTGCCCACAGGGGTGCAGGTGTGTGGGTGGCCTGACCCTCCCAGTCTCCTCCAGTACCAGCTTGTTGTCCTGCTTCCACCCAGGAACCTTCCACTGCCGACTCGGGGCCTTGCCGTTTCACGTCTGGAATTCCCTGGGGTGTCAGCCCCGGCAACCCAGATACAGGCTCCATGCACTTTTTAGGACATTCCCCCAATAACTTTGTTGCTGACTCACTTCCTCTAGCATTGATTTTTCCAGGCGCCTCGCTCGCCCGACACGGCCTTGGAATGCTTTTTCCTGAGGTCAATAGAGCCATTTTCAGCATTATCATCAGCGTGATCTGGCCTATTAATCACGGCCTCTGTTCGAGACTAGAATATCTGCCGCCCAGCTCCCCGCCGACTTCAGTGGCCGTGTCTGAACTCGGCCTCCATTGCTGTCCTGCTTTCCCTTGGCAGCCGCTCCGGGAACCCCCCCGGAATGAGAGTAGTTCCGCGTCCTGCTGTCAGGTCGATGTGGACGAGAAGGCGGGTGTTGTGTGCTTCAGCCACCTCTGCTCTGGTCACAGCACGCGAGCCCTCAGAGGGAGCCCTGCTGGGCACAGGGGGCCTCGGAGCTTCTGGATTTGTATTGGGAACCTACGACTTCCCGGGAGAGCAGATGGCTTGTGAAGGGCGTCTGGCTGCCGCCTTCCCAGGGAGGCACGGGTGCTGTCCCAGCCCCCGCCGGGAGCTGCAGGAACCGTTGTCGGGGTAAAGACTCGAGGCTGTCTGCACTGAGGCCTTTGGCACCTGCACGTGGGACGTCAGACGACTTTACCCTGAGGGGAGGCTGACGCAGAGGCTCCCCGCGATGCTTTCTCTAGTGGGGTGCTCGGGAAGGAGGCAGCCTCTGGCTTTTGTTCTTTTGTTTGTTTTGCTTTTGGGGTCACACCAGCGATGCTCAGGGGTTCCTCCTGGCTCTGCACTCAGGAATTACCCCTGGCGGTGCTCAGGGGACCATATAGGATGCTGGGAATCGAACCCGGGTTGGCCGCGTGCAAGGCAAACGCCCTCCCCGCTGTGTTATGGCTCCCACCCCAGGAGGCAGCCTTTATGCGAAGGAGTAGCCCTTTTCTACCTGGTGGCCCTGCTGAATTTTACTTACACCAGATAAATAGTCAAAGAAGATGCTAGGATGGAGGCATATGAAGGCCCTTTTCTCTATAAAGGGAGATTTCTGCTGGACGAAATGGGCTGTGCGTGGGTGGCCAGGAGGCGCTGGCCGTGCTGAGACCTGGGTGGGGACGGCTGGGGTCATCTCGCTCTATAACAGTGAGACCTCGTCTCCCCGTGGCCGGGCCGAAGAGCTAACACAGAGCTCCCTCGAGCCTCAGAGATGGAACTCAGCATGAGACTTCCCGCCAGCAGCCTCATTTCTGAGGCGACTGTCATCAGGCGGGTCCCAGTTCACTCCATCACTGCCAGAGGGGCCGTGCGGGAGAAGGCCGTTCTTCCCAAGTCTAGCTCCAGCCCAGGGCGTCTTTGAAACAACTCAAGGCCTCATTTCCCAGCTAAGCGTAGAAAGCAATCTTATTGCGGAGGCAGGTGTCCCGAGCGTCTGTCTGTCTTACCGAGCCATTGCGAGTCCCAACCCCCCCGCCGCCGCCCCCCCCCCCCCGCCGTGCTTTCCTCCCGAGGCCGTCGGCGGATCAAACATTCGGCTTGGTCTGTCCATCCAGCTGGACTCCAGGCCTGCAGCTGCAGCTGCCAGAGGGTGCCCAGGGCAGCTCTGGGCAGGTTTCAGAGTTTCTTTACAGGGTGGGGAGGTGGCTTGGAGGGTTTTGCCCTGGCACCCGAAAACCGCTGGCATCCAAGAACCACAGGGCTGATGCAGGACACCACTGGGTGTGGCTCAGAAACCACGTCCTCTTTCTAGAGACTTCTCTGCCTTGCCCAGGGAGAAAGAGGGGAGTTTGTTCAACTGGAAGGTAACTCCCAACATTTTCTTTTTTAATTTTTTTAAATTGAATCACAGTGATATACAGTCATAAAGCTGCTTGTGATTGGGTTTCAGTCACACAGTGTTCCAACATCCGTCCATCCACCAGGGCACATTCCCCAGCACCAGTGTCCCCAGGCTCCCTCCGCCACCACCTTCTCTGTCTGTCTCTCTCTCTCTCTCTCCCTCACTCTCTGACTCTCTCTCCCTCTCTCTCTCTCTCTCCCTCTCTCTGTCTCTGTCTGTCTCTCTCTCTCCCTCTGTCTCTCTCTCTCCCTCTGTCTCCCCTCTGTCCCTCTGTCTCTGTCTCTCTCCCTCACTCTTTGATTCTCTCTCTCCCTCTCTCTGTCTCTGTCTCTCTCTCTCTATCTCTCCCTCTGTCTCTTTGTCTCTGTCTGTCTCTCTCTCTGTCTCTGTCTCTGTCTTCCCCTCTGTCCTCTGTCTGTCTCTGTCTCTCCTTTGGGTGTTGTAGTCTGCAGTGCAGATCCTGAGAGGTCATCATGCATGTCCCTTTCCGTCCGTCCGTCTGGCTCTCAGCTCTGACTTCAGCCCTCTGGTCTGTCTGAAGCCGCATGTCTCTCGGCCGCGCTCAGCTTTCCCGAGCGTGTGGCTCCTCTTCCCTTTCCTCGCGAAGCCTTTCCGAGCGACTGAGGTGGAGACTGGCCGCCGTCCCGCCTGGCACACAGGGCTTGGACGGCCAGTTCCGCACCACCCTGGGCGATCACAGGGTGCTGTGGGAGCAGGCCGGGCTCGGCTCAGCCCCCTCCGTGCCCCCCGTGGCCCCCGTGGGCGTCTCTCTGGGGGTCTCCCCCGGGCTGTGTTCAGGCTGCCCCAGGCCCGGCCCGTGAGCGCCTCCTAACTGGGCGCTGTCCTGCAGGTGGGGGGTGTCACCACGGGACTCGCACATCACGTGGGGATCGGACTCGTCCCAGGACCCTGCCCGGTGAAGGCCATGCGCGGCCCTGCCACGCCACCGCCTTTTAACCTAAGAGACGAACGGTCTTCCTTCCCAGCCTGCCGACTTTCTCTCAGACAAACAGCTGACCCCCCGCCCGTCCCCCACCCCACACGACTCGCCAGAGACAGGCTAGCGGGCGGCTCCGTGCTGTGTGCTCACCCGGAGAAGCCAGGGCGGGGCTCCCATGCCCACCCTCACACGGCGGCCAGGCCCACCAGCCCGACCCCCAGGGGTCTCTGCACCTTCGGCGTGGCCCTGGTCTCAGGGTCTCCCGGGTGTCAGATCAGGGGACACACCCTGGCCTCTCCTTCACACAGTGGCGGACACGCCCTGGCTCACAGCCCACAGAAACCACTTCCTGGGCAGAGGGACCCCAGGGAGGAGGGCGTGTGTGCCCGGGACTCTGCTCCGCGTGGGGAGCCTGAGGCAGAGCCAAGAGCAGCCTGGGCTGGGCAGCGGCACACGGAAGGGCCGGCTCGGGGGCCTGACCACAGTCCCTGCCCCCAGCCCCTCGACGCCCGACAGGGCCTGGGGAGGGCTGGACAGGCCACACAGTGCCCGGCGTAGGCGGGAGAGGAACAGCATGCAGACCCCAGGGTTCTGAGAAGAGGGGCGCCAGGACGCAGGAGAGGCCACTGTCCCCAGCACCAGGACACCTGCCCTTGGCGAATCCTAACTTCCAGGGCCGGCAGAGAGGGCAGCCTGTCCTGTCCTGGGGCCGGCACTGGGGGTCTGCCCGGGGCGTCAGAGTGGGGTCTGTGGTCTCCTGGGCTCTGCAGGCCGGCCGACGTCTTCAGTGTGCAGCTGGGCAGCAGGCCCGACTGTGCGGAGCGAGTGGCTGGCAGGACAGCAGAGCCGCTGACCCCCACCTGCCGTGGCTGTGTCGGCCCTGGACTCTCCTCAGGGAGAGCAAGACACAGTGTGGCCTTCAGCATGTGGTAAGATTAGAATTTCCCCAACTGAGAGCCTCACGAAGTGAATTAATTGCCAAAACTATTAAGTAATAGATGTAAAATAAATAGATGTAAAATCTATACCCGTTCCCTAGCAAGTGGCATCTAAGAATGTTTTTAAACTATAAAAGCCACGGATCTATGAAAGCATGTGGATGACACAGCACTCTAAATACGACCGTCTTTATCAAACTGATCTTTTCTACCTACTGCTCTGATTTGCCAGGACCCGGGCGAGAAGCTGGGTGGGGCTGCGACAGCGGCACCAGTCCCTCTGCTCACGCCACCCACACAGCCTGTGTGTACGAGAGGAGTCTGCACACCTGGCCATCCCCTCTCCCGGCTCAGCATTGCTCCTCTGGAGACCGCAACACGGCCAGAGCCGTAGGACTGCGGGGAGGGCGTCTGCCTTGTGAGCAGCTGGTCTTGACTCAATCCCTGACCTAAGGTCCCCGGGCCCACCAGGACTGACCTCTGAGTGCAGAGCTAGGAGTAAGCCCCGAGCAACACTGGGTGTGACCCTCCAGCAAACAAGGAAAACACTAATCGTACCCTAGACACTTGTCTCTGCTAGTGTGGACTCAGTGAAGGATCACAAGATTAACTGTGTGCCTCAGGTGGACAATCTTAGTGAGCATCAGCTTCTCCATAGCACCTATATCCGACCACTCAGTAGGAGTTTGTTATGAAGACGTTCGACGTGTGTGTGTGTGTGTGTGTGTATGTGTGTGTGTGTGTGTGTGTGTGTGTGTGTGTGTGTGTGTGTTTGGGCTTTAGTTTTTGTTTGCATGGGGAGAACCACCAGACTTTGGGACTCTATAGTGTATATGGTGTGTGAGAGTGAGAGTGTAAGTCACTGTGGAAAACTGTGGGTGTGTCAGTGTGTCCGTGTGTGAGTGTGTGAAAGTGCATATGAGTGTCTTTGTGTGTGTGTGTGCACGCATGTGTGTGTACACATGTGTGCGTGTCTGTGTGCGGGGAGGGAGGTGCATATCAAACCAGATCTGCAGAACGCAATCAGAGAATTCCTTGCTATGGCGGGGCGTGGGCCCTGTGTGTTCTCCCGTGTCCAGCGTCGTGTTTACTCTCCCTCGAGGGCTCGCCTTCTCCGGGCATTTCCTTGCCTCTGTCAACATCCCTGTCATCCTCATCAGTAACCATCATCCCGGTCCATAACAGCACCACCACCGTGGTCACCCCCACTCTTGTCCCCGCCATCACCACCCCCATCACTGCCTGTCCGGACTCCCCCACAGTAGCTGGGGGCTGCGGTCTGCACTGCCCCTCCGATCCCAGGTGCTGACCCTTGTCACTGACCTCTGGCTCAGCCTTCAGTGTTCCGGTCCTTGCGGAAGGGCCTGTCTGCACGGTTTTCCGGGGAGGCCGTGGCCTCTCCCACTCCCCAGCCACCTTGGTGCTGCGTGGACCTGATACAGGCAAGAAGCCTGCTGTGGAGGTCTCAGCTGAGACTCCGGTCCTGGGTGGGCACAGCTGGCTGCTGACCACAGAGCTCAGAAGCCCCGAGTGCCAGCCTTGAGGGTGCCCGGCACCTGCCCCAGAGCGGTTCCCGGGGCAGCACCAACAGGTGCCAGCTCTTCAGGAAGAGGGGTCCCATCTCCCCCTGCGAGGGCCAGGGAGTCCCCTGGGAAGAAGGGGCACCCCCTTTCCCCTGCCGTGGGGGCAGAAAGGCCGTGACGAGCGTGGCCTCTCTCTCTGGCGGTCAGGGGAGGGGAGAGGACAGCAGGGGGTGGGTTCCCAGGGCGCTCTAGATGGCCACTTGGCCGCCAACTCAGACCCGTCATCCTGTGCAGAAGAAAGGGCACCACAGTCGGGGCTGCAGGAGGGCTCCCGGGTGGCACCTCTGTGTCCGAGGGTGGCCCAGGTGCCCCCCAACCTCACAGGCGTCTCCCTAAAGGGGAGACGTGCTGGGTGGAGCCGGGCAGAACCACCCCTGCAGGCATTGGGACTGCCTCAGGTCTGATGTCCTCAGCCCAATGGCCCTCAGCCGGCGAGGTGAGCTGGACATGCCTCAGGGGCGGGGCCGGTCAGGCCTGCCCAGAGGGAAGACGAGCCGAGTGTCTAAGAAGCTCTTGGGGAGCAGCAGGCTCTTCCAGTTCCTAGTACACGGCCGTTTTCTCCTTCCCAGGGGAAATCCCATTTCCCCAGCCCAGCCTCCTCCCTCCGGCTGGTCCGTTATCAGCAGGAAATACTGACCCAGGACATCCAGAGTCCACACTCCACATCTCATCAACTGCTACAATGTTTTGACAGACTGAAGTTATTTTCTTTATAACATTTCTGGCTTCCTTTCTTTTTTAAAAATTTATTTACTACTTTTCAATGTAACAGTTCTGCGCCATGACAAAAGATGATAAACTTTCACACATCTTATACATCTATACATCCTATACACCGTCTTGTCCAATAATTTATGAACGAAGAGTGTCATCTATCCCCCAGACCACAGTTTCTCGGTGTCTGTTAACAGCAGTGAAGAAAAGGCTTCATTTCCGAGGCTTTAGGATGGAAAGTATGTCTGACCCTGGGCTGCTTCTACTGTGGGATCGTTTTTAGTGTTAAAATGTCTATTTGGAGTTAGCTTCTTCACAGCACTGTGAACATTTCGCTGAGATGAGACACAGTTTTATCACATTGCTGGGAGCTGTTCCGTCCTCAAGGGAAGACGAGACTGACCCGGAGAGAACACAGCCCGTTGGGGTTTCAGAAAACTGTCGCCAGCACGCGTGTCTGTGCAAGCACCGGGCTTCACATTCTGCAGTTTCTGGGCTAACGCCATTCTTTACACCAGGGCAATGTTTAAGGGAAAACCTTCATTTTCAAAGGTCAGCTGTTTCCCACGGAGAGTCAGAGAGCTCAGCGCGAGTGACAGGCTCTCCATGGCTCTTCAAAGGGCCCGGGTGACCTGCCCGTGTGCTTTCTTCCCTGGGAGCTGCAAAGCTTCATCTTCTCACTGAAAGAAAAACAAAAAAAACGATGACTCAAGCCTGAGAGCAACGCTGACGGGGCCCTGGAGGGGAGCAGCCGCTGGGTGTGCAGGCTGACGGACGCAGCTTCCGCAGGATTCACGAGACTCAGCGTGCAGACACTCGTCCTCGCGAGGTCATTCGGGACAACGCCATGGCAGTGTGGCTAGGCGAGTGGGCAGCTGGCCACACTAGCCATGGCCCTCAGATCACAAGGCAGGGGAGCTGTTACCGGGGAGTCCACAGCACCGTCTGCCCAGCAGGTCACTCGGCTGGGCACGGGCCTTGTTCACGCTGACCCGTCCTAACCATCCAACTCACCAGCCAGCCAAAGCCACGTGGGGCTGCCTCCTCACCGTGGGGGCTGTGGGGGTGGTCTCAGAGGGACCAGGTGCGGGAGCCAGGGGCCAGTCTGCCCTTCTGCCCCCTCACTGTGTCTAGAATCGGGTCGTTTTTCCATCTTAGATTTAACCCGTATTTGTGTCTCTGATTTTGGCATCGTCATGCTGCTGGTTTAGGCTGGTTTGGTGTCTCGTCACGAGCTGGAAGAAGACCCTTCCTCTCCTCGTGCCTGGTGGGAGCCGAGGCACTGGCACCCTTGGGCACTGCAGACCAGTGCCCGCCACCCCTTGGCTGTCATGCCCGCGGCCACGGGGCCTGATGCCTCCAGGCGATTCTGCAGCACCTCGCTGGGGGCAGGGTCCCTCAGCAAGGGTCCCGGTGCCGCCTGCAGCCCCCGTCAGGAGGACGCGCTCCATCTCACTTCCTCTTCTGACGTCAAAGCAGTGTGACCCGGGACGGGATCAAGGGACAGTGAGCTCCGGGGGCTCTGGATGCCAGCTCGGGACCCCGCAGGGCTTTGAAGCTGCTGGGAGCCCCATGGCAGAGGACAGGCGGGCCAGGGGAGGAGTGGACTTCCCACAGACTCACACCAGGAGCCCTCGGGGACGCTGCCCCGATTTGGAGGCTGA
This sequence comes from Sorex araneus, assembly GCF_027595985.1. Classification (NCBI taxonomy): domain Eukaryota; kingdom Metazoa; phylum Chordata; class Mammalia; order Eulipotyphla; family Soricidae; genus Sorex; species Sorex araneus. The sequence goes on from NC_073306.1 coordinate 142,708,207, forward strand.
TCTCCGTCTTCTCAAACGTTGCTTCCTAAGACAAGTGGCAGAGCCTCCAGGTGTCACTTTCAGCACTTCGTTGCTGTGTCCTGGAAAGTTTCTCCCAGCAAGGGTGGACGTTTCTCAGTGTTTGATGACATAGCAAATCAGAAAGGCGGGTTCCTGGCTGGTGACGTTCTCGCAGAGACGTCGGCCTCCGGAGCCTCTGGTCAGGAGGGACAGTGCCAGTCTGGCTTCTGATCTCTGCCGTATCCCAGCCGGTCGCAGTGCCCTGTGGCAGGGGTGGTGAGCTCTTTGGCCTCAGGACTAGACGTGGTGATGCCCACAGGACCCAGCACTCCTCGGGAACTTCCACAGGGCCTGCGGGTCACCTCAGTGGGCTCCCGTGGACAGTCTGCTGGGCCCTGGCATTAGCCAGGGGGTGAGGTCAGTGCCGCTGGGCTGCCCTCCATTCCGGCCCAGAGACGGGCAATCAGCGGGGGGCAGAGTTCGTGCGGGCACTAGTCTTTCTCAGGACTCGGGTCACTTGATCTTTCCTCCACAATCATTGTCTTCAGAATCATATCCCAAAAGCAACATTAAGTCATTTATCGGAGTTTGGGAATTTCACTTTGGATGAAAATAAAAGACACTAAAGAGTAGGTACAGGATAAATTCCACCCCACGCGGTTCTGATCATTGAAACACAGCCCATGAATATGCACTCCAGGTAGGCTGCATTTTACTAACATTCATCTTTGAGAATTAGGGGCACGTTTGCGACACTAACAGGCTGAATTTGTTATTTCTGGCTGCGGGCCGCCTCCCTGTGCCCCAGAGGCACTGGCTGTAAAATGCCCAGAGGCGGGTGGGGTGCAGATGCAGACCAGCTGCCTCCGGGGCCCAGAGCACAGCCCCCCACAGAGGCCCCGCACTCCCAGTCCTTAGCTGACCAGGAGGGACGACCCACAGCCCACCTCTCCCCCCACAGTGAGCACCGGGCGGTGGACACCAAGTCTCTTGACTCTGGCCCCATCTTAGACAGCGGTGTTCAGGGAGGAGTACCCGGCCGCAGGAGGACTCACGGGACAGGGAGGGCACTGCCACTTCCCGGGAGGATCAGGCACTGCTGCCACCCAGCCCTCCTCTGCCCTCGGCATTGTAGATCCCTTCAAGGTGCAGTTTACCTCCTTGCACAAACTCTCCAGAGTGACCTGTCCACCACCTGGAGAGGCAACCTTGACCCTGGGCTGAGCAAGTTACCTGCATGCATCCTCTGCTTGGGCCTCAGAGAGGTGGCCACCCCGTCCTGTGTCACCACCAGCTCTCAGCATCACAGAGAGCAAATCAGGAAGAGGACACTTCCTTTCAGATGAGCAAAGGCTGGTGGAGTCACTCAGCTGTGAGAAACGGCTCCCAGACGCCCCCCTCCCCCAGCTGCTGCTGCCTCATGCTCAGCTTGGGCCTCCCAGCCGAGGAGCACGATGCTGCTGCCCTTCTCCCTGCCCACCCGGAGGACCTCACGTCGATGGACTTCCGGCCACCCTTCAGCATGGATATCCCCAGATCTGGCCAAGCTAGAGGTAGGTGGAACTGGGGGTAGTTACTGAGCCCCAACAGTCTTCGGGGAGCCCTGCTGGTGCAAGAGCCCCCCCCCCCCATCCCCTCGTGGCTCAAGCTGCAGCCCTGCACTTCTACCAGCTGCATACAACAAGAAACTTGAGAGATACTTGCCCTTCCGCGTTCCCGGCGTGGTGACCCAATGCCCGTGATTCATTTGCCCACCCCCACCCCCTGGCTGTTTCTATAAGGGAGGCGGGGAAGGCAGCTGGCATCAGCGGAGGGGCCAGTTCCCTATTTCCTTCTAATTGTTGCTCTATTCGTGATTGAGAAAAAAATTGTCGAGTCCCTGGCAACCCCCTTTTCTCTCTGTATTCTACAGAATAATATAAAATAGAGCAAGCACCATCTCATGCAACCACTGCACATGAGTGGAAGCATTTTTTGGCGGGGAGGGGGTCACGCCTGGTGATGCTTGGGGGTTTCTCCCAGCTCCACACTCAGGAGTCACTCCCAGCGGTGCTCAGGGGACCATATGGGATGGTGAGGGTTGAACCCAGGTTGACTGCATGCAAGGCAGATGCCCTCCCTGAGGTCCTGTCACTCCGGCCCCAAATGAAAGCATTTGAGAGAGGGTCTTTGAGGGTCTACTTGCATGTGATAATGTGAGGTTCCGGAAGTCAAGAATAACAGGGAACCCCCAGCTGAGGAGTGACACGCTGGGAGCCCGTGTCTGTCCCTTGTCACCTGACCACAGGCTCCGCTGCTGGTCCCTCCTGCCAGGTGCCAGCAAGGCGCCGGGGCACTGCCTCCTGCGGGAACTGGCTTCGTTTCAACACACTTGTCTCGCCAGCCCCTCGCTGGCTAGGGCAGGGCTGAGGGTGGAGAAGCTTGACTCCACCAGAGCCAGGGAGCTTCCCCGTCCCCTCGGAGGGTTCCAGAGGTGGGATGGGAAGGAGGGTGGGCCTTGTGCACAGCCTTCACCCCCAGCTGTGACCCCACTGTCATGGTCTCCATACTGCAGACCATCTTCTTCCCGGTCCAACCTCTCACTGCCCCAGGTGGAGCAGGTCTGAGGTTTCCGACGTGTCCTTCCCCTGGAGTCGGGGGCATTGCAACAATCAGGACCATAGTCCCTGCACCGTTGCGGCCGTTGCATTTTGCTGTGGACACTAATATCTCGGGGGTGTTGCCAGTTTCGGTAGAATCCTGGCCTCTCTCCATCAGTGAAGCTGCAGGAGCCAGATGAGGCCTTCCTGGGCTGCGGGTGCCACTGCGTCCTGCGGTTGTCCCAGCTGAGCCCACTCTGTCCATCTGGGCTGCAGGCCCAGCTCCTCTAAGGGGCTGATGCTTTTCACTCCAGGGGTCTGGGGTGGGGTGGCCATGTAGGTGTGGCCGGACAGGTTCTGAGGGGCCACTCCCACCCACTCTGCACGGAGGGTGCGTTTCTGCGAGCCCAGGCGTGTGTGTCCTCTCCCCTGGTCGCTGGCGCATCCTGGGGCTCCCCATCTCCCTGGCCTGGCCTGGCCTCCTCTCTGGGTCCTGCTGAGGGAAGCTGCCCCGTCCTCCCTCCCGACACCGCCTCAGCGGGAGTCAACACGTGCAGGGACTGGGCGCGAATGGCCCCAAGGAGGCAAACCGCAGCCGCCTTCTGAGGAAGAGCCTCCTTCTCCTCTCCAGTTGTCTGTTTAGTGCCATACCTGCCTCTTCAAGGGGCCTCCGGAACTTCTCTGAGTGAGTATGTGGGCAGTGGGACAAGCCGTAGCGACGACAGGCACCATCCGGAGAGTCTCTTCAGGCCATGGAGTGGTTGAAGCCGGCAGGGAGAGTTTAATGTGTTTCTCGATCCCTCCTGGAAAGAGCCTGCTGGAAACGGCCTTCTTGTTTCAGCATAATTGATATTGGATGGTTCCTGCTGACAATAAGTGGTCATTAGCCTCACTTCCTTCTTGAAGTCACTTCTTGTACAGTCACAAGACCCTAACATCTGCGTGAAGGACAGTGTTGATTTGCTTCTTGCATTTACAAATGGTACCATGAGAGGTTGGCAAAGGACTGACACAGGAGGAATGGGAGTAGGCCAGGCCCGGCTGTCTGCGAAAACAGCCTCGTTCTAGGCGCTGTGAATAACAGCTTCCAGTTTATTTCTTTTCACTGCCACGTTTTTCCTGTCGACTCATTCCCGAAGGGACTTTTTTGGTTGTTTTCCCCAAACACCTAATGATTTAGGATTACTTGTTGGAAATTCCAAGAGAGAATCTGTGATAGAAAGCTAATACCGGATTGCAAGTTGCAGTATAAAGAGCGTTCAGCCCGAATCGAGCACAGGTGACTGTGCGTGGAACTACAGTGCAAAGTAATCTCTCTTGCTTTATCCCACCTGATGGTCCTCACATGGAAACCACAGCAGATTGGTCACCAGGGATGGGACAAAAAGCTACTCGGGGCCAGGGTGCTTGGGGGAGAGGGGGGTGCTGGGAGACGGGGTGGGGAACAGTGGGCCGTGGGAATGCAGATGACTTTGCCCATAGCCCCACTTCCTGCAGGTTCCCTGCCTCCACCTGCCTCCCCTTCCCCACCCCTCAGCCCGCCCTGGGCTTTCCCCTTCCTCTGGCCCTTCTCCCCCCTTTTTATATTTTGTGTTTGTTTTTCTCAAGGGAGGCCACACCCAACAGTGCTCAGGGCTTCCTGCTGGCTCTGCACTCAGGAATCAGTCCTGGCAGTGCTCAGGGGGCCCATGGGTGCTGGAACCATGTCAAGGCTCCCCCCGGTACTGTCGCCCCCACCCCCATCATTGGTTTGGAACTAAGAGTCTATTCCCTGTGACAAGAACAGACACCATCTATCTAAAATGTGACCCCAGCTAGCACCAGCCGAACACGGTTATTCCCAAATGCGGCTGCAGCTGCCCACAGTACCCAGGCAGATGGACCACTCAGTGGCCAGTCCAGTGGCTCCTGCTTCCTTGCCAGCAGAGCAGCGGCTGCAGGCTGATGAGCTGCCAGCAGGGCAGACACACTCTGGGCTCTGGGGGTTTCCAGCTCAGCTTCATCAGCATGAACGGTCGGAGTCAAGACCCTTGCTGAGGCTGATTTGAGGCCCCCTTGAACACGCAACCATGTTGTATTTGGTCCTGGGCATGTGTGTATTCATGCATGTGTATGTACACACATATGTGTTCTTGAGGATGGCATACAAGTGTGTAGGCATGTTTGTGTGTGCATATGCACATGTGTGTAAGTGTGCACGTCTGTGTGGACGTGCTACATGTGTGTGTTTGTGTGTGTGCTGTTGCTCAGAGGGGCCTGAGGACGGTGATTCTCAGCCTCTGGATTCTCGGCTTTGCTGGAACGTTTCAAGATGGTTTGGCTGCGTCGTTGAAGGGAATTTTCTTTCTCACTGGTTCAACTGCTGATTCGAATTCACTTTGTGTGGGGAGAGTCGGGAGGAGCCAGAGGGGGGAAGCACAGGTAGCGCCGCCGAGGGAGATACTCTGACCCGGAAACCGTACTTAGCCTGCCTGTGCGAGCAGGAGAGGGCGAGGCCCCTGCCCGGGGCTCCCTGCCAACCGCCCATGCCACCCGTCCTGGCCGCATCTGGAAACAGGGGTCGTCCGGCTCCTCTTTGTCCCTGGAGTCAGCCACTTCTCTTCCGACAATCACTCCTCGGGGCCTAAACTATTGCGTCAGATGCTCCTTTTCCCAGACAGGCCCGGCCCTACAGCAGCACCTCAAATGGGAGCAGTCCCGCAGAGCACCCGAAAAGATGCCAGTCCTGCACAACACCCCAATGCTACCAGTCTGCACAACACGCCCAAAGGTGCCAGTCCCATACAACACCCCCTAGTGATAGCCAATCCCATACAACACCCCCGAAGATGCCAGTCCTGTACAACACCCCAATGTTACCAGTCTGCACAACGCCCAAAGATGCCAGTCCCATACAACACCCCCGAAGGTGCCAGTCCCATACAACACCCTCAGAGGTGCCAGTCCCATACAACACCCCCAAAGGTGCCAGTCCCATACAACACCCCCAAAGGTGCCAGTCCCATACAACACCCACAAGATGCCTGTGGTACTTCTTGCCCCCTCCTTGGTGCCCAGTGTCTTGGGACATGGCCTGGGCAGACTGGCTGGCCTGCAGCATTGTTTGATAGCTCCCCCATGTCTCAGTGCTCACATTTGTCTGACATGGTCACCAGCACTTGCCCCAGGCTTCACTCCCGTGGCCCCCAAGACCAGGAGCTAGAAGCAGGTTCTGACACGTTCAGTGATCGTGGTCACAGGATTCTTGATGTGGGCCCAGCTGAGCACGACTCTTTCCCCAAGAGCCAGGTGGACATTTCCTCGCCGGAAGAGACTAACTGCACGGAGAGCAGGGCCCTGGGGCATATGGGCTGGCAGTCTTGGGGGTGGCTGGGGGGAGCACTGAGCATGTGTCGCCTGGGAAGAGAAGTGGGAAGCTGACAGAGGAACGCACTGAGCAGGCCGAGCTGAAGAGGGGAGGGAGGGGAGGGGACACCCCATCCCGACTCCCAGGTCAGCCCAGGAAGTTTCCGGTCTTGGAACCCGATTAGCACTGGAGGCCCCACCCCAGAGGAGAGCTGGAGCTGGAGAAGGGGGTCCCCACTTTGAGTGCGGTTGGGGGTTTGATCCCTGTGCGTCTCTCCCCTGGCTTCCACCCAGCCAGACCCAGAACAGGAGCCCGGGGCCAGCAGGGACACCGGCAGGCCGGGGCAGAAACGCCGAGGGCCGGGCCCAGGAGACCTTTCCCCACACTTCATCACTTCCCAGAACACGGCAGTCCGGGTTGGAAGCCAACGTGAGCCCAGCGGTTCTCGGCGTCGCGATGGACAGTCTCCGGTGCGGCTATAAACCTGCCGTGGAAGTGTAGTCTTCTTAAGGAGAAAAATGTCTAAATTCTAAATTCAGTGTTGGTCATATTTGGGCACAGTGTAATTCAATGTTCGTTAGCACACATATAAGCCAAAAATGGGCCTAAAATTGGAACTAAAGTGCCTCAGAAGGGCCGGGGGCATCCTGGCATCGCGTGAATAGCTGGACTTGCTGAGCATCTACATCTGTGGGTGATGCCTGTTCCTCTGCCTCTCGCTGCTTTGGAGAATGCAGACCAAGCCGTAAGCGAGGCCCCAAACATCCCCTTGCTGTAGGGGCAGTAAGTGGGTTCTGCGGACTGATTCTGTGACTATAAATGAAGCGAGAGAGGAATGCCTTCATGCCATCGAGCAGCTCCTTGGCTCCAGCGCGTCTGCCAGTCACGAGCATCTCTGGACACCCTAGCAGCTCTGCCAATGTGGCCTTCTTGCTCCCCAGGGCACATGGGATGCCCTGACAGCAGCTGTGGGTAGAACGGTCCGTTGGACACTTGCTCATCAAAACCATTATGAAAATATGTGCAGTTACCAGACCACATTAGTGCATTTTAAATTCTGGGAAATGCATGTGCAGAAGACAGCCTGAGCCGTCCTCGGCCCGAGAGCTGAGGGAAGCTGGCAGAGCTTGAGGGTCTACGGGTAGGTTTGAGCGCCTGTCTACACTGCTCCTGTGGGCTGCAGCTGCCACGCTAACACGTGAACAACAGGATTATTCCCAGGCCAGCTCCTGCCCGAGGTCCCTGGGATCCGGAGAAATCCACTAATAAAAATCCACATTGGAGAATTCTCCCCATCCGGCACACCAGGTCCTCCCGAAGGCTCTGGAGAAGGCCCACACACCGAGGGAGCGTGTGCAGGGGAGGCCCAGCATCAGAGGTAGGAAAGGGGCGTCTGAAGGAGTGTGCTCAGAGCATATCTGAAATTCAGTTTTTAATTTTTAAAAAATTCTATTAAGTTCCCGTAATTTACAAAGTTCCTCACATTTGGGTCTTAGCCGTGATCTTCCAATCCCACCACCGTGTGCTCTCCCCACCAGCTTCCCAGCCTCCCTCCCCCCCCCGCCCGGCCCAGCCTGCCACCTGCCTGGGCCCCCGGGTAAGCTCGGCTGCTGAAGTCGGGACCCCTGCTCAGGAGATGCTGTTTGGGTGGTTAGCACACTCACCCCTCCACCGCACCCTGCCCGCCCACCCCTCCATCGTACCCTGCCCGCCCACCCCTCCACCGTACCCTGCCCGCCCACCCCTCCACTGCACCCCGCTCACCCCTCCACCGCACCCTGCCCGCCCACCCCGTCACACGAACCTTGCTCCCCGTTGCTGCCCATCTAGCTTTCTTCCCACTTCGATTTCCTTCCTTTCCTTTCCTACAATCAAAGCCCTAAGAAAAGAGTAAGACACCGTGAGAAAAGAATAAGCAAAATCCACGAGCACTGAAAGAAGTAAAAAAATGCAGCTTGGACAATGTACAGGGGTGGGCGGGTCTGAAGAGCGTCTGGGGCAGCTCCAGAGAGAGCGAGGGGCAGGTCACTGCGGGGCTGGACTGGAGGACCCGAGGCGGGCCAGCAGGAATGTGGGGAGCAGGAAAAGATCCCCCCAGGGTAGCAGCGGGGCCTCTGGAGAAGCAACCTGTGAAGCAAAGGCAGAGCAAGACAGTCCCCATTCAGGCCAACCCTGAGGGGGGAAGCCGCTCCCCGGGGGACCCTCACCTAGCGGGGGGCTCTTCTTAAGGACTCTTCGAATAAGGCTGGTAACAATAACAGCATTTCGCAGCTTGCCAACTTGAAATAATTGGACCAAGAAATATTATTACATAAAAACAAGATTGCAAAGCATTGTGAGTGTTTCCTTCAGGAGTCACGTGTTACAGAATTAAGCGTGCACTTAGAGAAGACCAGTTGCCCGTAAGTGCACATGTTGAAAGCTAGGACAACAAAATTATTTAGAAAATTTGCAGCAGAGCAAATACGCCCCTTAAACCCAGCAGCTGAATGTAGCAAGCATAGGAGCAGTTAATGAACTAGACAGCAGAGGAAGGGCAGTACCTGGGAGTTTCTTCCTCATCAACACTCACAAAAGGATACGTGTATGAAAAAGCTAAAGAATTAAAACTAGAGAAAAGTTACATGTAAATAAAAGATATTTTAAATGAATAATGGTGTACCTTACACAAAGATTTAAAATAAATTTTATTTCTCACCAACAATGTCCTCAGTTTCCCTCCCAGTCCTGGTGAAGTGATGGGTGTTGGCACATTGTAAGACTGAAACCCAATCAGGAACAACTTGGTAACTGTATCTCATGGTGGTTCAACAACAACAAAAAATAATAGCGCTGTAGCACTGTCTCCTGTTGTTCATCGATTTACTTGAGCGGGCACAAGTAACGTCTCCATTGTGGGACTTGTTACTGTTTTGGGCATATCAAATACACCACAGGTAGCTTGCCAGGCTCTGCTGTGCGGGTGGGATACTCTTGGTAGCTTGCCGGGCTCTCCGAGAGGGACGAAGGACTCAAACCTGGGTTGGCTGTGTGCAAGGCAAACACCCTACCCGCTGTGCTATTGCTCCAGTCTGAGGCAAAAAGTAGTGCATATAAACTTGTTGCAGAAGGAATAAAGTTGGTATATTTGAGAAAATGTAACAGGCCCAGAATAGTGGAAACAGAATGAGCAAAACTTTTTAAAAAAAATTTTTGTTTGTTTTGGGGCTACACCCAGAGGTGCTCAGGGATTACTCCTGGCTCTGCATTTAGGAATCACTCTTGGCAGTGCTCGGGGGACCATATGGGAGAGCAGGAAAAATTTTAATGGGATTATATCAAATAATTAGGCAAGAGATTGTCTCATTCTGCCTCCTAAACCAGGCAAAACTGAGGTATTATTTTAAAGTGAGAAGTTTTGAGGTATTAATGAAAGCAGCTAGATATATTTTAAAACAATGAATTAAAACAAGAAAGCATTAGACTCTAAAAAAAGACTAGGCAAAATCGCATCGTATTATAGCTGCATATCATAAAGATAATACATCATGAATGTTATGAATGTAACATATAAACATAGCATACAATTTCAGGAGAATTTGATTGGCAGAAAAAACAATATTTCAATTCAGGTTAGTATTACTTTATGCTAAAGACAAACAAAACCTCACACATATATCATAGATTTAAACCACATAAACATAGATATAACAAATTAGAGAATCATGTATCATTACAAAGTGAGGTTATCTTAGAATTAAAACATTGTTTAATATTTAATTTCAGTTAATGTAGTGTCCAACAATGAGAGATGTTACTGGTGCCTGCTCGAGCAACTCGATGAGCAATGGGATGACAGTGACAGTGACAGTGACATGATCATAACAAAAGAAAAAAATTGATATATGAAAGGAAAACAATTTTCAGAAAACTAGAAATAAGAGATTACTTCCCCATCCTAAAAAGAAACACTTGCAGATTGCTCCAGCTACTAGTTTGCAACACTTCTGTTCTAATTTTAAAATTTCAGCTGGGTACAATAAAGGTAAAGCAATTGAATATAGATTTAAAAAATAGAAATTTTCTTAATTTGTAGATTAAAGTGATCTTTATGTAGAAAATCCAAGGAAATTTGTTTTAAAAGTTACAAGCACTAATATGTTTCACAAAAACATATGGCTGCATGGTAAAGTGGGAAGCACCCCTAAAGGAGCAGGCTGAGGGTTCTGGTGGACACCGTCTACTTAAGCTCCCACACGGCCACGATCCAGAGACACACAAATGAATCTTGGACCTAACAGCTTGCTGCAGAGATGGCCCGGGACTTTGCAATAGGCCCTCTGCACTCGGGTGGGTGTTGTCCCTCCGCCTGCCCCCTAAGAGCTCTGGGGGCCGCCACTTTCTAGAAGCCATCGAGAAGCTCCAGGTACGAGGTGCAGTGACGGCAAATCCCAAGTCTCGTGGGATAGGGGAGGAGTGGGCCCTTCTCCTCCCCCCACCCCCGCCCCGATGAGATGCCGAGATGCCGCCACATCTTGCCCACTGTCCACTTAGGCTCCCACACGGCCACAATCCAGAGACATACAAATGAATCTCGGACCTGAGCAACTTGCTGCAGAAATTTCTTCAGACCCTAATTATTAAAATATTAGAACTTCTAGATCATACGGCCACAAGAGGGGCCACACGACATCATATTATATTCATAACAAGCAATACAAAAACACATGGTCTAGCATTGCATTTTCAGCAGGTATAAGGGGTGGTAGGACTGGTCTCAAAACATCGCAGGTAACTAAAGTAGAGAAAGCGTATTTTGCAAATTGTCTGCCACACGGGCTGGGGAGGTGTGGAATGTGGGGGTGGATACTGGGGATTTGGGTGGTGGGAAACGTGCACTGGTGAAGAGATGGGTGTTTGATGACCGTATGATTGAAGTTCAAACATAAAATTTTTGTTACTGTACCTCACAGTGAATTAATAAAAATAAATAAATATTTTTAAAAAGAATTGCTATAATTAAAGACAGAGAAAGTGCAACTGTTTAAGAATTATTTCAGTACCTTGTTTTTCATCAGTATAGGTATTGTCATTAGAAGGACTCATTCACTTATATATATTTAGCATATTTGCTCTTCCATTTCAAATACACATTTGTTGTATATATAAGGTAAAAGAATTCAACTATTTTTTGTATTGATTTGTAGAATACACTATCCCATTTACTTATATATTTATTATTTTATACTTAACTACCATTTGTTCCAAACCAAATCATCAAGAAATTGATAGCTATAACAAAATAAAATATTAACTCACTGAAATGCCAAATAAAAAAAAGAATTTTGGTGAGCAGGTCAGAGAGATAGGCAAGACAGCATGTGGGGTGTTTCCCTTGAACATGACAGACCTGGTTCAACTCCTGGCATAATCCATTATAATAAAATTAAAATAAAAATAAACTTTATATGAAGAATATATTGACAATTAAAAAAAGTGTTGTTGTTGTTTTTTTATTGAATCACCCGTGAGAACAGTTACAAAGCTTTCAGGTTTAAGTCTCAGCCATACAATGATCAAACATCCACCCCTTCACCAGTGCACATGTTCCACCACCAAGACCCCCAGTATTCCCCCCATCCCACCCCCCAACCCTGCCTGTGTGGCTGATGATTTTCACTTCACTCTCTCTTTACTTTGATTACATTCAATTTTTCAACAGAAGACCCATTATTTTTTTTAACTATTTATTACTTTATTTTTTTATTTTTTAATAGTTTATTTATTTTTAATTAGTGAATCACCGTGAGGGTACAGTTACAGATTTATACATTATTGTGCTCATATTTCCCCCATACAAAGTTTGAGAACCCATCCCTTCACCAGTGCCCATTCTCTATCACCAGTAAACCCAGCATCTCTCCCACCCTCCCCAGTCCCGTCTCCCCCCCACCCCACACTGCCACTATGGCAGGGTATTCCCTTTTGTTCTCTCTCTCTGATTAGGTGTTGTGGTTTGCAATAAAGGTGTTGAGTGGCCATTGTGTTCAGTCTCTAGTCTACATTCGGCACGCGTCACCCCTCCCCTGCATGACCTCCGACCTCCGACCAAGGGAACTTGGTGTTCCCTTCTCTGAGTAGCCCAGAATGAGAGACCAGCCTCTAAGCCATGGAGTCAACCTCCTGAATACCCACTATTATTATTTGGAATTTTCCCCCAACTATCAGACCTGCCGAAAAGGAATCATTAGATAATTTGGTTTCTATTGCTGTTAATAAAGAGGATATGATGTCGTGCGGCTGTGAATTTTGGATTTCTGGTGTTTTAGTCCAGAGGGATTTCTGCCAGATGCTGCCAGTTTCCAAGATTGGTTTGTGTGCCTCTGGAATTGTGGCCGTTCAGGAGTTGAGGAGCCGTTCATGGGTGGCCACTCGGGGTCTCATCCGGGCAGGGAGCTGGGCCGGTTCCCTCCCCCATCCTGAGAGTCCCCCAGTATAGTGACAATTTTAAAGTTTACATCAAATTGACAGCTTTAAAAATACAAATATTGGGGCTGGAACTGTAGAACAGCAGGTAGGGCATTTGCCTTGCATGCACCCGACCCGGTTTTGATCCCTGGCATCCATATGGTTCCCCTAGCATGATCAGGAGTGACTCCTAAGTGCAGGGACAGGAGTAATCCCTGAACATTGCCAGGTGTTGCCCAAAATACAAAGAAACAGAATTCAAAAATTTCAAAACTATAAAGAAAAATATGGAGACTTTGAATCATGTAATGAAATAAGTAGGCCAAAGCCTGCCCCTAAATGAAGCACATGCATCTGAGGGTTTGAGCCAGTTCCCAAACCTTCAGGGTGTTGTTGTCTCAACTGTAAGCAGACTGTAGAGCAAGACAAATCATGTAAAAAATGGTCTAATTTACAAAATAAGGCTAAGAATGACTTGATTTTGAAACAGGAATGTAAATGTTCTTTTATAAATATCACTTTATTCCATTGATGTTGAAAGATGTTTAAAATAATGCAACTTGATTAGTTTGAGTAATATCAAAACAAGTGTGGGTTAATAATGGAAAGTCAATTAATAGAATGTCCCTTTCACATATAATATTCATTCTTGAGTACTTTATTCCCCAATTCCCCACAGAAAGCAATCTCTTCCTCCTTATGCGGAAGCGGCTTTCCAGAGTCATTATGGGAGTAGGGAAGACACAAAGTAAATTAACCTGTTGAAATCAATAACTTGGATAATGATTTTCATAAACAAATCCCGGATATGTCAAGCATTTAAAGTTATCTACTAGCATTTATGAATGGGTATTTCATGTATTTCTCTTAAAGTGATAAGTGAAAAACTTGAATCTATTACATTAAATTTCTTGTTAATTTGCAAACTGTTTTGAAACAGATAAATTAAAATTTGTTGTCAGTTTATTATATTCTTAATATCTATTTGTAAGCTTTGGAATGCAAAAGTGTCAAGTAATTGAGATGATTAAAATGAATTTGAGTATGTTACATCTTTAAGTATAGGTTGAGAAACTGGAGGCCATTTAATTTATTCACTGTATTCCTGTCATCCTGTTGCTCATCACTTTGCTTGAGCGGGTGCCAGTAACATCTCCAATTGTCCCTGTCTCATGCTAGTGTAGTCCAATGGTGTCTGCTCACTCCAGGAACATGAAGAGCACGTTATCGTTACTGGTTTTGGCATATAGAATACGTCATGGGTAGCTTGCCAAGCTCTTCTGTGCGGGCGGGATATCCTCAGTAGCTTGCCAGGCTCTCTGAGAGGTATGGAAAATGAGTAGGGAGTGCCTTATGATGTGTCACACAGCTGCAAAAGCCACATGGTCCAGGAATATGTTCTTTCGTATGTGAGGCTCTGCCCAACCGTGTGGGAAGAAGCCTGGAGCCTGGCGGCAGTTGGGGTGTGGAGGTCAGCTGCCAGGGCTGGGTCCCTTGGGGTGGGGAGAGCCCTCACCCGGCCCCCTCTGGGGTGCCCAAACACAGGGTGGCATGATTATGGGGGCCTCACTTTATGCTCCCTTCCGGGAGAAGCAGCCGTGAGTCCTGGATGGTGGCCGATGAGGAGATTATCTGCGCTGGCAGGAGGTGGCTTCTGGGCATGACCTCTGGGCCTGAGAAACGAGGGGAAGCAGGCAGAGGATCTCTGCTCCTGGGTCCTGTTGAGCCCAGAGTCCAAGGTCACAAAGTTCCGCATTACCTGGGTTCCGTGGGACTTCATTCATGCGAGAGGCTCAGCCCCCTGCATGTGGGAAGCGGCCAGGAGTGTGGTAGCAGTTGGGCTGTGGAGGTCGGCTGCCGGGGCTGGGTCCCTCGGAGCGGGGAAGGCTCTCACCGCCCCTCTCTAGGGTGCCCCGAATGAAAACATTAATTTAAAAATTTTTTACTAAAAAAATAATCATTAAAAAATATTATTAAGCTGAAAAAAATCTCTGATGTCTTAATTTTAGTATACCGACAGTTAAGTGTTTGAATGTGTGTAATGGCTACATGGCTTTGAGTTTAGATCTACCCAACAGCCTGGGAATAGCAACTACAAACGAGAGTCTGCACCACAGGCACACAGGCTGAGCAGGTTAAAACACACAACTTTTAGGATTAAAACAATCTTCTGATCAAATTTTGCTCCTCTGTATGTTGGCAAATGTGATGCTGGAAGCAGGAAATTAGAAGACAAAATAGCAGTTGTGGATGATCTCACTGAAGTAAACATGGAAGGGCATGAAACAGAAGCAGACTGAGAAAAATAAAAGACAAAGCAGCAGACACGAAGAAAGAGAAGGTGCTCAGGGAGATCAGCTACAAAAGGGGAAGTTGAAAAAAAACAAACAACAAAAATAGAAAGATGGGTCAGAGCGGTAGTACAGAGAGTCAGGCGAATGCAGAATTTCTTACATAAATATCACTTTGTTCCATTGATATTTGAATATGCTTAAAATAATGCAATTTGACTAGTTCGGATAATATAAAAATAAATGTCTTACAAGTGGCAGGCCCAGGTCTGATGCCCAGCCCCACATATGGTTCCCGTGTGCCCCAGGAGTGATCCCTGAGCACAGAACCAGGAGTAACTGCCAGGCCTTGCACCCCTCCCTGGAAAAAAAGGAATAAACTTTAAAAAAATATAAATACAAGCGTATAAGCCCAAATTCTGGGGGAAAGTTTTAGCTTTTTTCTTTGCATTCTGTTCTCAGGAAAGCCAGCAAGATGCAAACCAGAGGGGAGAGAGGCCCGGGGTAAGCATGAAGAGGTCTGGGGAAGCGTTTCAACTTGTGTAACTGTGAGAAGCAGGGAAGACTGAGCTCAGCGCCTCTCCCAGGGGACTCGGACACGCTGGAGGAGACTTTGGGCACTTGGGGCAGGTCTTGAAGTTTCGGTAAAAGTTTCTGTCTGTCGGCCCGAGTAAAGTAAAGGAAGAACTTAGGGAAAGCTCGGGGCTGTGGCTGACAGAAACAAGAGCAGAAGAGCCTCTGATTCTAGGGAGTTTCCCTGAAAAGTAAGCCCGCGGCCCACATCACTGCATTCTCTGGAATCAGGAGCCACAGTCGGAACTAGCGGGTGACAGAGACCTCGCAGTGTTTGCAAACACGCGGCTGCCACGCGCCCAGGCTGTGTCTGGGAATGATGTGTTTTCTAAAAATGAGTGAAGAAGGCCTTA
Organism: Sorex araneus; assembly: GCF_027595985.1. Lineage (NCBI taxonomy): Eukaryota > Metazoa > Chordata > Mammalia > Eulipotyphla > Soricidae > Sorex > Sorex araneus. The sequence goes on from NC_073306.1 coordinate 142,723,796, forward strand.
TGAACACCAGATAAATAAAATGTGCACAAATATACAACAATAACGATAGCCTGCAAAATCATATTTACTATAATTTAACAAAAATGCCACAGATTGTGTTGAAATTTCCTGAATTTCTCGTGATGAAGGGTCCACTGACATCACGGAAGGGAAGTGCCTCTATAAAGTATTAACTATGTTTTCCAGGCATGTGTGTTCGTGAGAGGATGCGGCAAGGAGGGAGGGAGGTAGGGGAGAGACGGGTCAGAGAGATACGCCAGGCTAGTGTCTTTAGAGTGGCGACAGCTGGCGGGAAGCGAGGGTGTTTCCAGAGGATTCACAGGAACGAGCTGAAGGGCATCATTAGGTGGGGGGCGCTGAGCACTGGGTGCCCCTGAGAGAGGCCACACGGCGCACGCGGCACGTGTGGGCACATGGAGAAATCACGCTCATGCATGGCACTGTGAGAAAGCATGGAAGCACGTGGGCACAGGCGGACACATGGACGCCAGCAGGCACCTGTGGAGGGAGAGGTGAGCACCCTCTTCCCCCGCAGGTTCATCTGGCACCCATGCACGTAACACCTTTACTGGGAAAATGGAAGAAAATGGAAAATCTGGTTGCGTCCCAGTCATGCCTAAGGAATATTCGGTAATCCTTCAGAGAAACACAGAAACCAGTTCATTTAGGAAGAGATTAAATATACAAGCGAGCAATTCTAAATGTAAAGATCATTCTACTTCAAGAAAAAACTGACAGACATATATAATCCCGTGTTGTTAAAGAAATTATGGGTGTTTCACAGTATTTTCATGAAGAAAATGATAGTCTCAGTTTCACCAAGTATACTAAACACACAAACAAGCCTTTAATAGCTGCTTTAAAAATATATATCTAAAGATAAAATATTCTTAGGCCGTTTTATGAGAAAAACAAGACCTAGCACAATCAGCTTAATGTGTAAGTAAGAAAAGTGATGTGCAATCTCACGAGGACATCAGAGACACCGTGGTCCCACCCACCAAATTTTTCAGCATAAGAGAAATAATGTGATTTATCACATGTAGGTGTAATTGCCGACCGTCTATCTTCACTCCCATTCCTTCCCATTCCAGTCTGTCGCATGAATTTCTCGAGGGTGGCACTGAAGAGTTTCGGTGAAATGGTATCACCCTGCCACACCCCTCTCTTTACATCAACGATCACTTCCTTGTAGAATGGTGAGATCCTGGTGGTGAATCCACAATACAGCTCGCGGAGGATTTTAATTTACTGAGTTTGAACGCCCTGTTTGGCCAGGGCTTCAATGACCGCCTCAGTCTCAACAGAATTGAAGGCCTTCTTTAAGTTGATGAACTTCAGACAGAGCGGCATCTTGAACTCTCGAGAAACTTCAGTGAGTTTGGTCACTGGAAGATAGACGGTCGGCAATTACACCACCTCCACTTTGCTGATGACATCGTTCTCATAACACCAAACATTAGCCAAGCGGCACAAATGCTTGCTGACTTCGACCACGAGTGTGGAAAGGTCGGATTGCAGCTGAATCTCAACAAGACAATGTTCTGAAAAACGAACTGGTCCCTGAAGCTCCATTTGCTCTCAATGGAACAAACATCTCCGAATGTAGCAGCTATGTGTACCTGGGTCGAGAAATCAACATGAGGAATGACTTGGTGCCAGAACTGTGCAGGAGGAAGAGAGCAGCGTGGAATGCATTCAAGAGCATCGAAGAAGTGGTTAAGAGAATGAAGAGGGGCCGGAGCGATAGCACAGTGGGCAGGGCGTTTGCCTTGCACGCGGCCGACCCGGGTTCGATCCCCGGCATCCCATATGGTCCCCCAAGCACTGCCAGGAGTAATTCCTGAGTGCAAAGCCAGGAGTAACCCCTGAGCATCGCTGGGTGTGACCCAAAAAAGCAAAAAAAAAAAAAAAAAGAGAATGAAGAACCTCCAACTCCGGGCACATCTTTTCGATTCTACCATTCTTCCTGCACTAACATATGCCTCAGAGACCTGGGCCCTACGCAAACAGGATGAGAATGCTATTAGGGTATCCCAAAGAGGAATCGAAAGAGCTATGCTAGGAGTGTCACGTCTCACTCAAGTGAGAGAAGGAATCCGGAGTTCTGACCTCCATCAACGGTCAAGAATCAGGGATGCTGTCTCGTTTGCCAAGGCATCAAAAATCAGATGGGCCGGACATGTAATGCGATTCAGAGACGACCACTGAACTAGAGCTATTACTGACTGGATTCCACGGGACATCAGAAGACCTTGTGGCCGCCCACCAACTAGATGGTCAGATTTCTTCATCAAATCCCTGAATGAATGATTTGAGGCTCTTCCTGTTCCTGGAGCGAGCAGATATCATTGGGCTGCACTGGCACGCGACAGGGACAAATGGAGACGTTACTGACGCCTGCTCAAGCAAATCGAAGATCAACGGGTCAACAAATGACAACAAGTGATCACATGTATGATAACATTGGTTTGTTCTTTCTGCCTTTCTGCAGAGAGCTTAGGTTTATTGGGTTGCTCCCATCACAGTGCTCCCATTCCTCTGTGATTATTTGTAACATCTTTCTTTATGCTCTGTTAACTTGTAAATGTTGCTTTTCTCTTCTCCTTAACATCTTTGCATAGTTAATTCAGAGCAATATCCTTTTTGTATAGACACAGAAAGATAGTTAATGCTATACTTTTATAACTTGGGAGTTAATTTACTCCAGATATTACCTCTGGGGCATTTGTTCTCTCGGTCTAAGCCTCAGTTGCCCTTACTTCTTAGCCCCTCAAAAGTTCTGAACCAGGTCCCGACAAGGGACTGGATGGACACAGGGCAAACAGTGAGCTAACCTAGCATCAAAATGGGCCAGGCCAAAGTGCCATAATGCTTAACTATAAGCTAAGAGCATGGTCATGTACAAATGCTGTCATGATCCAAAAAGTAACAGCCGGATTAGGACCCTGCTAGGGTTCGGAGGTTAGGAATGATTAATTCCTAATCATTAGAAATGGTTAATCCAGCCCAAGCACTGTAGTCTGAGTCTGTGGAGAGATGTCCCCAGGAGAGCCACCCTACATGCTCAATGTATCTCTTACTGTGTCCATACAAAATAATATTAAGAAGTAGAGTAAAGGTGTTAACTAAGATGTTAATTAACTTGTTGGACTAAGGTAAGAGAAACACCCTTAGGTGGTATTTCTCTTCCTCGATCCTGATCTGTGATCAGGAAGGGCTTTTGATAAGTTGATTTTGCTACTGGACAGGGTATAGTGTCTACTCCCAATGCTAGATAGTTGGAGAAAGATGAGAGAGAGAGAGAGAGGGAGAGAGACAGGGAGGGAGGGAAAGAGGTGGGGGTCTCATCTTCAGGACAGCGCCTCTGCTGGGCATGGCCGGGCTCCTCTGGACGTTGGTGCTCTCAGAGGCCTGGTGCTATCATGCCTGGCTTCTGCCATGGCCGCCCCTTGGTCCACGCTGTGGCTTCTGCCCCCAGAAGGAAGCGTGTCCTGTCAGCTCTCCTGGCCCAAGACACCCGTGGGCCCCACAGTCAAAGAAGGAGGCGCCTGACTTTCCTCCTGACCGAGGAGTGTTCCCCGGGGCACCTCCAGCCTGGGGGCCTGGAACACCCTACGGATAAGGAGCTGGTGTGACCCGGGGGTTGAGGCTCTCCCTGGACGGTGGCCTTCAGCGTTTGCTGAGTGGTGGAGAGTCGTCTCCATGGCAAGGAAAACACCTGCTGGTCAGGGGGCAGCGGCGAGCGGAGCTCTGAGACAGCCTGGCCCGAGGCGGGGCCGGGAGGACACAGGGGCCGGTGTCCTTCACACCACCCAGTATTATTTTAGGCTCAGTTTGCAGTTTGGGGTCACATATTTCCAGACAACTGACCACAGTGTTGCTTTCATCCAGACAGAAATATTGCATTTGATTGAACCCAAGATAGCAAGCAATTGAATTTTCTAAATCATAGAGAAGATCTCCTGGATATGAAGTGATTGATTGCGTGCTTAGCTCATAGCAGCCGGCCCGGGCTTCTTGGCCGCAGCCTGTCTTTATGGATGGGGGAGAGCAGAAGTCGGGGTGGGGCGGGGTCACCCAAAGGAGCGGCAGAGAAGTGATGGCTTGCAATGATTCAAGTGTCTTCATCAGACACTCAGACAGGAGGCAATTTAGCCAGACGAAAGGTCATTAACATCAAGAATCTTCTGGAATAAAACAAAAGATTTTTTATTCGCCCCACCCCCACCCCACCCCATACCCAGGAGGAGTGAACATGTAGATTTGGCCTTACCTCTAAATCCAGAAATCCTCAAAAAATAGCAGCTGGGGATGTCACTCTAGCCTCAGTGCCCAGCCTGAGGACAGCCCCCGTGGTTATGCCCATGTGCAGAGAGGGTCTGCAGTGACGCTCCTCGCCGGGAGACGGGGGGGCAGTGCCAGCTCCCGACACTGCACCCGCAACCTCCACTCCGGCTTCCTCCCTGCAGAGAGGTAAGACAGCCTGGAGACGCATAGGCTTATAACGTACGTGTTTGTCGCTACACCCTTCCCCAAGAGAAAGCTCTGAGGAAGGATATCCTTGTCGATCGGAGGCTATTTTCATGTTTGTATCCTCTAGCACATATGAGCATCGAATTAAATATGTTAGATGTGCCCCAAAGCAAAACCAGCAAAGTCTAAATTTCTAGGGTCAAGAGAGAGCTAAAACAAGGCTGTGTACATTAAAATGATATGAACAGAATGACTGATGTATTATTTCAGTAGCTAAACTTTTGTTTCTGACATATTTCACATGAAGGTTTCTAACATTTGTTTATATTTATTACATGGTGGAATATAATTCTACTCTCAATCACAGATGTTCACACACATATGAGTTAAAAACAAAACAAAGATCAATTAGAAATGTGTTCCATTTTTCATGTTATATTTGTGTAACCTTGCACTTCCTTACAAATGAATCATCCTATTCAATGATTCATTGTAAAGAACAGTTCCTTTAAAATGTCTTTCAAAACAAAACAAACCCAGGTTACTAAGTTAATTGTTTTGATCGAATCTACTTCCTTTCAGAATATGCAGACTATTTAAACATACACAGGAGTTCACCATCTGTGATGTTCAAAGCAACTTTGAAACCCCATGCGATGTGATTATTTTAGGCATTGTGAGTCCTTTCTAGAAACCATTTAGTAACTAAGCAGATATTCTAATGACCGTGGTTCAAAACTAAGAATATTAAGAGGACAAGAAATAAATTCATGTGAATGAATATGATGAAATGCATAAGATACAAAATTCTAGATTTAACATGGTCTTATTTTGGCTTCCAATGTTGTTATCACAGATGGGCTGGAGTTAGACAGATACAGAGGATTGGTTGGGAGGGCACCACAGGGATTCGTGTAGACTGGGGGCATACACAGACGCTGAAAGACAGAGCTTCCGAGTCCGTCTTCTCAACCGCCTATGGCTGGGGCGTCTCTCAACACCTGTCCTGGTAGACAGACAAAGGACAACTATCCGGGACAAACGGGCTGGGCCAGAGAGGGGAGGGGGCCAGTGGCTGTGGTTGGGGGATCCCTGCCAGGGGGTGATGATGCAACTAGACACAGATGCTTCCATGCACAAGAAATTCCGAAGCAGGCGAGCTTAGCCTCTCGTCCAGCACTCAGAACCATGTCTGGTGACAACGTGGGAGCTGTGAGTTCGGAGGCAGGATGGGGAAATCTGCTGGATGTGTAGGGAGCTCTCTGACAGAGACCGGGCAGGTACAGGATGCAGACACCCACAGGAATTCAAAGAGAAAGAGGCAGAGAGAGAGATAGAGACAGAGAGACAGACAGGCAGAGACAGACAGGCAGAGAGAGAGAAACAGAGAGAAAGCGAGTGCGTGTCTGCATAGAGACATTCTGAGGGGAGGGTGGTGGGAGGGAAACTGTGGCCACTGCACTGGTGCAGGGATGGGTGTTGGAATGAATGACTCTGTGACTGAAACCCAACCATGATCAGCTTTGTAACTCTATCTCACAGTGACTAAAATATATATATATATATATATATATATATATATATATATATATATATATATATATCCGGAAAGAACTGAAAACTTTCTCATAGTTAGTCCTAAGTCTGAGAAACATATGTGTGAGTACACACACACACACACACACTCACACACACACACACACACACACACACACACACACACACTCAATTCTGGAAGGACCCAGAGCTGCCAGATGGGAAGTCCTTTGTGGGGCAGTGTTGCGAATGGAGTTGGGCCTCGTCCCCTCCGTTTGCTCCCTCAGGCTCTCGATGCAGTGCCCTCGATAGTCTCATCAGCGGGAATGACAGGAAAATGACAGCACAGCGTTCCCATAATGTCAGAATTGAAGGCAAGCAGAAAACTTGCACTGCTATGTTTTATAAAACGAACTCACTTACTCCGAAGTTCAGTTCAATACAGATTTTGCTGTTTTAGATTTACACTGAGTTTGTGAGAAGTATATTTGCAACAAGCGGTTGTATTTGGCCAGAGAATCCATTTTTCCTTGATGCCATATATTATCATTTTATTAGCGGTGTCTTGCATTATGTAATACATTCATAAAAACTTGCAGGGCTGGCCCATGGTTGGGGGAGTCTTCGCTGAGATGAGGGCGGCTGTTTGTCTCTCTGCACATCGGTGTGGTTTGTTAAAATTGGAAACAGCTGTACAGAGGAAATGGCCCTCTAATAAGAACAATGTGTGAAGCCAGCGCAGGGCGAGAGGACGGGCCGTGGAAAGCGGGAGCAGGTTCTAAGGCTGAGTCTGTCCACGGGCAGCTGCTGAGCCACATCTGCTTCCGTCCGCTCTGTGTCCCTCGGGCTCAGAACAATTGATTTCCATTCAGACTCGCCTCCTTAAAATAGTGTTGCCTTCATCTGTTCCATTGTTTGTGTTTTTAATTTGAAACGCTTTATTGGGATAACTGTAGGTTCACATGCAGCTACAACAAATGCCTTCTGCTTTGTTCACATTTAGCAAAACAATAGGACAATGCTCCCGGCAGGATCTTGGCGTGGAGGCGGTCTGCCCTCTGCCCGCAGTGCTTGGGTTTCCCGAGGAGAACGTGCATAGCAGGTGTGTCCACTTCTTGACAGTTTTGAGCCAGGGCAGAGCTGGATTCCCAGGGTCCCACCTAGTGGTCTAGAGTGCCCTCTCCCACATGCCCCCCCCCGACCCGTGGCAACCGACCTCTTCCTCCTCTCTAAAATGTTGTCAATGCAAAGCCATTATATGAGGGTAAGAATGGAATATGAAACATTGAAGGAGTGTTTTTCTCTCTGCATGGCAAAGCTCTCTGGAGATTCATATTATCTAATGCCTGGATTGGAAACTCAATTGCAGTGCGGTGCTGGGGAGTATTCCACGCAATGCATATTATAGCTGACTTAGCCATGCGGTGAATAAAATGTACTGGAGTCATTTCCATTTATTTTGATATTATTTATTTGATAGCAAAAATAAACATATTTTGGGGTATTTTTTTAACTTACGTTTAACTTTATTTAATGGACTAGAATAAAATTTCATATGTTGTTAGTTGGCATTTTCCCCAATAGTTTTGATGCTGAAAATATTTGCAGGTGTTTATTTTCCAATTGTGTATCTTAATCAAAGAGTGTCTCTTCAATCTTTGCCCGTTTTCAAATCAGATTCTTTGTTTAACACTGATAGCTCTTCACTCAGTTCTAGCTATTGTTTTCTTACAATTGTTTTTCAAAAATGTGACTTGCAAGTAATTTCTCCCAGTTTCTCTCTGCATGGTACCTTTCCCAGGAATCCCTTTTACAAACTTTCCTCGAGCAAAGGTCTTTCATTTTAATTAAATACATTGACTTTTCAGGGGTGGGGTGCTGCCCAGCAAGTCAGCCTGTATCCATAGGGTGAGTGATCAGCAGCCTGAAGGTGCCTTCAGGCTTCCTGATACCCCAAAATTGTTGCCATTCCTCTGGCCGGAACTCAAAATCTCAGAACAAAGTTTCCCAAGAAATTAAATAGCCAAAACTTAGGTGTTTGGAACCACACCCACAAACCACCTCTGGCTCAACTATACAAGCTCATTGATCAGCCTTCAGAGAACCATAAATAAATCTCGAAAGAGATCAAAAGCCATAGTTAATCTGGAAACTGGGCAAAGTTGAACAGACCAAGTGTAGATAGGAGGGGGTGGGTCAGCCTGGTGCCTGCCCAGGCAGAGCCCCTGAGAGCCGCTTGCTCCCGTAACTCAAAATCACCTCCATGCCCCTGCCAGACCCACCATCTCAGGACAGACCTCACCAAGACATAATCTGCTGAAAATTCAGGTATGTGGGTTGTGTGACTGAATCTCCAGGCTTTCTCAGGGTCCGGATGGGCTCCTCCCCACAACTCCCCATTCATCTGGAAGCCTCTGTACATCCACACCCTAAAGCTGCCTCCCAGTAAAAAAAAGCTACTTGAGTCCCTTACCTTCCTGATGGAAACACTGAGTGCCCTGAACAAATACAATGACCTCTTAGCACCTATATTGCGAACCATAATGCACAAAAGGAAAAGGAGAGAGAGAAAGAAGAAAAGTGCCAGTCATAGGGGCAGGCTGGGGTTGAGGGTGGGAGGTTGGGGGGAGGGAAATGGGGGATGTTAGTGTGGGAAATGTACACTGGTGGAGGGATGGGGGTTGGATCATTGTATGACTGTATGACTGAAACCCAATAATGAACAGCTTTGTAATGGTCAATCTCACAGATATTCAATAGCAAATTAAAAAAAAAAGTAATACGGAGTTCATGTCAGCTTCAGCCAGCTTAATCAGTGGCTGAATAAACAGCAGTACTCCTACGTTAAAAAAGATAAAAGACAACCCCCCGTCCGCAGTCTGGGGCCTGAAGCCCCCAGACTCGCCTTGCGCCTCTCAGTCACCTCGCTGTGGCCCTGACCCCCTCCTCCTCTTGCTCAGGTTGGTAGGGACGTGTCCACACATCAGGGGTCGTGGTCTCAAAAAGGGGCGTGGCCTCCTTCTGGAGCTTACGCAGCCACAGTTATTTCTCTCATTCCATGCATTGTGCTTTGGCCACATCAATATAATCTATTCCTCTGAAGAATACCCTGGTCATCTTAGTCACTACATGTTAATAGTCAACTAGCCTATCCTATCCTAATTTCACAAAAACTGTCAGTGAACACATCAAGCTGCACATAAAGTCCTTTGTAAAAAAGATCATGGCCCCACATCTTCTGTTGAGGCCCCTCTCAAGCTAAGGAGAGCGCCTGATAGTAAAGCCCATAACAACATGAATAAACATCGAAAATCCCCACCACCAGGAGAGATGAAAGGGAGGATCTCAGTAACCTCAGCAGTGACTTCCCAGAAATACAACCTCCTCTCAGATAAAGAATTCAGAGAGGAAATCATGAAGATGGTTCACGAACTCAAAGCAACGATGGAACGAACATCTAATAAATTAAGGGAGGATATGGATGTAGCATTGAAACGGTCCACCAAGATAATCCAGGAAGAAATGAGAGCAGAAATTTCAAAGCTACGAACAGAAGTGACACAATTAAAAGAATCAGTAGATGAAATAAAAAACTCAGTAGGAACCCTCAATAGTAGAATGACTACAGCCGAAGACAGAATCAGTGAGCTTGAAGACAAGCTGCAGAAAGCATATAGGGAACAACAAATAATGGCAAAAGACCTCAAAATGGCTCTAGAGCGATTTAGAGTCCTAGGGGATGACCTCAAGAGAAACAACATAAGAATCATTGGAGTACCAGAAGCACAGGGATCTAATCCCAATGAAAAAACACAATTAAAGACATCATTGCTAAGAAATTCCCAGGGCTACAGAATTCGGACATCCAGATCCAAGGAGTCCGAAGGGTACCAGCTAAAAGGGACCCAAATAAAAAATCCCCAAGGCATATCATAGTCAGAATGATGGATGCCGTGGATAGAGACACAATACTGCAAGCAGCAAGATCAAAGAAGGAGATCATATATAAAGGAGCACCCCTTAGATTCATAGCAGACCTATCAGAAGAAACCTTCCAAGCCCGAAGACAATAGTGGGATATAGTGAAAAAACTTAATGAAATGAACGCCTCACCAAGAATACTTTACCCGGCTAAATGCTCAGTTAAACTTGAAGGAACCATACACTATTTCATGGAGAAGCAACAGCTCAGGAACTTCATAGACTCAAGACCAAATTTAAAAGAAGGACTCAAAGGGCTACTATAAGACAAGGAAAAAAACCTATAGAACAAAAAACCCTACAGAAAAACGGCACAAAATCCCATGACAATAATTTCTCTTAATGTTAACGGTCTAAATGCACCAATCAAGAGGCACAGAGTGGCAAAATGGATTCGGAAACTAAACCCAACTTTCTGCTGCCTATAAGAAACACATCTGAATAGTCAGAACAAACACAGACTCAAAATCAAAGGATGGAAAACAATCCTGCAAGCAAACAGCTCCCTCAAAAAAGTGGGGGTGGCCATACTAGCATCCGACAACATAGATTTCAGGCTGAAAAAGATCAGAAGGGACAACGAAGGTCATTTTCTATTCATCAAGGGATATGTACAACAGGAAGAAATCACACTATTAAATGCATATACGCACTAATAAACGACCAGCTAAATACTTAAAAGAACTCCTAACAGAATTTAAGGAGGACATAACTAGCACCACGATAGTAGTTGGAGACTTCAACACTGCCTTCTCACCTCTGGATAGATTGACAAGAACAACACTCAGCAAGGAAACGATGGCTCTGAAGGAAGAAATGGAGGAGACAGGGCTAATAGACCTATACAGGGCTATACACCCCAAAAAGAAAGAATACACATTCTTTTTCAGTGCACATGGATCATTTTCCAAAATAGACCACGTTCTGGGTCACAAATTATACCTTAATAGAATCGGGAAAATAGAAATTGTATCAACTATCTTTTCAGACCATGATGCACTGAAGATGGAAGTTGATCACACACAGATGCAGAGAACCAAATCAAACACTTGGAAATTAAACAACTCACTATTGAACAATGAGTGGGTCACAAAGGAAATCAAGGAGAAATAAAAAAATACCTCGAAACAAACGAGAATGAAGACACAAGCTACCAGAACCTATGGGATGCAGCTAAAGCTGTGTTAAGGGGAAAATTTATAACTCTGCAAGCTTTCCTCAGAAAGGAAGAAAGGGCCTATATATATATAGCTTGACTTGGCAGCTCAAGATCTTAGAAGAGGACCAGCAAAAGGAACCCAAACCAGATCAAAGGAAAGAAATAATAAAACTTAGAACAGAAATTAATGATATGGAAACCCGAAAAACAATCCGAACAATCAGTGAAACAAAGAGCTGGTTCTTCGAGAAAATAAATAAGATTGATAAACCACTAGCAAGACTCACAAAGAGAGAGAGAGAAAACCCTAATAAACTGAATCAGAAATGAAAAGGGGGACATCACAACAGAAACCAAGGAGATCATCAGAGACTACTTTGAAAGTCTGTATGCCACAAAACAAGAGAACCTAAAAGAAATGGATGAATTCCTTGATTCCTACAATCTCCCAAGACTGAACCAAGAAGACTTGAAATACCTGAATAGGCCCATAAATATCAAGGAAATAAAAACTGTAATCAAAAGTCTCCCCCAAAATAAAAGCCCAGGTCCAGACGGATTCACTGGCAAATTCTTCCAAACATTTAAAGAAGATTTGTTGCCAGTTCTCCTCAAGTTTTTCCAGTAAATTGAAAAGGCAGGAACCCTCCCAAACAGTTTCTATGAGGCACATATCTCCCTAATACCAAAAGCAAACAAAGACACCACTAACAAGGAAAACTATATACCAATATCCCTGATGAACACCGATGCGAAGATCCTCAACAAAATACTAGCAAATAGAATCAACAACTCATCAAAAATATCATACAGCATGACCAAGTGGGATTCATCCCGGGGATGCAAGGATGGATCAACATTTGGAAATCAATCAACATAATCCATCATATCAACAAAAATAAAGATAAAAACCATATGATCATATCAATAGATGCAGAGAAAGCATTTGACAAGATCCAGCATCCGTTCATGATAAAAACTCTCACCAAAATGGGTTTTGGAGGAACTTTCCTCAAGATAGTCAAAGCCATCTACCACGAACCTATGGAAAGCATTATCATCAATGGGGAAAAACTAAGGGCCTTTCCTCTAAGATCAGGGACAAGACAAGGATGCCCACTCTCACCACTTTAATATAGTACTGGAAGTACTAGCAATAGCTATTAGGCAAGAAAAAGATATTAAGGGGATTCAGATAGGAAAGGAAGAAATCAAGCTCTCACTATTCGCAGACGATATGATACTATATCTAGAGAAGCCTAAAAGTTCTAGTAAGAAATTCTTAGAAACAATTGACCTATACAGGAAACTCGCAGGCTATAAAATCAATACCCAAAAATACATGGCCTTCCTGTACGTAAACAATGAGACAGAGGAAAGGGACATGTAAAAAGCAATCCCGTTCACAATCGTGTCTCAGAAAATCAAATACCTTGGAATCAGCTTAACTAAAGAAGTAAAGGACCTCTACAAAGAAAACTATAAAACGCTACTCCATGAAATAAAAGAGGATATAAGGAAATGGAAACATATCCCCTGCTTATGGATAGGGAGAATCAACATTGTCAAAATGGCAATACTCCCCAAAGCATTATACAGATTTAACGCGATCCCTATAAGGATACCCATGACATTCTTCAAAGAAAGGATCAAGCAATCCTGAAATTTATATGGAACAATAAACGCCCACGGATAGCTAAAATAATTCTTGGGGAAAAGATGATGGGAGACATTATCCTCCCCAACCTTAAACTCTACTACAAAGCGGTAACAATTAAACAGCATGGTACTGGAACAAAGGCAGAGCGCAGACCAATGGAAGAGAGCGGAATATCCCTACACACAACCCCAAATGTATGATCATCTAATCTTTGATAAGGGGGCAAGAAATGTGAAGTGGAGCAAGGAAAGTCTCTTCAACAAATGGTGCTGGCATAACTGGACAACCACATGCAAAAGAATGGGCTTAGACCTTGACCTGACACCATGCACAAAAGTCAGATCAAAATGGATTAAAGACCTCAACATCAGACCACAATCCATAAGGTACATTGAAGACAAGGTCGGCAAAACCCTTCATGATATTGAAGCTAAAAGTATCTTCAAAGAGGACATGGAACTAAGCAATCAAGTAGAAACAGAGATAAACAAATGAGACTATATTAAACTAAAAAGCTTCTGTACTGCAAAAGATACCTACCAGGATACAAAGACAATCTACAGAATGGGAAAGGATATTCACTCAATACCTATCTGATAAGGGGTTGACATCAAGGGTATATAAAGCACTGGTTGAACTCTACAAGAAGAAAACATCCAACCCCATCAGAAAATGGGCTGAAGAAATGAACAGAAACCTTTCCAAGGAAGAGATACGAATGGCCAAAAGGCACATGAAAAAATGCTCTGCATCACTAATCATCAGGGAGATGCAGATCAAAACAACTATGAGATACCACTTCACACCACAGAGAATGGCACACATCCAGAAGAACAAAAGCAACCGGTGTTGGCGTGGATGTGGGGAGAAAGGGACCCTCCTACACTGCTGGTGGGAATGTCAACTGGTCCAGCCCCTTTGGAAAACAATGTGGACTACTCTCAAAAAATTAGAAATTGAGCTTCCATTTGATCCAGCAATACCACTGCTGGGAATATATCCTGGAGAAACAAAAAAAGTATAGTCAAAATGACATCTGCACTTATATGTTCATCGCAGCACTGTTTACAATAGCCAGAATTTGGGAAAAAACCCAAGTGCCCGAGAACAGATGACTGGTTAAAGAAACTTTGGTACATCTATACAATGAAATACTATGCAGCTGTTAGAAAGGATGAAGTCATGAACTTTGCATATAAGTGGATCAACATGGAAAGTATCATGCTAAGTGAAATGAGCCAGAAAGAGAGGGACAGACATAGAAAGATTGCACTCATCTGTGGAATATAGAACAACAGAGTACTAGACTAATACCCAAGAATAGTAGTATATAATACCAGGAGGTTGGCTCCATAGCTTGAAAGCTGACCTCACACGTTGGGGGAAAGTCATTCCAGATAGAGAAGGGAACACCAAGTAATATGTGATTGGAAATCCTGCGCGGGAAGGGAGATGCGTGCTGAAAGTAGACTAGAGACTGAACAGGATGACCACTCAATATCCCTATTTCAAACCACAACACCCAAAAGGAAAGAGAGATATCAAATTGGCATGCCCTGCCACAGAGGCGGAGTGGGGTGGGGGGGATGGTACGGGGGGGGGGGTGGGAGGGATACTGGGTTAATTGGTGGTGGAGAATGGACACTGGTGGAGGGACGGGCTCTTAAACATTGCATGAGGGAAAAACAAGCACGAAAATGTGTGAATCTGTAACTGTACCCTCACTGTGACTCACTAATTAAAAAATTAAATTTAAAAAAATAAAAAAAATAAAAGTACCTCATCAAAAAAAAGATAAAAGAAAAAAGAAATACATTGACTTTAAAAATTTTTTATTCATTTTTATTTTATTTTATTTATTTCTTTTATTGAGGGATCATGGTTCTGGTGTCAGGTATAAGATTATTTTGTCTACTACCTATCTCAAATATTTCTACTACATTATTTTCTTCTAAAAGTGTTGAGTCGTAAAAGTGGTACATTTTGATTTCAGTTTTAAGTGTGCAGTTAAGGTTCATCTTAACTTTTGGTTTATCATGTCACATTGTCCCATCATCAAATAGCATTTGAACCATTGTCAAAAATCAGGTGAATAAATTTGTGTGTGGCTGTTCTGGATTCTCTATCTTGTCCTCTGGGCTGTATATGAATTGTATCTCTAGAGTAAAATTTAATAAGAAAATTATTCTTCCAATCATAGACTTCTTTGATAAGATTGTCTGAGATGTTGTATAATCTGTGTCTTGCATGGCACAAAATTAATGTATTTATGTCTACAAGCAATTTTGTTGGGATTTGGTAGGAATGTCACTGACCTCCCTCTGCCCCCCATGATGAATTTGAGGTGCACTGACACTTTCGTAGTGTTGATTCTTTTTTTTTTTAATTTAAATTTTATTGAATCACCATGTGGAAGGTTACATAGTTCTCAGGATTATGTCAGTTATACAGTACTCAAACACCCTTCCCTTCACCCGTGCCCATATTCCATCACCAACCACCCCATTATACCTCCCGCCCCCCCAGTCCCCGCCCTTGTAAGTGATAAGTTTCACTTTGTTTACGCTTTATCTTGGTTACAGTCCATGTTTCAACACATAACTCACTATTGTTGCTAGGGTTTCCCCCCAAAAAAGAAAAGACAGTCCCACTGTCAAGGAAGCATTTGATGGCTCTCCATTGCTGAGAATGTAGAGATATTAAGTCCCGCTGTTTGTTACATAACTTTTCTATTTTTTTCCCCCCTCGTCCCACGCCACTGAGATCACGCCTGTTTAGTAATCACCACGCTGCCTGACAAAGGGAAAACAAACCAAAAAAGATGGTTATTTCTCGTCATCAGCCGGCGTGGGGCTCTGGCTTAGTTGATAGTCTGGTAGAATGTCTGCAAGCAGTTTCTGGAACCAAAAGTAATACGCTGGTATCGGCCCCGGCTCAAGATTCCACCAGCGTCCCGCTGTTCCAAGTACATAATAATTTATTCCCTTGTATCCCATTCCCACGCCACCAGGTCTGTGTCAGCTTAATGGACATCATACTATGGTTAACGCCACGCCTCGTTTCTTCCCGAGAAAGAAGGATATTTCTTCTCAGCCGGCGTGGGGATATGGCTTAGTTCAGTCTATAGACATGGCTACCACTTTGGTAGCCTTCAATATTTCCGCAAAAGACTTACTATTCTTGTTAGGATTTCCCACCAAAGTCTGACCCGTTAAAAGGGAACCATTTCATATTGGTGATGATTAGATGACATTAGGCTGCCGCGGCCGCGCGGTTTTGGGTTTCTATATAAAGTCCAGGGAAAATTCTGCCTAAAATTCTATCGCTACAATCTTTTACCCTTCAACAAAAAACGTAGTACTATTGTTTGGAGTTTCCCCCCCGTTAAGCCCTGCCATAAAGGAACATTTACACGTTGCTGACAATCAAGAGATATTAGGCTGCTATCGCAGCCGCGCGGTTTTGGATTTCTATATGAAGTCCAGGGAAAATTCTTTTGGTAATTGCATCACTCGCTGGCAGCGCCTGGACCAGAAGCTCCGAGCACACAGTTTGGAGGCATTTTGGGGGCGCCACTCGTGTCCAAAGTGGTTCAGTTGCCTCCGGGGTCGATCTCGCTCGGGGCCGGAAAGGAGCGTCCCCACATGGCTCTGTGCTTAAATGTCGGCCGGCACAGGGCAGATTCGGAAGTCCCGCCCATCGGCTATCCCGGGCTTCCTGTATAGTCTAAAAACTGGCTATTGCCTCGCTGCATTCAAAAAGAAAGAGTCGAGAGAGAAAAGACCATACCCTGCCGGCAGCGCCTGGGCCAGAAGCTCCGAGCACACAGTTTGGAGGCATTTGGGGGCGCCGCTCATGTCCAAAGTGGTTCAGTTGCCTCCGGGGTCGATCTCGCACGGGGCCGGAAAGCCATAGTGTTGATTCTTGTGACCTATCAACGCCACTGTCTCCACTTCAGCCTGTCTGTGATTTTTACATCAGTATACTATTTTGTAGTACTCAGCACTTAGACCCTTTTTTTAAGCATTTCGTTTCCTTATAGATGACAGTACACGATGATTTTAATTTCAGAATGTGTCTGTTCACTCTGAGGGTCTAGAAATAATTGTTTTCTGAGAGTTGATCTTGTATCTTGCAAGTTTGCTGAACTCATCCTAGAAGGTGTGAAACGGGACTCCTTGGAATCTCCTTCAAGACAGACAAATACGTTAACTGCAGACAAAGACAGCTATATCTGTATTTTTTGCTAACACTCTCTTCACAAGCTGGCATCTCCACCTCTCTTTCCCAACCTGCTGAGCTGGCCATGAGTAAGCGTGGGGCACCGTTACATGTGTTTCTGCATCAAGCTGAGTATAGGCTTTTCTCCTTTGGACTGTCATGATGAATTTTGCGACTAAAGTTTGAACAGAACCAGTCCACCTAGACTTAATCCCACTCAATTATGGCATGTGTGTATGTACATTTATGTATATCATGGGGTTCTACTTCCTAATATCTTGTTGAGTACTTTTAGCCCAAGTTTATTACAGATATTGGTCTTCAATTTTCATATTTTAGTATCTGTGCCTTGATTCATTATCAGGAATATATTATCATCATCATAAAGTAGGCAGAGAATTGATCTCTCCCCTTATATTTTTTGTGGGAAAAATGATAAGATTGATATTAATTTTTCTTCAGATATCAAAACTCTCCAGAGAAGCCACAGTGATATTCCTTTTCTTGGAACTTTTAAGTTATAAATTTCTTAAGCTTCAGAATCAGATTATGCATTTTTTATGTTTTGATGGTTTTGGTTTTTGAAGAACTGATTAATTTCTTCTAAGTTGTTAAATTTATGAAAAAATATTTGCTTATAACATAATACTGTATTCCTATATCCTGAGATTGATCAAACATATCTTTTACAAAATTTTTTTGAATCATTATGCGATACACAGTTACAAATTTGTTCATGATTGAGTTTCAGTCATAGGATGTTCCACTACCCATCCCTTCACCAGTGCACATTTCCCACAGCCATGCCCACAGTTTCCTTCCCAGCACCCCCAACCCCCCACTCCTGACCTAACCTGTCTCTATAGCAGGCACTTTCTTCTCTGTCCCTCTCTCTGTCCCTCTCTCTGTCCCTCCCTCCCTCCCTCTCTCTCTCTCTCTCTCTCTCTCTCTCTCTCCCTCTCTCCCCCGACTCTCTCTCCCTCACTCTTCCCCCCTCCCTCTTTCTGGCATTATGTTTGCAATGCACGTGCTGACAGGCTGTCGTGTATACTGACTCCCAGCACTCGGTTCTTGTCCGGAGTGGTCGTTTCCAGCTATCGTGGTCATAGTGGCCCTTCTTGTCCTAACTGTCCGCCTCTACCTGTGATGAGTTCCCAGCAGTGGACCAGTCCTCCTGGCCCTGCTTTCTGCTGTCATTAGATATTTCTTTTTTGTCAGTCTGTTGGAGTTTCTTAATTTTATTGTCTTTTTATTAAAAGGTTTTAAAAATTCCCTTCTGCAAAATCAGTGATGTGCTCCTTTGTCATTGCTTTGTGGTCCCTTTTGTTAAATTGATTTACTCTGCAGTTAAGTTTCTTTCTTTTTTTTTTCTTTTTCTTTTTTTTTTGTGTGTGTGTGTGATATACAGGGGTTACTCCTGGCTCTGCACTCAGGAATTACTCCTGGCGGTGCTCGGGGGACCATATGGGATGCTGGGAATCGAACCTGGGTTGGCTGCATGCAAGGCAGACACCCTCCTCGCTGTGCTATTGCACCAGCCCCTGCAGTTAGTTTCTTACAGGACAGGCTTAGAGTCTCGGTTCCTGCTTTCCTCTCCCATCATGAAAGTAGCCTTAGTTTCCACGCAGTGCTGCCTCGGCTCCCGTGTATTTGAATACGGTGTCTTTGCAGTTAGCCAAGCTCTTGAGGTTTTGTTTATTTGTTACCCCTACCTGACTCCTCACTTGAGGTTTGCTCCAGACCAAGGGGGCCATGCCACGCTGGAATCAAACCAGATCTTCTGTCTGACAATCACACACTCGCCCTTGGAGCATTCTCTGCACGTCTGCATTTTGGGAATGTATTTGTTTGGGGGCTAACCTGGCGTTATGCAGAAGCCCCCATTCCAAGTGCAGTGCTTAGGAGTCGCTCCTGGGAATCAGGTGGCACCAAGGGTCGAACCTGAGCTCCTGCATGCAAAGCCGGCGCTCCAGTCTCTGAACCGTCTATAGCCTAATCACATCTGTGTTTAAATTCCCCTTGGATATTTACTTTTTGCTCAATGGTCATTTGTAAAAAACTAAAGCATGCCGACAGGCATGTGCACTCTCGGGCTCTCCGAGCGGCTCTGTCTCACCGCCCGCGTTCGGTGCTCTGGAACCGCTGTGTGTGGCTGTTGGTCAAGGGCAGGCGACGGAAGGAAGAAGGCCAAACTGTTTGCGCGATCAGTTTATTTCATTCTCTCTCTCTGCTTCTCTCCCGGCTCTGGATCTCTCTCTCTGGATCTCGCCCCCCAACCCACTCTTACAGCCTAGTTAAATCCCCCCAGCATGAGGGGGTTGGAGAGTACACATAGGTGTGGTCACAATCAATAGGGATAAGGTTCCTTTCCCTCAGGGGATGCTTCTCCTAGGACAGAGTCTCCTTCAGCAGGACCATCCACCCAAGGGCGGAGTCCCATGAGTGTATTTCTCCTCTCCTCATCCAGCAAACATACAAGCATTCATAATATTAATCATTTTGTATGGACACAATAAGAGATGCATTAAAGCTTATAGAATTGCTCCTGGGGCCATCTCGATCTCAGACTGAAGTGCTCAGGCCAGATCAGTCTTTCCTCTCCCTAGCAGGGTCCTAGTCTCGTCGTTACTTTGGATCATGACAGCATTTGTCCATGATCAAGCTCTTAATTTATAATTAAGAATTAGGCACTTTGGCCAGGCCCATCTCGATGCCAGGGTAGCACATAACTCACCGCTTGCCCTGGATCCGTCCCGTCCCTCGTCGGGACCCTGATTTTGGGGTGCTAGGAACTGAGGGCAACTGAGGCTTAAGTGGAGAAAGCAGATGCCCGTGAGGAAATAATATTCAAGGCCAATTAAATCCCAAGTTACAAAAGCATAATATTGTCTTCTTGTGTCTATACAAAAAGGACATTGTTTTAAAGTAAATTATTCAAAGGACATAAGGAGAGGAGAAAGGCAATATTATTAGTTCAGTGTCTAGGAAGGTCTGACCTTACAAATTAGCAGAGTCAGATTAGGGGAAAAGCTGATTAACTGTTTTGGGGACGAGAGCATAGAGAAGTAGTTACAGCTAAACAAAGGAATGGGAGTGATTCGGGAACACCTTGATGGGTGTGACTGGGGTAAGTCTAAGTTCCGGAAAAAGCCGGGACAAGCTCCTTGTGGAAAGGGGGAGAGGACAAAGTAATGTCATCCTACAGTCATTTACACGTTTTCTCAATGATTATGTGTTTTTCTACTGTTAGCCCTCTAATGACTTCCGCTTTATTTCTGCTATGGGCAGAAATATATTCTTCACGACTTCAGTTAAGGAGTCAAAGATTAAGTGTTCTGTAATTCACAATGCGTTCTCTTCTGGTCAGTGCTCCCTGTGCCTCTGGGGCAATAAACAATTTAGAGTCCCTGGGCGCCAGGCGGGACGCGCTCGTAGAGGCTGGCGGGCGTGTGAGGGCAGAGAAGGGCAGGTCTGCCTGGCCCCGCTGGCCTCGCCACTGGGGGCTGTGGTGGTCCGGCCCCGAGGCGGCCTGGCTCTCTCTGGGACTCAGCGACATGCACGCAGGTAGTCACTGTTCCTCGTGGCCCTTCCCCTCTGCGGTCGGTCACTCCTCTGCTCACTGTCTTCCTCGTGGCCGCCCCCTGCCGTCATTCCACTACTCGCTGGAGACCCCACTTTTCAGAGGATGGTGTCACTTCCTGCTGTCCACACACAGAGTGTGCCCAGGTGTTCACGGTCACTTATTTTACCTTTGATTTAATCTGCAGGGTGTGTCTCGTGAAAAGCATGTCCTTCGGTTTTTCCTCTTTAATCACCTGCTAGTACCTGTCTTTTGATTAGTCTATGACTAATCAGCTCATGATTAAGGTAATTAATATAGCAATGCTTATATCTTCGTGTTATGAATTGTTCTCTGTTTCAGACATTTTAACTTTCTTTTTTTTTTTACCTTATTTAGTTTACTTTCCTCTTTTTAGGGTTATATCTTGACTTATAGGTATTTAAATGCATTTTTAGGTGTTTCATTTATGTTACTAAACTAGATATTAGGCATTTCAGAGTCTTCTTGAATCTGTATTTTACTGCTCAAAGAACTCCAAGTGTAGTTCCATCTGGGGTGTTTTGTTTGTGGAGGGGGTGGTGCTCAGACACTAACCCAGGTTCTGTGCTCAGGAGTGATCCCTGGAGGTACCAGGGAAGCCTCCGATGGTGCAAGGGGCCTAACTGGGGTCTGGGGAGACCACAGGTGGTGCCAGGAGTCTAATCAAGGTCTGATGTACCTGGGCAGTGCCTCATCTCCTTGTCTCACCTCCTTGTCTCACTTCCCTTTCCTCACCTCCTTCTCTTACCTCCTCTTCACCTCCTTCTTTCACCTTCTCACCTCTTTCTCCTCACCTCCTTCTCCTCACCTCTTTCTCCTCACCTCCCTCTCCTCACCTTCTCCTCACCTCCCTCTTCTCACCTTCCTCTTCTCACCTCCTTCTCCTCACCTCCTTCTCTCACCTTCTCCTCACCTCCTTTTCCTCACCTCCTTCTCCTCCCCTCCCTCTCCTCACTTCCCACTCCTCACCTCCCTCTTCTCACCTCCTTTTCCTCACCTCCTTCTCTCTCCCTACCCCCCCACTTAACTTCCCCCAACTTCGGGGTGTCAGATGCTATGATTTCTGCACTAGTAGTCAAACATGGTTTCTGAACCTTGCGAGGAGCTCCGCCGTTAGCTCTGCCTGTGCTCCTCCTCCTCCTTCCCTGGTGCTGAGGGCTCTGCTCTGCTGGAACCTCTTTCTGTGGGGTAGAGGAATTTCTTTTTCTAATAAGCCCGTGATTTCCTGAGGGGAAGTGTTGGCTGGCCGAGGTTTGCGTGGTTTAAGAGTCGGCCACAAGGGATGCTCAGTGAGATGAGGCTGCAGGGGACAATGGGAGTGGTCCAGCTCCGTGGCCGTGTCCACAAGCTCTGCTGTTCCCGTGTGGTTTTTCCAGGATGACTAGAGAGAAGCAGCCACACGGGGCCTTCAGGTGAAAGTTTTGCTGCATGGCCACGGAAGGAAGTGCGGGGAGTCCTGGCAGGTAAGGGCGACTGAAGACAGAGCCGCAGAGACACGGGTGGAGAGAGACGGCGGGGGACAAGCAGGAGCTTCATCGTCTCTGAGTCAGGAGGACAGGAAGGAGCCAGAGCAGGCTCTGAAAAGGGACTTGCAGTAGGAAACAAATCAGGAAGGTGTGAAATTCCAGCAGCCAGGCACCACTGTTTAAGGGGGACTATCAGATGGATGTGCTGCAGGGGGCTGCGGAGCGCATCACGGCCTCTGAGAGAAACCTGAACCGGGAGAGAACCTGTGAGAGAGAGAGAGAGAGAGAGAGAGAGAGAGAGAGAGAGAGAGAGAGAGAGAGAGAGAGAGAGAGAGAGAGAGAGAGAGAGAGAGAGAACCGGCCGGGTTGAGCGAGGGACGGAGTGGAGCAGCCTGGGCAGGAGAGGAGCCACAGGGTCGGGATCTGCTTCTTAAATTTGCAGGCTGTCAGAAGCAGCCGGCTCGGAGGACGCACAGGGCGGCCAGCCCAAGGCCAGCAGGACGACCCCGCTCAGGAGGAAGGAGACCCTGGTGCAGAATTCCGAGGACTTCAGAGAAAGCAGTGAGCGCTCCTGGCAGTGCATTTTATGTTTTCTTTCTGTGTGAAACTGAAAATGAGATCATCTGTCGAGTTTGGTTTTTCTTGGGAGAGTTTTTAAAGCGACTAGACAGTATTAAGTAATTTTAGAGTTTCAGAGAGGGATGATCTTACGGAAAATAGTGGATGAGTGCTTGGCAGTGCCAGGGGATCCAGTTGGAATTAAAAAGAGGATGTCACAAACACACGTGTGAAATGTGAAATGCTGTGCATGTGTGATTACATATCCACATATAGATATACATGAGTAGATGTACAAATACTGAGCTCCGTAGACCCTATTTGGAACATGTATATGTAGTATATATAGTAACATATTATGTTTCTGTGTAAAAATACATGAGGAAAGTTCTAGAAACATTTGAAGATAAAGAATTGGATAGTGATACCATATGTTCACATAGCTGGCATCTACGCTCCAGAAACACTTTCAAGTATTTATCAGCATGTTCATCTATGTGATAAAATTTCAGCTGTTTTCCACTTTATTGTATTTTAAGCATTTTTTCATATGAACAAAGTCTTGTGACTTTTCACTGAGGTAAAGAAACAGGAACGCTCTTCTCAGAGTAAAGCGATTCTCCAAGTTAAATTGGCTGTGTCTCTATGAGATAACTGGTTGCAGTGAACCCTCTGCTTCCCTTCCTGGCACCGTTCAAGTCTCAGTAATCCCGAGGGCAGTGTTCCAACAGGCGCCAGCCGGAAACCGCAGTGATGCAGCGATAAGGCTCCTCTAAACTCTCTCTCAGAGCTTCCCTGTCAGAGCCAGTAGGAATTAGTCTGTCATTCAGCTATCCCTTTTATGTTAGCTGCTGCAAAGTCTAGGGACTCCCAGCCTCCACTTGCTAGAGTAGGTTGATAAATTACTAATTATGGGGTTTAACAGTAGACATTACTCAAGAAAAAAATCTCCAATGCATAGTAACTGTAGCAAATTGGGTTAAATAGGGTTGAACATCAGGTTAGCTTTCTGACTTTCGCTTTTAACACAGGAATTTACAGCACCTTTAAGGTTCTCTAAAAGGTGAAATTTATAATAGTTCCCAGGCTTAGCTTACCTATTTATTGGGTTAAGAAAGTGAAAGTGTGTGTGTGTGTGTGTGTGTGTGTGTGTGTATGCATGTCCATGTGTTGTGTCTATATAAAACACCCATGTGGGTATTTTGAAAATTGAAGATTGCTATTTGAAATTACATCTTAATTTTTATATTTTTCTAGGTATTTTAATTCTTTACATTTTAGAACATTATAAATTCACATTGTCTCACTAACTTCTGGCAGTAGGTTGATTTTTATTTATTTTTATTATTTTTTTATTAGTGAATCACCATGAGGTAAAGTTACAGGTTTACATATTTTCATGCTTGTGTTTCAGTCATACAATGCTCGAGTACCCATCCCTCCACCAGTGCCCATTCTCCACCACCGATGATCCCAGTGTCCCTCCCCCCAATCCCTTCCCCACGCCACCCCTCCCCCCCACCCCGCCTCTGTGGCAGGGCATTCCCTTTTGTTCTCTCTCTCCTTTTGGGTGTTGTGGTTTGCAATAGAGGTATTGAGTGACCATCGTGTTCAATCTATAGTCTACTTTCAGCACTCATCTCCCTTCCTGAGTGGGTCCTCCAACCACACTTTACTTGGTATTCCCTTCTCTATCTGAGCTGCCTTTCCCCCAAGCATTGAGGCCAGCTTCCAAGTCATGGAGCAAACCTCCTGGTACTTATTTCTACCATTCTTGGGTGTTAGTCTCCCATTCTGTTATTTTATATTCCACAGATGAGTGCAATTTTTCTATGTCTATCTCTCTCTTTCTGACTCATTTCACTTAGCATGATACTTTCCATGTTGATCCACTTATATGCAAAGTTCAATTACTTCATCCTTTCTAATAGCTGCATAGTATTCAGTTGTGTAGATGTACCAAAGTTTCTCCAACCAGTCATCTGTTCTCGGACACTCAAGTTTTTCCAGATTCTGGCTATTGTAAACAGTGCTTCGATGAGCATACAAGTGCAGATGTCATTTCGGCTGTGCTTTTTTGCCTCTCCGGGATACATTCTCAGAAGTGGTATTGCTGGGTCAAATGGGAGCTCAATTTCTAATTTTTTTAGAAGTGTCCATATTGTTTTCCAAAAGGGCTGAACCAGTTGGCATTCCCACCAGCAGTGTAGAAGGGTTCCCTTCTCCCCACATCCTCTCCAACAGCGGTTGCTATTCTTTTGGACGTGTGCCAGTCTCTGTGGTGTGAGGTGGTATCTCGTGGTTGTTTTGATTTGCATCTCCCTGATGCAGAGCATTTTTTCATGTGCCTTTTGGCCATTCGTATCTCTTCCTTGGAAAGGTTTCTGTTTATTTCTTCGGCCCATTTTCTGATGGGGTTGGATGTTTTCTTCTTGTAGAGTTCAACCAGTGCTTTATATACCCTTGACATCAACCCTTTATCGGATGGGTATTGGGTGAATATCCTTTCCCATTCTGTAGATTGTCTTTGTATTCTGGTCACTGTATCTTTTGCGGTGCAGAAGCTTTTTAGTTTAATATAGTCCCATTTGTTTATCTCTGTTTCTACTTGATTGCTTAGTTCCGTGTCCTCTTTGAAGATACCTTTAGCTTCAATATCGTGAAGGGTTTTGCCGACCTTGTCTTCAATGTACCTTATGGATTGTGGTCTGATGTTGAGGTCTTTAATCCATTTTGATCTGACTTTTGTGCATGGTATTAGGTCAAGGTCAAAGCCCATTCTTTTGCATGTGGTTGTCCAGTTATGCCAGCACCATTTGTTAAAGTGGCTTTCCTTGCTCCATTTCACATTTCTTGCCCCCTTATCAAAGATTAGATGATCATACATTTGGGGTTGTGTATAGGGATATTCTGCTCTGTTCCATTGGTCTGCGGTTCTGCCTTTGTTCCAGTACCATGCTGTTTTAATTGTTACTGCTAAGTAGAGTTTAAGGTTGGGGAGGGTGATGCCTCCCGTCATCTTTTTCCCAAGAATTGATTTAGCTATTCGTGGGCATTTGTTGTTCCATATGAATTTCAGGATTGCTTGATCCATTTCTTTGAAAAATTTCATGGGTATCTTTATAGGGATCGCATTGAATCTGTATGATGCTTTGGGGCATATTGCCATTTTGACAATGTTGATTCTCCCTATCCATGAGCAGGGGATATGTTTCCATTTCCTCATATCCTCTTTTATATCATGGAGTAGTGTTTTATAGTTTTCTTTGTAGAGGTCCTTTACTTCCTTAGTTCAGCTGATTCTGAGGTGCTTGATTTTCTGGGGCACAATTTTGAACGGGATTGCTTTTTCCATGTCCCTTTCTTCTGTCTCATTATTTGCATATAGGAAGGCCATGTATTTTTGGGTATTGATTTTATAGCCTGCAACTTTACTGTACAAGTTTATTGTTTCTAAGAGTTTCTTGGTAGAGGCTTTAGGATTCTCTAGATATAGTATCATACCATCTAGGAATAGTGAGAGTTTGATTTCTTACTTTCCTATCTGGATGCCCTTAGTATATTTTTCTTGCCTAATCTCTATTGCTAGTACTTCCAGTACTATTTGAACAGAAATGGTGAGAGTGGGCATCCTTGTCTTGTTCCTGATCTTAGAGGAAAGGCCCTTAGTTTTCCCCATTGAGGATAATGCTTGCCATGGGTTTATGGTAGATGACTTTGACTATCTTGAGGAAAGTTCCTTCAAAACCCATTTGGTGAGTGTTTCATCATAAAAGGGTGTTGGATCTTGTCAAATGCTTTCTCTGCATCTATTGATATGATCATATGGATTTTATCTTTACTTTTGTTGATATGATGGATTATGTTGATTGATTTCCGAATGTTAAACCATCCTTACATCCCCAGGATTAATCCCACTTGGTCGTGGTGCATGATCTTTTTGATGAGTTGTTAGATTCTATTTGCTAATATTTTGTTGAGGATCTTCACATCAGTTTTCATCAGGGATAATGGTCTATAATGTTCTTTGTTAGTGGTGTTTTTGTTTGCTTTTGGTATTAGGGAAATATGTGCCTCAGAAAAACTGTTTGGGAGAGTTCCTGTTTCTTCAATTTCCTGGAAAAGCTTGAGAAGAACTGGCAATAGGTTCTCTTTAAATGTTTGGAAGAATTCGCTAGTGAATCCATCTGGATCTGGGCTTTTGTTTTTGGAAAGACTTTTGATTACAGCTTCAATTTTCTTGGTATGAATGGGTCTATTCAGGTATTCCAGTCTTTTTAGTTCAGTCTTAGGAGATTGTAGGAATCAAGGAATTTATCCATTTCTTTTAGTTTCTCTTGTTCCGTGGCATACAGACTTTCAAAGTAGTCGATGATGATCTTTTGAATTTCATTGGTTTCTCTTGTGATGTCCCCTTTTCATTTCTGATTCAGTTTATTAGGGTTCTCGCTCTCTCTTTCTTTGTGAGTTTTGCTAGTGGTTTATCAATCTTGTTTATTTTCTCAAAGAACCAGCTCTTTGTTTCATTGACGCTTCGAATTTTTTTTGGGTTTCCATGCCATTAATTTCTGCTCTAAGTTTTATTCCATGTTCTGGAAATCAAACTTATTCCTCCCAATGTTTTGAGTTTTTGTTGGTATATTCTCATTCAAAAATTGGGGTAGGGGGCTGGAGCGATAGCACAGCGGGTAGGGTGTTTGCCTTGCATGCGGCCGACCTGGGTTTGATTCCCAGCATCCCATATGGTCCCCTGAGCACTGCCAGAAGTGATTCCTGAGTGCAAAGCCAGAAGTAACCCCTGTGCATCGCTGGGTGTGACTCAAAAAGCAAAAAAAAAAAAATGGGGGAGAGGTTATGCTCTGAGAACACTGAATGAAAGAGACTCCAAATGAATCAAATCTTCTGAACCAATAGTTTAAATGTTCAAAATTCTGGGGCAATTTCCCAGTGGTTGTAATTCTAAATAACATTGTGTATGAATAAAATAGAGATGTATTATTTTGTTTCTGTCGATATTCTTTCTAATGCACCCATCTATCTAAGAATGTTCGTGCTGGAAATCCGGGAACTCAGCATGGGTTAATACATAACCCAAAGGGCAGTTTACTGCCAGGCATGACCGGGAGTGGCAGGGGCACGTTGAGATTATTACCTTTAGTAGTGGACACACGTCAACTCCTTCTCAAGTCCACATTTATTGACCTGGGTCTGTGACTAAAATGCTGAGACTGAAAAATGTGCGCTTGTCACTTTAATTGCATAAGAGACATAGGGAGCAGGGGTTATAGCTCAGAGGGCGGTCACAGGCAGTGCACACTCAAGATGCCGGCAAGAATTCTGGCACCCCCTGGTCTGGGGAGGCCCCGAGCACTGTGGGGGCCCCAGGAAGTCCAGTGCTATTGGACCTGAGCAACTGCATCCCAAGCCCTGAGTGGGGCACCCACCCAGTGGGCCAGTGGGGCAGCCCCTGAGCCTTGCCTAGAAGCGCCCAAGATAGAAAATAAAAATTGCTACATCTTAGTATATAAGCTGGAAGATAACTTGCATGATGACAAGCAAACTGAAAGCCTTAAACCTTTAAAAGAAAGTGAGCAGAGAAAGCATCTAGAGATTTAAACTTTCAGTTAGATCATAGTGATTGACTTAAGAGCATTTTAAGGGATCAGAGAGACAGTACAGCGGGCACAGCTATCGCATGCGCCCACTGGAGTTTCATTCCCAGCCCCCCATTATGGTTTGTGGTATAGGTACCCAGGCCTCCTGAGCCCCACCAGGGAGACATCCCCCATCCTCTTGTGAGAGTCTAAGGTTATTACAAGGGACAAATGGAATCTCTAGAACAAATAGGTATCCCAGAAGTCTGGACGGGAGCAAAGCCAGTGCACTTAGGTGCCAACCTGTAACATCATTCACGGGAGGAAAATTCTATTTAGTACATATGGTGATAACTCATGAGAGATATATTTACAATAAGATAAAAGTTTTAACAGAGAAACTAGACATATTGAACAGAAAGATTAATAAAGTTAAGTTTGTAGGTCCATAAATCAAGTTTCAACAAATTTCATAGAATTTAAATCTCACAAGGTCTGTTTATGGATCCCGGTGAATAAAACCAAATATTCATAATTGAAAAAGTAAATGGAAGTGCTCCATAAGCCTTGAGTTTAAGAAACAGTTTGTAAATCAATAAAGCAGCTACTCACAATATAAAGGGGCTTTGAGTGTGTGACACCAAGTGTCTGCCGTCAGAGCCTGTTGGCCCCCTGTGGTCAGTGGGGACACCTAGGACAGTCCCCTGTTTGAAGGCTCAGCACGTGTGCACAGGCTGGGCAGCCGGTGTGGCCAGGGACTAACGGGCAGAGCCTAATTGAAGATATTAATGAGATATTAAGGGAAGTTTGGGGATGGAGACGGCTCAGCTGGCCTTGGGGATAGAAGAGGCAGTGACCAGAGGGTGAAAGGACAGGTGCCAGCTGGACCCAAAGTCCAGATGTCCTTGTGGGCCGGCCACCCAGAACTCAGTAAGCCACTGAAGATAGTTTGGTTGTCACACGAAGGTCCAGGGAACACCCAGAGCCGTCTCCGGGGGTTGACGTCCACCTCACGCTGTTGAGCCCCCAGAGTAGCTGCAGACTGGAAAGCTGCTCCGGGAAGACCCCAGAAGGCCTGCTGGGCTGTCCAGCTAGAGAGACGGGAGCACTTGGGAGGACCTGGGCCACGTCCAGAAACTGCAGGGACCGTCCTTCCGACAGAGACTCTGCACTGTTACCATCACTAGCTGTTAAACCAGTCGTGATAAGTTCATTTAAAACTCCCTGATGGAGGCAAGAATTGCAGTTTTATTGATTCAAATGGTGTTGTTAGTGGGGTTGGGAAGTTCCCTGTTTGCAAATAAACACGAGGTGGGGAGGAGGATCTGAATACTTGGGCATGGGGGAGCCTGTGTTCCCGGGCACGCCCGGTGACTCAGCAGCTCCAAGCATCTCAGCTATGTGTTTGTTTCTCCACAGTCCAGAGGAATTGCTGCATCCGGAGTCCCAGATTCATACCAGGCCACGAGCAGCATCAATAGGAAGAGAATGAAAATAGGATTCATCTCCAGGATAAGTTGATGAACACGGGTTTCCTGGTCACTAATAAAATTCATTCCAGATGACAGTCTAACATCCATTTCACAAATTTTGTTCGTTGATTCATTTAGAAAATAAACATTTGCTGCTTTATCACCTCAGTGTGTGATTCCACTGATTTTAAACTGTGCGTTAGCACATGTTGTTCTGTTTTTTTTTTTTTCAGGATTGTTTCACTGAGGTGAACCAGACCAAATCTGCAGCCTAATAGATGTTAAGTAATCTTAACTTCTTTTTTAAAAAAATTTCAGGATGAAAGGAAATCAGGGGAATGTGCTGCCAATCAACTTTAACCTATTTTTACCTAAAGCAGTGATTATAAGATCAAGTTTCAAAGAAATGCAACAGTCTGTACACAAAGTAATTCAAAATATGTCAGTCCTGACTCATTTGACCAAAGCCAGGATGCATTTTTTAAGGACAAATCCATTTCTGTTGAATTTCATTTTATGCCCTAAGTTTGCAGCGGGCATGCGTCCTGGCTGGCTCTGGGAGAGGGGAGACAGAGGTCAGTCTGGGCCGGCCGTTGCTCTCCCCCACAGTGCCCGACACTTACGAGCTCTGCCAGGTCCCTGCCGTCTCTAAATATAAAACCGCAGGGACCCCCAACCCGCACCGAAACTTGCTTTTTTGTGTGTTTACTGGGAAGCCACCAGATGAGTGGGCAGGCACGGGAAGCTCAATGGCATTTAACAACAGAATCGAAGGGAAGAGCGGGCTTGGTGGAGAGCGTTCCAGGAGCCCGCTGGGGTCTGGAGATTACTGGGGGCGGGTCTGCAGGGAAGAGATTTCCAGCGTCTCATCATCATTTATTCCTCAACATAACTCAGGATGCAAATAAACCTTATGCAAGTACACTTGGGATCAAGAGATGGAAATAAAATATGTCAGTGAAAATAAAATGAAGCAGGGCGTGGGGGACTGAAAATAGCCAAATCGGTCCCAGGGCTCCCGTTTTCCGCTCGTTAACTCAGCGCTCAACTGGTGTTGCAGCTGTGCGGGAGGGCTGGGCCTGGCCCCTGAGGCAGAGCTTGGGCACCTTCAATGACGGCCCTGCTGGTCACAGGGGCCCTGGGGAGGCCAGTGCAGCTGACCCTGCTTCCAGTGCTCCAGCCTGGATAGGAAGCCAGGCAGTATCTGTCTGTCTGTCTGTCCTGGGCGTGCGTCTACCCTAGTGTGTCTCTGACTGGTGCTGGGAGGTGGGAGGACCCAGGAAGAGACAAGGAGAGGGCAAGGAAAGCGGGTCTCCGGGAAGGGAGTTTCTTCCTTTTTCCACCTTTTTAATTAAAGAACTGTGATTTATAAAATTATTAATAGTTGAGTTCTAGGCGTATAATATTTCAACCCACCACCAGCGTCAGCTTCCCTCCCCCACGGCCCCCCGCCCCGTCCCCCTGTCACCTTGACAGGCTCACGACAGAGTCTCAGGCTGAGCTTAAATCTCGAGTCTTCAGTGTTGCTGAGTCGGCGTTTGGGTCTGTGGCTCGACCCCTCACCTGTCACGGCTTCACTGACGCCCCGATGCCTGCTCACCCGGTATTCCTGCTCTGTCCCTAGATTCTCTCCTTCCCCGCCCTCCTCTCCGACACCGGGCCCGGGGGTCCAGGCCTCCCCTTGACTACAGTGAATTCCCTTCCTTCAGTACCCCCTACACCACAGGTCACTGGGGTTGTCCTGTGTCTGTCTTCTCTGGCTCACTCGGGATGGGACTTTCTGCTCCTAACTCACATGGAAGCACGTCTCCGAGCAGCTCATCCTGGATGGCTGAGACCCCGTCCCACTGGCCTCTGGGCAGAGCCTGGGGGAGCACCAGGGAAGGCGTCTTTGTCGCAGGATGGATTTAGAGGACCCCATAGCCCCTGACAGGAGAGGGTAGGAGCAAATCTCACACCCCACGACGGGCTCTGCTGGGCTGCACTGCCACTGACCATGCAGCAATGGCCACAGCCACGTGGGAGTTCCTGCCCTTGAGCAAGCCTGAGTGACCAGCCTCAGGCTCCCTTGCTGAGAGAGAAGAAACTACTCAAAAACAACGATGAGCCCACTGTGAGAGGCTGTGAAAACTGGGTGTCATTCCCACAGGCTTAGGGATCCATCTTGAAAGACCTTTTGAGAGAAATTTATCTCAAGCTGATCCTTTTCACTGGCAGTAACAGCCCTATTAAGACATACCTGTGCCCCCACCCAAAAAGCCCCAAGCCCCGAATGTCTATCTACTGACTTAGCCTCTCAACTTTGATTTTTCGACCTTGGAGAAACTGCTTCTCAATGAGAGGTAACCGGTCTTTGTCCCAATGGGCCCTAGGTGAATGAGTCATCGCAGGAGCATTCACCAGCGGTGGGGACGGTGCATGGAATCCCACTCTGCTCGCTGCGTTTGACGTGAGCTGTCGCTGAGTTTCTCCCTCTGGGCCCTTCACCACTAACATGGTGTTGATGAGAGTCACCAGCTGTCTGCCTTGCGGTAACTGTGAGGGTAAACTCCCACCCTCCCCGGGCTGGTGGAGTTCAGTGTGTTCTAACCAGAACAGCCCCGGGAGAGGAGAGAGGGCAGCGGGCACTGCAGTGAGGGGCTGGGCTTCCCTCAAGTGCCCGGTGGGAGATGCCAGAGAGGGCCAGCTCACTGTCCAGTCTCCCTGTCTCCTCGGCTTCCCTGCAGAGATGAGAAATAGCAGCTCATATCCGGGAAGCCGAGAGAGTTTGTTCTCGTCCAGCCTTAAGTGGAATGATGCATGGCAGCACCTTCTCCTGTATCCGTGCACAACACGCCCAGAAGCAGCGGCCGCTTCATTTCCTGTATGACCCGTCCTCTAATATTGGCACGAGGGGGTGGGGACATGCAAACTGGACAGACTAATCTAGGCCATTGGACGGATCATGTGACCACACATCAGCAATGTGCCATGTTATAGACACGTGCTTTTGATCAAATTTTCTTCTCCCACAGCATAGACATGTATGTACATATGTGTGCATAGGACATATCTATGGATCACACTCTCCTCTCCCATATACTTTCATTTAAAAATGAAACCTCAAGATAGCACAAGAGATAAACCAAGAGAGTGCAGGACTAAGATGCTCATCTTGCATTCGGCTGGCATCCAGTTTGATCCCCATCCAGGTGGCCCTCGAGTACTGCCAGGAGTGACCCCCTGAGCACAGTACCAGGAGCAGTCTGTGAGCTCTGCCCAATGTGACCCAGAAACCAGAAACCAAGTAACCATTCTTCTACCTTCCTCTTGGGCCCTTCCTCAGAGGCCGGTGCTGAGAAACACCCGTCAGTGTGTGTGGCAGTTCATCAGCCACTCTTCCAAGCACCCTGGTGGGGATCGCTTCTCTGGGTTGGCAAGTGGGTGAGGGGTAGCTGCGTTTCTCTGCGTGCCATCGGCTCTAGGATGCCCAAGTTTCCATTTAATGAGGGCAGCCAATAAGGGCATGTCCCTCCCAGTCCCAAGTCCCAGAAGACTGAGATGGAAAATTGGTGGTGGGGGTAGGCGAGCAGCTGTGCTCACCTCCTCCATCGCCTTCCTTCCCGAGTGTTCAGAGCAAAATGCTGCTCGCCTCCTGCGTGCTGAGCATCCAGCGGGGATGATGAAGCCGCCTCAGGTCCCAGAGTGTGTGTGGTGGGGGAAGGGGTGAGACTCAATGCGAGAGCTGGAGCCTCCTGAGGTCCCAGCGGGGGTGTGGAGCCTCCTGAGGTCCCAGCGGGGGGTGGAACCTTCTGAGGTCCCAGGGGGGTGGAGCCTTCTGAGGTCCCAGCGGGGTGTGGAGCCTCCTGAGGTCCCAGCAGGGGGTGGAGGCTCCTGAAGTCTTTGTCAGCCCATTGAGACTAATTGAATCCACTTAATTCTGGTACAGATCCACAAGGATGAGTTCTGAAGGGACTGGACAGCCCTCGTCCTCCTTAGGGGTGAGCCAGAGGCCTCCAGAGCAGGCCCCTCCGTGCAGGGCTGCAGGGGCCCAAGGGAGGAAGAGCGGAAGAGCGAGCTCTGACGGGCCGGACGTGGTCGGGCTGGGACCAGTGGTGAGCAGATGTGCCGCTGGCCCCTGAGAAAAGAAAGCCTCCTGCTTCCCATCTGCGCGGATCCCCCGTCCCCGTGCTCCAGGGAAGCCGGGAGGAGAAGTCCTGGTGGCTGAGCTCAGGGGGAGCCTGGGAGCAGCTCCCGGTCAGGAGGGCCGAGGGTTCTGCAATCCCACACACCAGCTTCTTACACGATGTGGTTCAGAATCGGGTGTAGGGTCAGCCAGGACTCGGCTGCCCCAGATCAGACTCATTCTGCTCTTCAGACGCAGGCCTGGCAGGCGTCTATCTGTGACTAGCATTTCCCTGCTGAAACCCAGAACAGGCGTGATCAATTCCAGTGTTTGATTAATTTCCGTTCACACACCTGAGCAAGTGACTACCTCAGTTGAGAATGAGATTGCAAAGTTTTAACATCAACAAGACTGAAGCAAATCAGACTTTCTGCAAAATGCTGATACGGGTCTGTTGTGTGTCTTATTCCTTAATAGTCAAATAATCGATTTGAACAATTAGATCACACTGTCAAAATGGGCACAGTGATGCGTTTATAAAAGCAGAATCTACCCAGTGTCACCCAGGAAAAAGTAATGAGGCATTTAAACTAGGTTTTGGGAGATAATTATGGTTTTACCAGTATATCATGAACTAGATTAGGAAATGGATGTTCCTGGTCCGAAGGCAGTATAAGGGCCAGAAATGTTCAATGAAAAATAAGCCTCCGGAGCAGTCCAATTAATTTCCATAAAGCTCATTCACTTGCTTCTTGGCCTTTACTTCCAAATTCATTTTATCATCTGTACCATAAATTTAAAAGCAACAGGAAAACTTATGCTGAGCAGCTGTCTTGCTGTTATAAAAATTCTGTGAATGAAATTAAATGTGGTTTATGATTCCATTTCAATGCCAGTGACAGGGATGCTGCATTCCAAAGAAGATTCCTCCGCTGCCTTTTAGAAATATTCATGGGGACAGATGTGTCCAGAGGGCGGGACCCACCTTCCTGCACATGTGCAGACACAGAAGAACCACAGACTCGGACTGACTTGGAGAAGCTCGGTGAGCCCAGGAGTCTGAAGGGAAAGGAACCGAATCCTGGAAACTGCACCAGCCACGACTACCATTCCTATTTTCGGTTCTGTAAGACCTTAAATCAAATAAATATTATAAATCGTATTTTGGGGTAAGGTAAATTCCATATAATTAAGTTCTTCTGCTCGATTTTTTTCATTTATTTCCTTATTGGGGTGCTGGGAGTTGGGCCACACCGGGCTGTGCCTGGCCCTGTGCTTAGGACTCTCTCCCGGGGGCGCTCGAGGGCCCACACTCGGTGCTGGGGTTCAAACCCTTCAGCCTTCCCCACTGTCCGAGCTCTCCAGCCTCTTCAACCCCCACACAAATTATTCCATAGGCCCCTCAAGTCCTCGTATTACACTGGATTCCATAAAAACAACAGTATTAGCAAGAAACACTAGTCCCAGAAAACAAAGTGAAAATGATAAAAAAAAAAAAGTGAGGAAAAAGAGGGAATGAAACTGAGCAAAACTGAACAATGAGCATTTAAAACAGTCGCCAAAGGATAACAAGTTTCATCAAAAGCTCTCAGCCATCATATATTTCCAATACACATATATTGAAATAAAAATGTAGAGGTTACTTTTTAAAAAATCAGATAGAATATTCTGGAGGCCTCGAAGCTGTGAGCCGAGGCGGGGCGTTGGTGCGAGAGGGACAGCTGTGGGCAGTCAGTGCGGACCCGCTGGCCCTGCGTATTCTGAGCAGACACGAGAGCTTTCACTTCCATTTCAAATGGCATCTCTGGAATTGAAAAACGAAATTTCTGAAATAACTTATGAGATAACCAAGTGACCAAAGTTAAGAGTGAGCATCGCTGAGTGCTGGTGGGACGTGGGCTAGAAATCTCATCCGTTGCCGGCCGGAGCAGAACGACTGGGGAGCTTCTCCAAAGCGAAACACATTTAAGAGTAACTTCTGAGGAATGAAACCCACCAATGGCCTGTGAATAGTAGCGTGACCAACCCACAGAGAGGGAGAGGTGGACACGGCGCCATCTCTTCTCCGAGAGCCAGACCCGGCCCTGTACTGCAGGGCCTCCTCTGATTAGCCGCGTGGAGACCCGGTCCAGAGCCCTGAGGGACACACGCTGCTCTGCTCCGAGTCCTGAGGGAAACGTGTCGCCTCCTTGAGCCAGTGACTGCATCCCGCTGAGGGAAGGTTGAGCCGGGCTCCTCCCGGGCCTGGTGGGACTGGAGGGTTCGAGCTGCCCTTGACGGGCTGACCCTCACCTGCCGCCTCCTCCTCTGACTGACCCAGTCACCGGCTCCCACCGCCTGCCTCTCTCCGCTCTTCCTGCGCTGAGGAGAGCAGTTTTCCAGGGACATCTGTCGAGTTCTGACCCACCCACAAGCTGCCAAGTCCTCCTGGGGTGTGAAGCGACCCAGCATCCCACCCCGCCGCCTCGTAACACAGTCCACACGGGAGAGCGGGAGCCTGGGGGTGACCATCATGATCATCATGACAGCTGTCTCAGAGGCCTCTCTCTTATGGCCCTTCCCTGCATTTGAGCAGTGACACACGTGACGCCTCCTGGCCCTCAGTCATCTCTGCGGTGCCGGCCGTGGAGCCCCAAGAGACCCACGGGCCTCTCCTGGGAGTTCCCGCCTCACGTGTCCTCTGCCCTTGGCTGCAGCAAGCCTGGAGAAGGAAGGGGCACTCCTGCCCGCCAGGGTCTGCAGAGCACAGGCCCATGAAGGACCCGCGTGCTTATTCCCCGGCCCCGTCACTCCGCCAGGCGGCACCCCGATTTCCTACAAGACTCCCCCTACACCGGGCGTGTTGCCACACCGATTCCAGCATATGTGTTGGAGATGGTCTTTCAACTCATTGCACTCCAAAAACTGGAATCTCTCCCCCGGGATTGACACGGTCCCCGGAGAGGCGGCGGGCGGCAGAGTGAAACTTCCCCGTCAGCGTGTCCCATTACACCAGCCGCTGAGCAGACTTATCGCACTTTATTTTGCATTTTGAAGTTCATGTTAATAGGAAGGTCAGTGTGTAAGAATACTTGTAATTGGATGACCAGAATATCTAAGTATTTTAAAGATGTGAAGAAATTACTTGCAGTGCTATTAGTTTTCAAAAGATTTATTGAGATCCTGAAATATCTACTCTCCAAAGGGGAGAACTATCTTCCAGCCTCATCTTTCTTTGCTAAATTTGGTTGTCCAAAAACCACAGCATTTGCAGAATTAATAAAATTCTCTGACAGGGGCTGGGAGTGTCCCTGTGACATCTGCTCATGCCTTCCCCGAAGACTCCGAGTGGCACCAAACTCATGTGAGTGAGGAAAAGACGGTTCTTTAGTGTGTCAGCGCATCAGCTGTTAGTTTATTCGCCAGCACCAAGGTTAGCTGAGTCCGTTCTGCAAGGCCAAAGCGCATCCTTCCCTGGTCCTCCTGTCTCTACCCTACGCCAGCTGTGTTGACCGGGCATCATGGCCGGACACTGAGGAGCGTGGTCAGAGGGTGGCGCGGCCGTGGAATGTCCGAGTCCTTCTCACTAAGATGCCAGAGCACTCTCAGGTCTCTGGGAAAACTGACACAGCAGGAGAAGGTCGAAGAGGGCGCTAGCAAACCAAAGGGAGCGAATAGTGCAGACTTCTCCTCCCCTGCCAGGAAGCCGGCAGTCTGAGCAATGCAAGTTAATTAGGTCAATTTTCTCTCATATTTTCACTTAGTAATTGTTAAGTCAATTATGAAAGTTTTTTTAAAAATATAATCAGATTTCATTTCTCCTATATTGCTGACTTTATAATTCTCGATAGAGTTTTCTGAAATGGTTAATTTTATGGAAAATCTGTGCACCAATTTTTTTTTCTTCTTGGGTCACACTCGGCCATACACAGGGGTTACTCTTGACTTTGCACTTAGGAGTTACTCCTGGTGGTGCTCAGGGGACCATATGGGATGCTGGGAATCGAACCCGGGTTGGCTGCGTGCAAGGCAAACGCCCTACCCGCTGTGCTATCACTCTAGACCCTGCACCAGATTTTTTTAGAGGATTGGTTAAAATTTATAACAGATGTGGTAGTGAGTCAGGAATAGTGAAATAAGGAGGTTATGTGCAGGTCAGTAATTTATATACTTTTTACAACCTTCTAGGAAATTATTTCCAGGTATTAAAAGCAATGGGTTTTAAAAGTTGTATTACAAAATAGAGGCTGAAATCTGCTTCATTATTATTGTAATAATTTTACTGGATCAAGAAGTAAATAAAAAATTACTTTCTCTTCAAAACGTTTCCTAATAAAGTTAGAGGTTTTGAAGAGAAAGTGCTAAAAGGTTGTTGTGTACTAATTTTTCAATTGGGTAAAGCCCTCCCCCACAAATAAATAAGAAAGGCATGGGGGGGGGTCTGGGTTTCTCTTCAGGGAGAAAAATAGTTGCCACTTGAAAAAGTTCCAGCAAGACCTACCAACCAGAGCTGGTGTTGCATTGTCATTCTCCGGTTTTGATCGTCATGTTGAGGTTTTATTGGAGAAGCTAAGTAGAAGGCAGATAAAGAATCTTTGGGTGAGGTTTTCACTTTTTTGTGTGAGCTGAAATTTTTTGAGATGGAAAGATTTATTTAAAAAGTAGAAAATAGAAGTATTATTGACAGAAGTAGAACAGCTTTAACACATTTCCCCTGGTTTAAAATAGAACCTGCAAACGCTGCCTCCTCGTTCTAAGAAACGCTGCAGTGTGGACGCTGCAGTATGGGGGTGAACAGACAAAGCTGGCCCTGGTGACCCCTGTACGGACCCCCTGGCCTTTGCAGAACTCTCAGGGCCCAGCCCCAGTAGCCCCTTGCCTGGGTTTGACCAGAACCTGACTAGAGAATGCCAACAGCCAACCTCTGTGTCTTCTGACTTTCGTCTCTCCATTTTGTCCGCAACGGAGATGGTGGCTGGAACCACGTGGACACTCAAGCCCAGCGCGAGACTGGCTGATGCTCTACCATCCCGTGCCACGCCGGCTCACAGATGGATCTGCTGCCTGAATCAGCACCCAGGGGAAACGGGACGCGAGACTGGCACGGTTTCCTGCCCCTGGTTGTGCCGTTTCTGCCTGCACCGTGCACCTAAGTTATCGACGCAGAGCTCACTTGCGGTCTGCCGGAGAGTGTGGCCAGATGCAGCAGGCCCTGTGGATGTGGGAGGACGGGACAGACAGACAGACCTGGGGCTCTGTCACGTGTGTGGGGGATGGCTGCTACACAGGCCCTGGGCACAGTGGGGTTTGGTGCCACCCCCGAAAGCCATGCTTCTGCTCCCGTCCACCCGGATGGTCCTCCGGGAAACTCACTGATGTGTCTCTTCCCAAGCACATCTCACAGGGGCGTAGCGGCAGAGCAGAGGACTGAGACATCCCCTCCCCAGCTCCCCCACGTCCTCTCTGTGCACCCCCACCTGCCGACCATTATCTCGTGTACCCTGAATTACAAGTCTGAATCCGTTTTCTCCTGTCCAAACCTGTGCCCCTGGTAGGTGACGCAGCATGAGTCACGAAGGCCACCAGCTGATGCCTGCCGAGCTGGGCCGCAGGACCAGGCAGTCCCAGCGCCCTCGGGCCCTGCGGCCAGAACCAGCAGGAGGCTGCTGGGACGAGAGCCCAGAGTAGGGCCCAGATACAGACGGAGAGGACTCAGGAGGAAGTGAGGGGTGAGGGGACCCTCGTCACGTGGAAGGGACCCTGCTGTCCCCGCTCCCTCTCTGGACCCTTGGAACTGTGCGGTGAGGAGCCCCCTGCCCCGTCTCTGTGGAGGGGGGGGGTTCTGTGGTAGGAAGACACAGAGGCACACTCACGCCTCTCCTCTCCCGACGCCAGGTCAGCCCAGTCACCTGGCAGGGAGGTGGCGTGGGGGGCTTGCCGGGACACCCTGAGGCAGGCCCTGTTCCATCCTCTCCACCCCAGGTCTTCCTCCCCCAGCTCTCTAATGCCACCATCCGACCCAACACGGCTTTTCTCTCTGGATTTCGCTTCTCTCTGGCCCCTCCAAGGTCCTTTCTCGCTCTGACCGTTCTCCGAGACCCATTCTGTGGCTGCCCCCGAGGGGCTGCATTGCTGCCGTTTCCAGAGTCCAGTAGGAGAGAAGGGCCCATGCCCGTCTGATCTCTGGACACTGGCCTGCAACTGGACCATTTTCCTCCTAATCGCCTGGCCCAGCCTTGAACGACGTGAGCCCTGAGCAGCCCCGACAGGCTCAGGGAGGCACCACCAGGTGCGGAAATGGTTTACAGGAAGCAGAGACACTTGCTGTCCCCGCTGTGGTGGACAGACGGACCCCGGCTCCTGGGCCCTCCTTGTGCCCCATTCTGCAGGGGCGGGCTGGGTGCGAGGCTCAGAGGCAGGTGCCCTGGACTCAGTCTGGAGTGAGGAGGAGCAGAAATGAGCTCAGCCCGGGACCACGAGGGATTGGACCGGAAGTCAGTGTTTCCCTGCAGCCCCTGTGCCAGCTGGAGCAGAACAGAAGTAGCCACGCGCTGCTTCTCTTCACACACACCGAACCCTGTTTGGTTTCCTTCAGGGGCTCCCAGACTGCGCTCTGCAGTGCCGGGCCCCTGCCTGGCCCTCAGGAGCCTGTGGCGTTCTCGCCTGGCCCCACACCCATCATTTCTGTGCATTTTTTTCTGCCTCTCCCTGTGAATTTCTCTATTACGTAATTGGATTGGAGGCAAGATGTCTATTGTGCCTATTAGTACTGAAAACAGTACTGAAAGCTGGCACCGTTGATTTCTTTCGTACTTGTGAGACATTCTTTCCGGGTGGGCCCGAGAGGGGGCAGGCAAGGGGTGGGATCTGGGGTCACTTCTTCTTCCTACAAGGGCATTTTCCACCCTACGATCCACCCTAAGGGCTCTTCCCCACAAATCACCTGCCCAGGCCCCATCTCCGAAGCATCCCACTTGGTGTTTCGACATGTGAGCTGGGGCAAGGGGTCACTCTGGCCCACGGCCACACCACTCGTCCTCTGTGCTAGGTGCTTCCTCGCTCACATTAGGCCTGTCCTGAAGAAGAGAGGGAGCACATCTATGAAAGCAGAAGCATGCTGGACGGAATGTCTTTCTTCTTGTTAATTCTTTCAGGAGGTCAGTGTGAGGTGACAGGTCTGTCCCTGGTCACCCAGGCCAGCAGGGCTCTGGGAAGCTCACGTGCACCCCACAGCGCCAGGCGGACGCAGTGCTAGGTTGGAGCTTCACTATTACTCGCTGGCCCTCCTTGACCAGGCCCATCAACTGGAGAAGATTTTTTCAATAACTTAAAAAAAATTGAATCACTGTGAGATACATACATGGTTACAAAGTTGCTCATGATTAGATTTTAGCCATACTCCGTTCCAACACTCATCCCTTCAGTATGCATGTCCCACCACCAACGTCCCCGTTTCCCTTCCCCCCCCAGTGAGATACATACATGGTTACAAAGTTGCTCATGATTAGATTTTAGCCATACTCCGTTCCAACACTCATCCCTTCAGTATGCATGTCCCACCACCAACGTCCCCGTTTCCCTTCCCCCCCCCAGTCTACGACAGACTGTCTCCTTGCCTCTGTCTCTCTCGCGCACGCCTTACAGTTTGCTCTACTGTCACTGAAGGTTGTCATGTGCGTCCTTTCCCCGCCCTTCAGCGCTCAGTTCCTATCCAGAGCTTCATTGCCATAGCAGTACGAGAATCCTTTCATAGGATTAGTCTCTAGTGAATGAAGTGCTTTGCTACTCACAGAGGGGGCATGCATGGGAGGAGAGAGCGGACCCTCTGCTCACCGCAGGGGGGTGCTTAGCAAAGCTGTCTTGCACACGTCTCTGGCCCATGTGACCGTGGGATTGGGGTGCCAGGCTCCAGGGACGCTCTCCAAGGTACCGAGCGCTGCCCTGCAGCTGGGCTGGCTGGAGAGGCTGGTGTGCCGTCGGCCCTGCCTGTACCACCAAAGCCAGACCCACGAGCCGCTGCTGCTGGCGGTTAGAGCTACTGTCTCGCCCGAGAGAGGCCTGGGCCCCACAGGGGTCATTTGAAGTCGCACTATAGTGGTCTTAAAGGTTTGTCTCTACTGTAATATTTATGCTTTTCATGCATACAGTGTGATGCTTTTATTTGCATGTCAGCATTACTGTGTGAGTGTAAGCACTTCGTGTTTTTAATTTTAGAGGGTACATTCCAGTCCATGGATTAATCATTGTTAATAAAGAACTCCTTGGAAGCGCCTCCACAGCTGGATAGAATGAATCTGCCCATAACAAACGACGTACACCAATTCCGTGGCAACACAAATACTGACTCTGCCGTGGCAGCGTGTGGAGTTGTGTCCTCCCAAACCTGCAGTGTCTCTTGGGTCTGGCCTGAACCTGGTCCCACCCTTCCTAACCCAGAGTCAGTCGCACCGGCTCGGGGCCCCCCAAAGCCATTGTACAAGGACCCCCAACTTCAAAGGCAGGCTCAGCAAGCACCAAGGCCCTGTCTGAGCCTGGGGGATCCGGCTCGCTCCAGGCTGGCCCCAGAGCTGGGGGTCGGCACCTGCTCCTGTCTCCGGGAGCTGCTCAGGAGACCTCCACTCCCCCTCTAGGAAACGTGGATGTTCGCCGCCAGCGCCGGGGGGAGCAGGGAGCCCTCGGGAGCCGGAGCACAGGCTCCACACTCGGGGCCCTGGACTCAATCCCAGCACCATGCGTCCCCAAACACCCCGAGGACGGACCCCTGGCCTGGGGCCCACGGAACCCAACAGTGCTTCTGGGAGGGGTCCCAAACAAATAAACATGATTCTTTTACCTAGAGATTGACTTTATTCAAACTCAAAAATTGTTAGAGAATTTTTCATATTTTTGAAGGAAATATGTGATAGATGTGACCTGTTCATTAGCACTGTCGTCCCATTGTTCATCAATTTGCTTGAGTGGGCACCAGTATCGTCTCCATTGTGAGACTTGTTGTTACTGTTTTTGGCATATCAAGTAAGCCACGGGTAGCTTTCCAGGCTCTACCATGCGGGCGGGACACTCTCGGTAGCTTACCGGGCTCTCCAAAAGGGATGGAGGAATCGAACTCAGGTCTGCCGCGTGCAAGGCAAACGCCCTGCCCACTGTGCTATCACTCCAATCCAACCCTTTTATTATTTTATTTTCATTTTAAATATTTTTTATTGAATCATTGTAAGATAAACCCTTACAATGCTGTTCATGATTGGGTTTCAGTCATTTTCAACACCCCTCCCTCCACCAGTGCACATTTCTCAGCACCAGTGTCCCCAGGTTCCCTCCCATCACCCCACCTCACCCCTGCCTGCCTCTGTGGAAGGAGCTTTCTCTCTCTCTCTCTCTCTCTCTCTCTCTCTCTCTCTCTCTCTCTCTCTCCCTCTCTCCTTCCAAATAAACACAATATCAGGATGATCAAAGAATGTGATTTCTTTCTCTCATTCAATACATTGTTTGCTAAGTGCTTGCTTTGCCTTGACTCCTGCTGTTTGCGGTCTTTTCATCTCCAAAGGCAAGAATGTGGCTTTGACAGGGACCTGTGCAGAGAGCAAGTTCCAGGTGGGGAGAGGATGGGCAAGACTCCGGCCTTGCACACGGCCGATCTGGGCTCCATCCCGAGTCAGCTAGGGGTACTTGCTGGGCACAAGCCAGGAGAGAGGCCTGAGCACAGTGAGGCATGGCCGGAAACAGCAACTATAATGAGGATTAGAGAAAAAAGCAAGTGTGGGCTCTGCTTTCCTGCACGTGGTGCTCTGAGGCGAGCCAGGCTGCTGGGACTGAGAGTCTGCTATATCTCCCTTTCTAGATTTCTGTTCTTCAGGGTTCATCAAAATGAGATTCTAATAAGATGACGCACGAGTGGTCTGGGAGGCACACCTTAGCCAAGCTTCCACTCTGTGAGTTTTTGCGTCAGCATCTAACAGTGAACACCATGTTCCCGAGTCTGGGGCCTTCTGACGAAGCGAGGACATGTCCTGGCAGATTCGAAGCTTCCCAGCACGAGCTTAATCTGTCTCTCAGGACAGAGACATCAAGAAGGGGTTACTCTTGCCTTGAGGCAGCCAACGTGGCTGGCTGGACCCCGATCCTGGCGTGCGACTCCACATAGGGTCCCCAAGCCCCACAGGAGAGGCCCCTGAGCTCAGCAGACTCGGGAGTAAGCTCTGCACACCACCACACCGGCCCGAGACAGAGAGAAAATACCTTTCATTAGAACACTCCTGCACACCTCTAACTCCCCTCTAACTCTGAAGGAATACTGGATTCTGCCTGTGCTTTGGGCTTCCCTGGACTCACCTGGCATGGT
Source organism: Sorex araneus (assembly GCF_027595985.1). Taxonomy (NCBI): domain Eukaryota; kingdom Metazoa; phylum Chordata; class Mammalia; order Eulipotyphla; family Soricidae; genus Sorex; species Sorex araneus. The sequence goes on from NC_073306.1 coordinate 142,767,946, forward strand.
AGTCGGGGCTTGGTGAAGGAGGCCCAGGGCTCCATTGAAAATCCAGGTGCTGATTATGACGGCAGAGAAAAAGGCCCAGCAAAGCTGCTCTTCCCAGGGGCAAAGTCTGCCTTTACTTGCTCTGAACTGAGTTGAATATCCTGTCACAAACCCCCAAATATATGGCCACTTAATCTTTGACAAAGGAGCAAGAAATGTGAAGTGGAACAAGGAAAGCCTCTTCAACAAGTGGTGCAAGGAAAACTGGATAGCTACCTGCAAAAAGATGAACTCTGACCTCTGTCTAATGCCAGGCACAAAAGTCAGATCAAAGTGGATTAAAGACCTCAATATCATACATGGATCTACAAGGTACATAGAGGAAAATGTAGGCAGAACTCTCCATGACATTGAAGCTAAAAGCATCTTTAAGGACGAAACAGCACTGACCATGCAAGTGGAAGCAAACATAAACAAATGGGACTACATCAAACTAAGAAGCTTCTGCACGTCAAATGAAACAGTGACCGAAATACAGAAAGAGCCCACAGAATGGGAAAAAATATTTACCCAATACCCATCTGATAAGGGATTAATATCCAGGATATACAAGACACTAGTAAAATTGTATAAGAAAAAAACCTCAACCCCATCAAAAAATGGGGAGAAGAAATGAACAGAAGTTTCCTCCAAAAAAAATACAAATGGTCAAAAGGCACATGAAAAAATGCTCCACATCGCTAGTCATCAGGGAGTTGCAAATCAAAACAACAATGAGATATCATCTCACACATCTGGGTGGGAAAGGGGGATTGTACTGGGGATATTGGTGGTGGGGAATGTGCACTGGTACAGGGATGGGTGTTTGATGATTGTGTGATTGTAACCCAAACATGAAAGCTTGTCACTATCTCACAGTGATTCAACAAAATTAAAAAATAAAATAAAATAAAATTGCTCTGATCTTTTCTTGACTAGTCACAAAATATAAAGTCACACACTATACTTTTAAAATGCAAATTTCTGTATTTATATTTTAAAACACTTCTACAATAAGCTGAGAACATGTTAAAGTTCTTTACAGTATTGGAGCTGGAGCGATAGGACAGCAGGTAGGGTGTTCGTCTTGCATGTGGCCGACCCAGGTTCGATTCTTAGCACCCCATATGGTCCTCTGAGCACCAACAGGAGTAATTCCTGAGTGTAGAGCCAGGAGTAACCCCTGAGCATCGCCAGGTGTGACCCAAAAACCAAAAAAAAAAAAAATTCTTTACAGTATGGAGAAAGTCAGTATCATGTTTTGACTACAAACTAATAAAATGATTTGAGTATTTCATGCATAGTCATTAAGAAAACCAAAGTACTGACAGGTTTATTTATTTATTTATTCAAACCAATTAAAACCTGTCCCACATGCAGGCATGTGGAATGTGGACACCATGTCCAGTTCTCAGGATGAGTGTCTAGCACCCTGACTGCCAAGCTCACATCCTCTCTGCACTGAGGGCTAAGGCCTGGATTTAAGTGAGCTTGAATGCTCTGTAAAAGTTAGAAATTAGAGTAGTCTTACACTAGAGCACCAACGCAGCTGATCACAAACATTCTGAAGCTCCAGTTTGATCACAGACAAGAGGCAGGTGACAGGAGGGCCCTGGAGGAGCTAGTGGCCCCTGCCAAACAAAGGCGATGTCCAATCAGCACAGGGACGGAGAGCTGCACACACACTGACTTAGGCAAGGAAAACGCAGTCAGGTCATTTAAAGCTCGAAACCCATTCTAGGTTAAAGGGATTTTCACACCAACAAACAGACATCCTTGAAAATGAAACATCTTACCTTTGTTCAGTCCTCAGTAAAACAGAGAAACCAAATGGTTTGGGATTAGCCGGACTTTATTTGAATATAAAAACCTGCAGCTGCTCTGCTCTTGCTTCCCTGTCAGCCAGTCCCCGGGCATCACCCACGCTGCCCAGGGCTCCGGCCCCACTGGCCTCACCTCCCTGCCAGACACGCACGTCGCTAACTAGCGTTCGTTTGCCTGCCATGACTCTGCCGCCATATACCGTCCACAACCAGCACTGCTGTTCATATATGTATATATGCATATATATTTCTGAGTAGAGACATATACTGGAAAGCAGGAGAGACAGACGCTCGGCAGCCGTGGAGGAACTGGGAATGGGAACAGGCAGGTGGAGAATTGCTCTTCACCACGAAACGTTGCTTCCTTTGCACAGGCCAGTGACCCACCGGGGAGTCAAAGGAACTGATGTTACAGCTGGGCGGTCACAAGCCCCAAGACCAGACCAGGGGCAGGTGACAGGCTGCTACGGACTTGGGGGGCTGTGCAGAGGCAGAAGTGCAGGAACAAGCCGCCGGTCCCAGCCCAGTGAGGGAAGCGAAGGTTCAGAGGCGTTTGGTTTGCTGCTTTGGGTAACAAACGAGTCACATGGCTCTGTTTCCACAAGTCCCAGGGCTTGCTCGGGCTCCTGACGTTCTCTGGAGGCCACAGAGGCTAAACTCTCTTCTCTCTCCCACGGTAGTTCCCCGAAAGCCACGTCTTCAACGGGAATTTCTCTTCAACCATGACCTCTGTGTGGGCTGTCTGCCTGACCTCTCACAACCGTGGGATTGAAGTGAAACGGCCTCTGATGGGGTCTCGTCTCTCAGTTAGACGAAGCGGCGGCTGGTGCTCGCTGAGGAGCAGAGCTGAGGTGGGGCTGAGAGGACATCGTGCTGGACATCGTCCACAGCAGCCTCAGCCCTGACCTTTGGCGTAGGAGCTTAGCCTGGTCTCGGAGACTCAGAGGGCGCTTCCCTCCGAACCAGCGTCAGCAGGAGAAGCCGGCTGCTCCCTCGACGGGCTCGGGGTACCAGCAGGGCCCTTTCTGAATATTGGGTGCCGGCATTGACTCTGATCGCTTCGGACAGGCACAAGCAACAGTAAGAGGATTGCTGGGGGAAATATTCGAGAAAGAAGCATCTGCCACACGACCGTCATCAAAATATAGCAGAACTCTTCAGACTCAATGATAAGACGCAAAAAGCAAAGCGGTTCACATGGGCCAGTTGCGGGACAGGGCCCCCCGCAGAGGCAGGACGGGGTTGCGAGGGTGCAGAGCGTGCCCTGTCCCGCCCTGGAGAAGCACAGGGCACCTGCAGAGTGCGTGGCGGGGGCAGGGCGGCGGGAAGCCGAGCGTGGGCACCCCTCCCCCGCCGCCCGGGCACCCTCAGGCTTCTTCTGTCCAGGTCACGGCCCCGCACCCGTGAGCAGGGGTCTTGGGTGACGCTGGGGGTCACAGTGCAACCGCAAGGGTCTTCTCAGTGTCCCCAGCCAGCTGCCCTGCCCTGTTTTCAGGGTTCAGCCCGAGCCCGTGGTCAAGGTGGGGTCCCCTCCTTGTGGCACACAGGGGCTGCGGAGGCCGTGCGAAGCTCCCGTTTCTCTTCCTGTTCTCATGCCTGGCTTTAGCCCTGGCCCTGCCCTTCTGAGGGCGAGCGTGGCCCGCCCCCCCCCTCCGGCATGGGACAGGGCTGTCTCCAGAGGGGGTGTCCCTCTCCCTGCCCACTACTCGGCCGTCTCTAACCAGGGTGGACTCTTGGTCACGCGGCCCCTTGAGAAGTGGGAGCTGTGTTCCAAGTTGGCTCCATCACGTGGTGTAGACCTCACCCGAGGGCACCCCGGGCAACGCCCCCTTCTAGGCCTCCCCGCCGTGCCACGTGCGGTCCTGGGGACAGACTTCCCACAGCAGTGAGACAGACTCACTGTCGATCACATTTATGCTCACGACGAGAAGGAGCCACTTCCGTGCACGTGTTAGCCGGCCGGCACACGCCCTCACAGAAGGCCGTCTTGTTTGCTGCATAACGTTCGCCATTTCTTAACCAGAGTGAGAAGAGGAGCATCCACTGTTCCCTCTCTGATCTCACTGGTTCAAGCGTTGAGTCTGTGCTCACTGCAAAGGGCCGGGGGGCCCAGGCCCCAGGGCACGGGGGAGGTCGCGAGGGAGGCCGGGACTCACTGATCAGCACTTTCCGGCATCTAGGCGAGACATCCTGGTGTCCGCACCTGAGTCTCCTCTCCATTTGGCAGACAGCTGAGATACACCTGATCTGCTTTTAACCTATTGGATCCTCTTTCCTTGGGTCTGGGGAAAAAGGAACCCCAAGGAGGAGAAAGTCCTTCCAGGCTTCCATTACAGTCAGAACTCAGAAGGCTCCTGAGAATAACTGTCTCCTCATCTGCAAAGGCCCTGGGGCCTGGGGGACAGGGTGCGTGTAAACACCTTTTCAGCTGGAAGAGGCCAGAGAGAAGGGAAATCTATGGCACAGACCCCCTGAAGCAAGGAATTCCTTCCAGACGGTGAGACGATGAAGTGTAAAGGGAATTCCTTAATCTCGATATTCATGGTTTGGTTTTGTCAGAGAATGTCCTTCTTAGTAAGAATTATGCTCCAAAGTGTTCAAGTGTGATTGAGACTTGCCACATTTATCAACTAACCCCAGGAGTTTGAGGAAGGAAGGAAAAAGAAAGGACAAAGGCTATCACTATTCGAGTCTTACCAATTTCTTCACATCTGAAATTTTGTCTAAGTAACAAATTAAACCCAAAATATGAAAGTTAAGAGGAAGATAATTTATTGGTCAAAATAAGAGTATTTTGTCTGCAATTGCTTTGTTTAAAACAGTACAGATTAAATTCTAATTGGGAATTAGAATTGAAAATTTTTTAAGTGGAGAAAGGTGATTTTATTCTTTCCCAGGATTTTATTCTTTCCCACCCACAGTAAATATCAGCGACTACCATTATATTAGGCTTGCACCTCATGCACTTTGCATAGACTCTTATTAAAACATCATCGAAAGAAAAGGAAAGATAAAGTAGATGGACCTTAGCTTCATTACATGTTGGAAGGCAGCAGCAATATAAAGCTTAATTATTCTGTTAGAAGCCGTTTAACAAAAATCTTGCTATAACGCCTGTGTAATTCTTATCCTTAAGAACATCTTGTGTGAAAATTTTAACCTGCTAAATTCAGTAAATCTCAAGAGATATAAAAATACACCAAAGCATCGGAGGTGTGCTATGTGGATAATAAAAATAACAGTAGCTTAACTATAGGAACCAGAGAAAATAGATGAATGATTTTTCTATAGCCTGGGCTAGGCATGATAAGACCTTCACTGGAAAATGAACTTTTTTCCCTCACCGACCACCAAATGATAACTCACAGCCACTATTGAACAGGAAATTATTTGATAAAACTGTAGCTTAGCCCATCAGAAACGTGTGCCGTGATTTTTGGAAGGGTCAGTGGTCTGGTGACAGAGAAGGGCCTTCCCTCCCCCGCCTGTTCATCACCATGTCACTCTCAGCCCATGCAAGTGGCTTCCCAGCCTGGCCAATGTTTGACTCACCTGCAGGCCCACTCTCCTGAGGGCCCGGGCTGTGCCCTCCCTGTGTACACGGGGCTGCAGTGGGGTCACCCAAGCCCGACTTCCCGAGTCTGCCACGGTCCTTTGTGTCAGAAAACACCTTTGTGCCTAAGTCCATTTTCATTTACGTGTTTATTTCTTTTCCGGATGAAGCGCTTGTGGGGAAGAGAGAGCCTGTAAGGGGGGGGGGGTCTCTGCGCTCTTTCACATGCCCGTCGGGGGGGACGTTTGGGCCCACCCCTCTTCCTTGCAGCCTCTGTCCACTCAGCCACGGGCACTGTCCAGCACCACATCCTCACCCCGGGCTGGCCCATGCACACCTTGGCCAGAAGGGAATCCATCTCCTCCTGCGCTCGGTGAGATGTGGCAGCCCTGGGGTCCACGCCCTGTCCTCGGGAACCTAGGCCGCCCCCACCCACCCCGTGTCTCCCAGCCCTTGGCTTGCCCAGAGCTGAATGGAGAAGAGGGAAGTGGTGCTGGCTCAGCTCTGCGCACTGCCCCGAGGGTCACCCAGGGCCTGCGGGCTGTGGAGTCGGGGGCCTCTGAGTGACCCGACAGTGCATGTTCCCTGGTGCTGTCCCCAGTGTCCAGGAGCCCCGTGACCCTCTGTGAGACCAGCCTGGGGGTCGGGTTGGGAGGTGGTCAATCTCTGGAGCCCTCAGCCGTGTTTCCAGGGCCCCTGTCCCGCTCTGGGGATCTTCCTGGTCCTGGGGACATGTCGGGAAGTGCCGGGGGTCCCTCCAGGCCTGGAAAGCATAGGGTGACAGACCCGGGCCCTGCTGGAGGGGGCCGAGCAGGTGGCGAAGAAGCACTCAGTCTGGGCTTCTTATTCCAGGGCTGAGGCTGACAGCCACCTCCTGCCGCAGCCCCCACCCCCAGACGCCCAGGAGGGGGTCTCTCAGGTCAAACGCACAAATCCCACCACCCCCCCTTCTCCTGGAAGCTGCTTCCTAGCCCGTTCATTGAGTCTCTTCCCCACAGAGTAGGATTCACTTGGTTTGAGCTCATTCATAACTTTTGTTTTAATCTCCCAGCTGCAACTATTTTAAGCAAATTTCTGAGGACTTATAATTGTGTGTGACTCATCTGAGTAGGGCGCAGCTCCAAGCAGACGCTTTCGCATTCCAGAAAGTTGACACAGTCTCTATTTGGGATCTAACTGTGCGATTCACTGCTGAAGAGGCTTCTCAATGATGTCTCCTCTGCATCTGTTCAAAAATGAAAAGAATTGATTTTTTTTAACATCAAATGTCTGGCAAAGATATTTCTTCTCCTCCTCCTCCCCCCTCCCCCCCCCGGGAGTCACCGGTGTGGGTAGAACGATGCAGACAAAGTAAACTGAGCTCACTGCTTTCACACGACACCAACTCTGAGCGTGGCGAGGGCCGGCGCCCATGGCAACTGCGTTCCCAAGCAAACTTCTCTGCAAACTCTACAGCTGTTACTGTATCTCGTTGCTAGGTTCCCCCCACAGAGCGCACGGGGATGGTCCCCCCGTGTGCGGTCGAAGGACAAGGTCCCGTGGGCACATGGCATATCTCCGATGATAGCCGAGGAATCCCACCCTCCTCCGTCACTGCCAGACGGGGTTAGTCACTTCCTGGCTTGAAAGTGCGCCTTATTAGGGAAAGCCCCAGCAAATTTTTGAAAGTTATGATCCTGTTAGCTGTGTGAGTAGAATCCTTTATCTTCCCCACCCCGCCCCAGTGTCTACGGGTGAACACCTACATTAAACCATCCAAAGCCCCATGAAATGAGATGATGCAGTACTCGTCTTAGTCTGCTCCCACGCTGCCAGCTCCTTGCCTGCTTTATTCTCGTTATTCCAAGGCCCCAACAGAGAAGCTCACCTCTGCTCCGGGGTTCCCATGCCCGGGGCTGGCAGAGGTGGGTTCTGCCTGTTTTAACCGACTCACTGTCAAAGGTGGCATCGGCTCTGCCTCTTGCCCTTCCCTCATTCAGCGCCAGAACAGAGGAAGAGGCGAGATCCCGGGGGACAATGAGATTCCCCCGGGGTGATGGGAGCGAGGTGCCATCCTCTGCAGTGGAGGTGAAGACAGGGCAGGGCGGCCAGTGTCCCTGCAGGGGGAGGTTCCCATGGAGGCCATCCTGCCTCTCTTAGTCTTTACAGACCCCCACCGCAGGGGCCAGGAGACGGCACAAAGGGCAAGGCACTTGCCTCGCACGTGGCCAAGCCGAGTTCACTCCCCAGCACTCCACATTGTTCCCTGAAGCTGCCAGGATTTACCCCTGAGCACAGAACCAGGAGTTACTCCTGAGCACTGCCAGGTGAGGCCCCATTGTCACAGCTGTTCCGTATCACCGCATTTGGCCAGAGCTCTTGTCCCTAACCCTGAAGGTCCAGCATAGGTCTGAAAGGCAAGCTAGGCGCGTGTGCAGCCAAGAGGCGCCCGTGGCTCAGTCCCGCAGTGTCTGGCACAGACGTGACACCCAGGGGCACCCTGGAGGTGGCTCTGTCCGTCCAGGTGGGAAGCCACAGGGGATGGACCCCTCATGAAGAGGCCACTCGTGTTTCTGCCACCGGGACAGAGGGGAAGACCCAGAGACGCAGGTGCCCTCAGTTTTTATATCACTGACCTGCCCGGGATCGAAGGCAACAAAAGGATGGGCCCCTTGTCACCTGACCACCGGGGTCGCAAATGTGACACCTTCCAGCCACTGTTTCATGGTCTTTATGTACCATGCCACAGTGTGCATGCGTGCACAATAACTTTGTATGAATGTTTAAGCCGCTGCCCCGATAAATCTCCCTCTGACACTGGCGTAAAGGCTCGGACTCCCGGTGCCACAGGCTAAGATTTAAGGAGCGTCTTAGTCAGCTCCTGGTTTGAAATATCCGTCTTTTCCTACAGGCAGGAGAAGTACAGGGAAACTCATGAAGAGCCTATCCTTCATGTCCGGAGCTGACAAAACGGGTCTGGGTAAGGAATCATAAATCACCAGCTTTCGTGACTGTCTCGCACAGTACCTTATCAGCGGGGCGTCAATAAACACTTTGCTAATAATATCAATAAAAGCTGTGGGTAGTGGAGGGCTAAGACCTCGTGGTGCTCAAGTCAGTTTTAAGCATTGATGTTTTATTGATTCCAGAGAAAAAGCCACATAAAATCTCTTTGTTCAATGCCACAGTATTCAAGGACAAGACATTTACAACCTCAGAATCGCGCCCTGGAGGGACATTCACCAAGAACTAATAATGGAGATGCCAGCCAGTCAGCCGGCGCAAGCTTCTGGACATCCCGGCTGCAGCGATAAAGACGCTCACAGACCTATAAACTGGACAAGCTTCTGCTCGTGCCATCACTCACTGTGAGAGCATGAATGTCTGAGGAACACGGTACACACTTGTTCCCTCCGCTTCTCTAAATTCATATTAAAGCACTGGAAATTGCTCTGTCATCAAAATAATAAGTTCACGTCAACCCTACGATTGCTCTTCTCCTGAGGAGATTTCAGTGCTGTGGAAGAGTCCCAGAACCCTCCGTGGTGTTTGTCTCAGTGGCCCAACATGTCAAGGAGCAAACAGCTCGATCTGCTTTCAATGCTTGTTTTTCCATGACAAGTGCAGCCACTCATGTCGATGAAGTTGGTTCTAGACCCAAAGGAAAGAATTTCCAAGGCAGCAAGGAAGACGCTCACAGGGACCATGAGTGGGCGAGTTGAGTGGCAACGCTGCACATGCTCCGTCTCCCGCAGGGTGCCCTGTGCCCGCCAGTGCTCAGGGGACCTTCCAGCTGTGCCCTGCTCCCCGAGCCCTCCGGAGCCCCAGGCTTCCTTCTCCCAACCATCAACAACACGACTGGGGTCTTTTCTCGTCATCTCTTTGCAAAGGACTCCCCCCTGGCAAGCCCTCCGTGCCGTCTACCTGACTCAGAGCCTTGCAGGGCCTGGCGGGAAACACACATGCCCGCCCGGCCGAGCTAATTGCATTCCATCAGCGCTGCACCTCACAGCCCAACATCTGCCCTAGGCAGCCTGGGAGAACAATCTCGGCTCCCTCCGGGGGACCTGGCGTCGGACCTCAGCCCCTGAGCTGTGTTCCCCGCAGAGGCGCTGGGCTGGGGGTCCTCTTCTCTCCCGTGTGGGTGCAGACTCCCACACCTCAGCCTGAGATACAGCCCCTCAGGGGGGCCGGTGACGGCTCTTCCTGTCCCCAGGCACAGCATCGGGACGCATGCACTTGTCCTCTTCGATATGTAATTAATATAGTCCACATTCAGCAGCACGGATGTGTGTGTTACATGTATGTACACAGTGCTGGATGCTGACTATTTTGAATTTATCTTCTGGGGTCATGGATCATTTTTCTGTTGCTACAGACATCCTCTGTTCCGGAGTTTGATAAGAGTTGGCTGTAGTTCAGGATTTGGTATCTTGTTTTGGTGTGTGCAGGTGGCACCAATACCACACTTCTTAAACCTGGGTGAGTTTATTCCCATTGCTTGAGGGAAAACCCTTTGGCGATGTTCAAGCCCTGTGCACATGGCACTTTCCACGCCCAGAAAGCTCAGGGTTGGGAAGCAGGATCTGGCCACGGGACTGACGAGATCTTATTCTCTAGCCCATCCCTCATTCCACACTCCCTCTGACACTAGGCCGGACTCTCAGTGTGAGACGGACCCTAACCTGAGGGAGATGGAGTCTTCCCTCCTGACCCTGAGAGAGATGGGGCCTTCCCTCCAGGCCCTGAGAGAGATGGGGCCTTCCCTCCTGACCCTGAGAGAGATGGAGCTTTCCCCCCTGACCCTGAGAGATGGGGCCTTCCCTCCTGACCCTGAGGGATGGGGCCTTCCCTCCTGGCCCTGAGGGATGGGGCCTTCCCTCCTGGCCCTGAGAGACGAGGCCTTCCCTCCTGACCCTGAGAGATGGGGTCTTCCCTCCTGACCCTGAGAGATGGGGCCTTCCCTCCTGGCCCTGAGAGAGATGGAGCCTTCCCTCCTGGCCCTGAGAGAGATGGGGCCTTCCCACCTGGCCCTGAGAGAGATGGAGCCTTCCCTCCTGACCCTGAGAGATGGGGCCTTCCCCCCTGGCCCTGAGAGAGATGGAGCCTTCCCTCCTGACCCTGAGAGATGGGGCCTCTCCTCCTGACTCTGAGAGATGGGGCCTTCCCTCCTGACCCTGAGAGACGGGGCCTTCCCTCCTGGCTCTGAGAGAGATGGAGCCTTCCCTCCTGACCCTGAGAGATGGGGCCTTCCCTCCTGGCCCTGAGAGATGGGGCCTTCCCCCCTGGCCCTGAGAGAAACTGAATCACCACAGAAGCCTCTTGGTATTCTTCCAGAGATTGCTCTGGGAACTCTCTGAGCAATTAGTAGTAACAGTTTGGGGGTTCACCTGGTTCTTTTTCTCTAGTATCTCTCTGCTTCATGCCTAGTGTCTGACAAACAACTCTTTCTAACCCTCCGTCTGTTTTTGAATCAGTTCTGTATAAGGGGAAATCTGGCCCCTCTGGTTCCCTCTGGCCCTGAGGGGATGCTTTCAGTTGCTGCGTTTCCTGCTTCTCAGATAAACCTTCTCCGCACACAGCCCCACAGGGTCACACAGTGACTGTTGGCAGCCTTGTCCTGTGGGCTGTGCGGCCGCGCTGACCCTTGGGCTGAACTGAAGGAAAGAGCGTGTTTTCTGCTGGTGGGTCGGCAGGAATCACCACTTCCACTCAAGCAATTCTTTAATTATAGCAAAGTCAGGATCTTAAAAACTCCAGAGGCAATGATTTGTGCAGTTGACTCATTTATTTAATGGTATTCCTTGGGGTCTTCCTACTAGCTCATACAGCTGTGGTTTTCTGGGTTGGTGTTTGTAAATAGATGGCATTTTTATTATATACTCCATCGTGAGAGAATTCAAACTCATAGAAGGAAGAAAAGTATGTGTTTCCTCAGAGTCTACAATGCTTCAAAACCTTCCCCTGCTAAGCACTCCTGAGCACTGTGCAAGGGGGCCTTTTGGGGGGCAGGTGTGGGAGTGTGCTCAGCCTGAAGAAAAAAGTATCTTGAATAGAGTGTCAATCATGCTGCATATGGCCTAGCAAGCGAGAAACCCTGGTGCAGATTTTCATAATTACACATCTGTGTTCGAATGATATTACTCATTATTTCACACAAAAAAAATTTCCACATAGTATCCACATAGATTCTTGGACTAGAGGTTTTAATAACTTATAGTCAAGGACACCATATTGGTATAAGAGATAAATTCAATATAGGAAACAAATATTTAATACAAATTTGAGAATTAAACGCTATACTTTTGTAGATAAAACTCTATTTTTTTTTTTTTTTGCTTTTTGGGTTACACCCAGCGATGCACAGGGGTTACTTCTGGCTCATGCACTCAGGAATTACTCTTGGCAATACTTGGGTGACCATATGGGATGCTGGGAATTGAACCTGGGTTGGCTGCATGCAAGGCAAACGCCCTACCTGCTGTGCTATCTCTCTAGCCCCTAAAACTCTATTTTAAAAGCAATGAGGTGGTATTATATAAGGAGCTCCATTTCAATTTAACCCTAAACAGTTTTTCCCATTTGTCTTTCTTTCTATGCATATGTATTCTTAGAGCATGAAACCAAATTACTCTAGTATTTGGAAATGTTTTATCATATTAGATTCTTAAATGCTTAAATATATAACATGTTTATTTAAATATAACATGCTGATTGGTACTTTTAACATTAAGTAAATGCACTTACTTAATAAAATATTTCTCTTATTCCAGACAGATACATGTGCTTTATCTCACTATCTTACTCACAGACGCGCCCACAGTACAAAGGCTGTCCCAGGACTGGGCTGTCCCTACGTGTCAGTTAAGCTTTCACTTGCAGCCCTTTGTGTCAGGGCTGACACCAGCCTCAATTGTCACAAGCTGCAGGAGCTGACCCGCTGGCCCCCATCTTGGCCCAGCCCTGCCACTGCCTTATCCAGTCTTCTGGCCCCATCCCACGGGTTTCCCATCCTCCTGTCCGGGATGGAAGCTCGAAGGGGGGCAGCTGTAGAGTCCCAGAGGGGACACGTCTGGCAGCACGCCCTCACAGCCCCAGTGCTCTCACTCACTCGCTCTCTCCGTCTTTCTTCCTCTGCCCCTCTCTCTCCTCGGTCCCTCTCTCTTCCTCTCTCCCTCTCCCTCTCTCACCTTGCTCCCTTGCTCCCTCTCTCCCCCTCCCTCTTTCTCTCCCCTCTCTCACTCTCTCTTTCTCTGTGTGGTTTTGGGTCACAGCCAGTGATGCTCAGGGGTTGCTCCTGGCTCTGCAGTCAGGAATTACCCCTGCAGTTCTCAGTGACCATATGGGATATGGGTCATCTGTATGCTAGCTAATCCAGGTAGCTGGATGCTAGAGCCCTCCTAGCTGTACTGTCTACTCTCTGTCTCTGTCTCTGTCTCTCTCTGTCTCTATCTGTCTGTCTGCCTGTCTCTCTCTCTCTCTCCCCGTCTCTCTCTCTTTCTCTCTCCTGGTCTCTCAAATGCCAACGTTTTTTTTTTTTAATTTTTTTTTTTTTTTTTTGCTTTTTGGGTCACACCCAGCTATGCTCAGGGGTTACTCCTGGTTTTGCACTCAGGAATTACTCCTGGCGATGCTTGGGGGACCATATGGGATGCCGGGGATCGAACCCGGGTCGGCCGCATGCAAGGCAAACGCCCTACCCGCTGTGCTATCGCTCCGGCCCCCAAATGCCAACATTTTACTTTTCTGGTAAGCAGACAAATAAAGCAGCGCCCCCCTGTCTGCTGTAAGCATTTAAGCAGCATTTACGGACAAACCGTCAAAGGCCTCTACGTGACTTTGCAGTCCAGCATTGCTGCTGGGGTTCGGGTCCAGTGCCCCAGCTTCCTTCTGGGGCTGTCACTCTGGATGCCTGAGTCAGGAGGCTCCGGAGGGCAGGCAGGCCTGGGCCCGGCTGTGGGGAGCAGACTGCCTTTCTCACAGGGAGGCCGCACCTGCTCTCTGTTGGCCTCCTGATGGATGCCAGCTACCGCCAAATCTTGCAGGATGCCAACTTGCTCTCTGAAGTGGGTTCGGTTCCCAGAGCTTGGCTGGCGCTCCTGTTTTTGCTGAGCTCTGAGACTGTGGGACAGAGAAGCGGGAAGGGAGCGAGGGGGCATCAGCACCAACCGAGGCTTCCCCCCCTCCCCGAAGAAACACCCACTTTTCAGAACCCAGGAGTGATCCGATAATCATTAATGAGCTCAGCTGAGACAGATAACAATTACGCCTTAATAAGGCCTTAACAATTAGCATTTTAACCATTATTGCTTGGGAAGCGAAACATTAGATTAGTTATGCTCACAGGAAGTAATCAGCTAGGAATCACTCAACTCGTTTTTAACTAATTGTAATTACTCTAGTCACTACTGAGCCCCTCAGCTGCAACGTGGGCCTGCATCCGAGCCCAGCCCAGGGACCCCATTCCTGACGAAACTGTTTTGCTCAAAGAAGTGTGGGGCTTTCAGAGCAGGTCCTAGCAGATCTCCTTCAATGTCTTCAGCTTAAGGGGGGAAAAGCACCTTGCAGGGCTCAAAATCAGCCAATCGCATCCTTTAAGTCAGAGCATCCTGTAAACTCTTAAGGTCAGAACATCTTTGCCAGATTTTTCTCTCAGTTCTGACCATGAGAAAGACACTGGAGGGAAACCAGCCAAAGTGTCCCGCTGACCACATTGTCAAATACAGAGGTGGCGCCCTGCCAGTGAGATGGGTCGGTTGGGTGTTGTACAGACTCTGGGCTTTGGGACTTAGAATGCATCATGCTCAACATTTTTCCTTATGAACTAACCTCAGTGTCATTTAAAGGGCATTTTATTCTAAGCCAAAAGAAGTCTAATGGGTGAAATACATGTATTTTTCAAAGAAAATACAAAAGGAATTTTTATGTTTTTTAGGAAACAGGAATTAATCCCAGAGACAAACCTAAATAAAATAGAAAAAAAAAAAAAACCGCTTCTAATCCATGAACCACGAAGCAAAGATAGAAAATATTGAGCTGTTTCTCCATCTAGTCACGATGGGTCTTCAGTGATGATCAGAATGGTTAAAAATATTGATTGCCAATTGCTCTGAGGTCAAATGACACTGATTTCGACCTTTTAAATCAGGGGGAATGTCCCTTGCACAGCAAAAGAATTTCAATTTTATTTGAAATCTTGGAACAGAGTATCTGCTTAGGCAGAAACAATCCTTTAATTTCCCATGACAATCTCATTAAAATGAATGACCTGCACTTCAATTGAATTGAATCTGCATCCAGAGATGTGAAATCTGAAATCCTGGCTGGAGCTCTTGGACCTTCATTGGGTCCCGGTGTAAGAGCTTGACAAGTGTAAAGTTCTTAGAGGAATTTCATGTCCTTGTCCCTGACCTTCAGGATAGAGAAATACTCCTGTGTTCAGACTCACAAAAGCAAGGAGTTCATTTCTTAGTGTCTTGAAAATTGCAGTTCTAGTAGTTTTGTGTTCTTAAAATCGTCCTAAGCGGGTGGGCCACCAACCAACAGCAGCTGTGCTTATACGATACTATTCTTAGCATGGCCAGTTGATGGCCACGTCTTGGTCGGAGTAGAGTGACTCTCCATGGAGATGCTGGTGTTCACAGCCAATGGAGCTATGCTGAAACAAAGTCCCTTCCAAAGTCCCTGTGCTCTCCTGATTCTTTCTGTTCTCATCACATCTGTGGCCTCGTTTGCAGCCGTCCCTGACACAGTTGACATGTGGGCCATGTACTTTTAAGTTCTATTAACAATGACTCTTCTCGGCTGGAGCCGCAGTGGAGAGGGCAGGGCGCTGGCCTTGCAGGTGGCCGGCCTGGGCTCAATCCCTGGTACCCCATCTGGTCCCCTGAGGCCCCAGACGGATCCCTGGCTGCCAAGCAAGGAGCAAGCGCTGAGCCCAGCCGGGCACGGTCTCCAAACCAAAACAAGCTGAAAAGCCGTCTTTGCTGTTTTAAAGATTTTTATGTACTCTGCACTTTGCCAGGGTCCTTTGGAGAGAGGAAGAAGAGGAACTGAGCTGCAGCTTCTGCAAACATGTTTGCAAGTGAGCACACGCATTTGTCAGTGGTCTCACGATCAGGAAAGATGGAACCACTCAGAGGCGCTCTGGAGGGGAAGCAGACGGCCTCAGAGGCTCGGCTCTGTCTGCAAGACGTGGGCTGGCTTGTGGCATTTTGCAAAGTGAAGTCTCACTCCTACAAGCCGGTCACACTGCAAATGTCATTGCCTGGCTCACAAATGGGATATTCTGCAGCCCAGGCCCGAGAGACCATAATGGAAGGCTGGGAAGAGAAGCGTGTGGTGTGCCTCACGCATGTCCTTTCTGTAAGAAAGGACATGCGTGTATGAGGCACACGCCTCCACTTGCTGGGGTCCAGGCCCGTGCGGACTCTGCAGAGCCCCTCTCTCTCCGGGCACTGCTATGCAGAGGAAGGAAACGGACATGCTCTGCCGCTACCTGGGCACTTGCGTTGGAAGCACCGTTTTTTCTTTCTGAGTTTTATGCTGCTTGTGAGAATTTTAGAAAGTTTTGGGACAGGAATCTGGAGCCCAGAGAGCATCCTGTGTGCCCGCACTCAAGTCCGGAACAGTCTGGTGCTGTTATTCGCACGCTCTGCTGAGAGCAGATAAACGCAGGCGGTGTCTGTCAGGGAAGCACCCGGGGCCACGTCCCTGAAGGAAAGTCGCAGGAGGAGCTGGGAGGTGACCTCTCACCTGGCAATGGGCCAGCACTTATGTCCAGGGAGCTGCCCACCTGGCCACTGACGCTGACAAAGTGTGGCAGAGGCTCGTAGAACCCAACACAATGGGTGTCCACGGTGCCCACGGGCCTGTTGTAGCGCGCCCTGTGGAAAGGAGCAGAGCCGCTTCTTGGATCAGAGATTTTCCTCAGAGCTCTGGTGCCCGAGTGGAGCTTCTCCCCCGTGGCCGTATGTGGCCCTTCCTTTCCACAGGGCCTCCCTGCCCTCTCTCCACGTCGCCCCAGCCCCACATGACGACTCCCTGCGAACAATTCGAGTCTGTTCTGCTCGGCCCGGCACTAACAGCGCAGGCACCTGAACGGGCCCTGGGGGGAAACCTCAGCGCGTGCAGGCCTAGGGGGCTCTGAGAGGCTGCGCTGTGAGAGAAAGGAGGAGAGAACAGAGACCGTCTGGCTCCTGTCCTTCTGGCCCCGAGCCCGGGTCGCCCAGCTTCCTGCCTTCTCCTGCGCCTTCATGCGCAGCTGTTCCAGACGGAGATCCCAAGCAAACACGCTTTCCTCACATGCGTGTTACTTACCTGGAAGCAAGGCCATATGAAGAAATGCAGGGCCTGCCCACTGAGGTATAGAATTTGCAGGGGGAGGGGGGACGTTACAAGAAACCAAAGCAGGAAGAACAATGGTGGTGAAGAATGAAGGAAGAAAGAGAAGAAACCTGTGGTGAGGCACTGTCTGCCGAGACCCCCCCCTCCGAGGCACATGAGGTGGGACATCCTAGGGTGCAAGACGGATGGCACGGTCAGGACATCCGTCTCCTTGACATTCCGAAGGGACAAAGCCTCCTGTGACTGGGTCGCCTTCGGGACTCTGGTTAGATGAGCTCATCTGTTTGTCTTCCGCTGTTTGGCCAGCACGTCATCCCAGCAACCTGACCGGTGACACCAGACAGGGGTCACATAGCTCGGGCTTGCCGTGGCGTTGCTGGGCTGGGGAGCAGGACTGTTGGTCAGTTCAGGGAGCACTGAAGGCTGAGTCTCAGCCATGCTCAGTGTGTACTTGGGCTTGGCCAGTTCTCGCCCCACCTCAGAGAAGGGCGCGGCCACTGTGAGGCGGCGGTTCCAGGGGTTTGCTTAGTTGTAACGGTCACTTCCCAATGCACGGCTACAGTCAGACTCCTCATTGTCCCTGCCTGGACCTACCTCCTGTCAACCGTACTGCGGAGAAGCGGGGGAGGGAACCAGCACAGGGCAGCACTGGGTGGAAACGCTAGGACATGGTGAAGGGGAGGGATGCAGGCGCCAGCCGGCCGCTCACCTTACTGGAGATGCCGCAGCTTCCCCTGTCCCGGTGGGGGGGCCCGCCAGAAGCTACAGGGGTCAGAAGTTGCTGGCACGGAGGGGCGGAGGAGCCTGATGCCGGGTCCTCGGGGAGGCAAGCCTGCTCAGGGGAGGAGGGCAGCTGGGTGAGCTGAAGATCGGCACGACCTCCCGGGCAGCCTCGGAGAAGGGCGTCAGCACGGCCCCTTGGGTCTCCCACGTCTTTGCGGGGTCTGTGCCCTGCAGCTTGCTGAGCCTCCATCGAGGTCTGGAACAGGCGCCTCCCGAGGTCCCCTTGCACCGGGGACAGGTGCACAACTCAGGGGAGAGAGGGCCCTTGGCTTTGGGGGCAGGAGAGGACAGAACTGGACAGCCCACCCCGGGGCCAGAAAACTGGCATCTCGGAGAAGGGTTAGAAGCGTCACTGGGAGCCACTGTGCGCTGTTAAAGGGGCTTTCCGGCCGGAGCCCCTGAGCTGGAGGCAGAGTGCCGTGTCTCACCCGACACCCCAGCGGAGGCCCAGGAGAGGGGCCACAGTCCTGAGCTAAGCCGGCCTGAGCCGTGAAAACAGCTCGCCGTGAGCCGTGCTAGAGGCGTGGGTGCCGTGGAAGGTTCTCACCCAACACCCCGGCAGAGACCCTGCGCGGCTCTCGGCTAGACCAGGGCACCTGCGTCTCCGAGTGTGTGAGGAGCTGCCTCGACTGCACCTGCAGCTTCTTCCTGGGCCGGAATTACGGCCCTGCCGAGCTGAGCAGGGGCCGGGCTGGGTCTCGGCCAGGGTGGGGGCTCTCCGGGGGCTCGAACCCTCCAGAAACCAATCCTGGGCGCTCTCCACACGGCGAGGCCTGGGCCTGCTGGCCTCAGGGGTGAGTTCCCAGGTTGCAGGCTCAGGGGCCCAGAGTATGGGCACTGGGGGGCATTTGTCTACCACCCTGGCAGCACGGGACCTTTGTCAAAGATGCCGGGAAACCCCAGAGACTTGCAGGCCTCTGCACACAGCACACACGTGCTCCAGTGGTCAACCATGCTGGCCTGGAGCCGGAGGCGGGTCATTCCCCAGGGGCTGAAAAATAATGGTGCTGCATATTTCTTGGTAGTTATTGAACTCTTTATAGATTACTTGTAGACCATGATGAAGGACTTAAAAAAATTGTGTAGTAATGATCATGGGTCAAGGATATATCAAGGAGTTAATCAGAAGGTTTATTAATTAGCATTTCTCCAGTGGAACGCTTGCCGCCCATTAATCACACAGTTCACAAAGGGAACGTGAAGTTTGAAAAATCAATTCTCCATCGAAGGTGCTGCCTCCTCCACATCAGCAGCCCTGAAACCGGGCTCGGGAAACCCAGGGTGATTCGCCCTCAGCCCAAGAGCCTTTCAGCCCACGACTGGCAGAGGAAACAAGATGCGAACACGACAGCAGCCGCACGGCTGGGCCCTCAGTGTCTGCCGTGGGGCTCTGTGGGCTTCTGGAGCCTTCCGTGCAGGGGGAAGAGGCCTCAACTCATAAAGGGCAGAGCAGATGTGGCCGATGCCGTCGTTTTGTCTAAAGACACAGAGTGAATCGAGAACCTACTTCTGAGTGCGCGGTTATGCCAGCAGAGTAAATGGACTAACAAAGATCGTGTTTCTTTACAAATACTGAATAAAACTCATCCAAAAATTACAAAAATGCAACAGTATACATCCTGCAGTTTAAATTATTAAATATTATGCTATACAAAGTCTTCTTTAATCAGTTCTCTTAAAAATAGTTTGAATTAGGAAACTAATTCTATTCAAATACTGTTACTGCTAAAGAAAATCCACATGCAAAAACTTTAATCTAGACACAAATCTTACATCTTTTACCAAAACAAAACTCAAACAGTTAAAAGATTTAATGTCACTGTCACTATCATCCCGTTGCTCATCGATTTGTTCGAGCGGGCACCAGTAATGTCTCTCATTGAGAGACTTATTGTTACTGTTTTTTGCATATCCAATACGCACGGGTAGCTTGCCAGGCTCTGCCGTGCAGGCTCCATACTCTCAGTAGCTTGCCGGGCTCTCATTTAATGTAATATACAAAATTATAAGCCACCAAAATGTATATAAAATAATATAGAGAAGGATCTTGTAAAAATTGAATTTTCTGATAATTTTTAGATACAACCCCCAAGATGCAGGAGCTATGAAAGAAAAAGAATAAATCAAAATTAAGAACTTTTGTGAAATATGCAAAAAAGTATTTGCAAGATACATATTTGAGAAGGACTTTGATTCAAAATGTGTTCACTAACTCCGCAATAAGAACAAAAGCAACCCCGTGAAAAGCTGACAAACTATCCGAGCTCAGTCACTGGAAGAGCTGGACAGAGAGCAATGAACCCTATGGGAAGCTGGTCCACGTCACCCAGAATCACTGACTCTCACCTGGACATAGAAACGGCCTTCAACAAGTGCTCACGAGGAACCAATTCCCTAGGTTGTTAATGGAAAGGCAAAATGGTACAGACACTTTGGGAAACAGTTTGGTGATTTCAAAAATGCTAACTACACCTCTTATACCTTACTATCCATAATTTACACTTCTTCCCAAGTGGGTTAAGAACACAAATCTACACAGACCTACACAAATATAGTAGCATCTTTATTCACAGCCGAAGGTTACCAGCAGACCTCTAAATGTAAATAGCTTTTATATTTATTTATTTATTTATTTATTGCTTTTGGGGTCACACCTGGTGATGCACAGGGGTCACTCCTGGCTCTTCACTCAGGAATTACTCTTGGCGGTACTTAGGGGACCGTATGGAATGCCGGGAATCAAACCCAGGTCGACCACGTGCAAGCCCTACCCGCTATACTATTACTCCAGCCCTATAAATAGCTTTTAAAAATTCTGGCATTGAGAGAGAGAGAGAGAGATGGAGAGGGAGAGAGAGAGAGAGAGAGAGAGAGAGAGAGAGAGAGAGAGAGAGAGAGAGAGAGGAGATAGAGAAGGAAAATGCCTCCCATGGAGGCAAGCTTAAGGTGGGGGGTGCAGGAGGGAACCTGGGGACACTGGTGGTGGGAAATGTGCAGTGGTGGAGGGACGGGTGTTGGAATATGGGTATGACTGAAACCCAATCATTTCAGTCATTGGGTATGACTGAAACCCAATCATGAACAGCTTTGTGACTGTGTATCTCATGGTGTCCAAAAAACATTAATTAAATTTTTAAAATGTTTTAAGTGAGCAGAGGAAAGTCAATATAAGATAATTAAATTAAAAAAACAAATTCTAGTGTATCCACACAGCACAGTGCAGTGTTCTTCAAGAGTAGGACAGAGCTGTCAGATCACAAAAGAAGACGTGAAGAATGTCTCCGTGCATGCTGAGAGGTGGAGACGCCAGTGTGGAGGACTCCAGACACAGGAGATTTGGAGAAGGCCAGAGAGGGACCCGGTGGAAAGCTGAGGAGATGTGGGAAGGAGGAAGAAGAGCACGGTGATCCTGGTGAGTGCGTGTGGGCGACACATGGAGCAGCAGGGCTGGTGCTGAAAGCATCACGATGTGCTTGTGGAATTCATAGCATGCAGAACCCAAGGAAACCCCAACATAAATGATGGTTTGGGTTAATAATGATGTATCTAAAGTGTGGAAGTGTGAGGCTCAGCAATATTACATACGTTCGTGATGTTGCACAAACACCATCTATCTCCATAACTCTTCATCTCGTCAAGCTGAAGCGCTGCCTATTCAACCAACAATATACGTCTAGTTCCCCCCCAGCTCTTGGCAATCCCCCATCATTCTGATTTTGCCTTCGCTCAATGGCTCACCTGAGTGGACTTGTGAACCATTTGTCTTTGCTTATCCATTAATCTCTTGATGGGTACTTGGACTGCTTCCACAGTTTAGTTACTGTGAATAATTCTGCCTCCACCACAGGTGTCCAAATATCCTTTCCAGAGCTCATTTCTGTTCTCCGGAGTAGACGCCGGCAGTGTAAGTTGGCAGTGTAAGTATTGTGCTTCCCTTTGTTTCTGAGGACCTGCCATACCGACCCCAGCCGCCCCACTTCCACATTCACGCTGTCACTGCACAGCACCCTGGCTTCCCTGCACCCTCCCTCCAAGGGATGCTTTCTGTCTAGTTACGTGAGACATCTTCACGGGTGTGAGGCTGACTCTCAAGGCAGACGTGATTCATCTTTTCTTGAAGATCTTGAGCACGGTTGTAGTGCTCCTCAGTCTCTGTATGTTAAAAAAATCTACTCAAATTTTGTCCATATTAGTACAGTTGTTTCTGTTGTTGAATTTTAGAAATTCTTCAGCTATCCTAGATATGAATCCTTTCCAGATATATAACGAACCAAAGAAAACATTTTCTTCCATTCTATGTTGAGTTGCATTTTTTACTCTCGATATTTTCTTTTAATTCAAAACTGTTTAAATAATTTTGTGAAGTTTATATTGCTTATTTTTCCATGCTGCTAATGCCCAAGATGCTGTATTTTAAAAAATTAAACCAAATACAATGTCACAAAACATTGATCTTTGCTTTCTACGTCTAAGATTTTTGTGATTTTAGGTTTTACATTTAAATCCCTGATGCATTTTAAGTTAATTGCATATAAACTGTATTAGGCAAAGGTTCAAATTTATCCTTTTGTCTTGTGGGCATCTAGCTGAAAATATTGCCATGTAGTGATATTGGCACTCTTGTCAGGAATGCTTCAGAGGCGCTGGAGAAATAACACAGTGGATAAGGCACTTGCTTTGCATGCAGCCAACCTGGTTTAATCCCTGGCACCCGATATGGCTTCCTGAGCACTGCCAGGAGTCATCCCTGAGTCCAGAGCCAGGAGTAAGCCCTGGGCACAGCCAGATATGGTTCCCAAATAAAGCAAAACAAATCATTTAACTTGATATTTGAGGATTTAATCATGCCTCTCTGTTCTATTCTATAGGACTATGCGTATGTCCACACCATTTTAATTATAATAGATTCTGTACTAAGTTTTTTAACCTTCCAGCTTTGTTCTTCATTTTCAAAAGTTTTTTGACTCCTTGGAGATTCATTGAGAAGATAAGTGAATCTTAGGGTATTTCTTTCTACTTCCTTTGTTGACTGTGTCTTCCAGGCCCAGAGCTTAAGACTTCACTCAGAATAAAAAGGATGCCCCAGGTTTCTTGTATATGTTCAATGGAACTTTTAATATGCATTTTGAAGAAAACACACTTAATATATATATTGAAGAGACAATGAATTTTCTCTAGAAGGCAAATCTGCTCATATCAGTGACATCAGCTGCCACTAATCTCCCCAAGTGGACTTGAGCAGTCTTGAGGTTTTATCTCCCCGGGACCCTGTCACTGACCACATTGCTTCTCCAGATGTGGGTACAGTCAGGAGTCGCTGCCTCTTCTCTGCATCCTGGTGTGATTTGCACTCATTGTTCGAGACAGACAGAGACTGTACTTGGGGGCCGAGCACTTTCTCATCCCTGCCATGATGAACTTCTCCTGAAGGTCAGGATGACTTGGGAGCAAAGCGCTCCCTCTGGAACGGAAAGAGTGAGTACAGAGAATGACAAATCAACTTGAATTTGGAGAGTTGCAGAAAGAAGATGATGCTTTTAGCCTGGAGAAGGGAGACAGAGAACATGAAGGATGGGACATAGGGAGACCAACTGGTAGTTGTCCCCCAAACATTACACACGCAAACGAACAAACAACTACAGGAAAGAGCTGCTGGTGCAAATTGGCCTGTTCAAAGGTTCAGATCTGGAAGTTTTGGGGGAATACAGATCAGAGGGTTTGGGGTGCCGGGCTGGGAGCAGAGCTCATGAAAAGTGACGGGGCTGCAATCCCGTGCAGCAGCTAGGAAGGAAGCTCGCTGTCAGGGAATGGCGAGCCGAAGTCTTACAGAGCCCTCAGAGAGTGAGAGAGTGAGTGAGAGAGACAGAGACAGAGACAGAGAAGAAACGTGCCCTCAGGGGGTGGTTGGAGATGGTGAGAGGGAACTTGGGGACACTGGTGCTGGGAAATGTGCACTGGTGGAGGGACAGGTGCTGGAACACTGTATGACTGAAACCCAATCATGAGCGGCTTTGTAAGGGTCTATCTCACAGTGATTCAATAAAAAAAAAAAAAATTTTTTTTAAAGAGCCCTCAGAGGGGAATGGGGATACTCAGACGCAGAGTCCTCCACAAACCTGCTCTTCTCCGATGGACCTGCCCACATTTTCTCCAGCACTGGATGAAAGGACTGAGCCAAATTTCCGGGGCCAAAGTGTTAGTATAATGGGTAAGGCATTGGCTGACCCAGGTTCATTCCCCGGCACCACCTATGGTCTCCCGGAACCTGCCAAAAATGATCCCTGAGCACAGAGCCAGAGTAAGCTCTGAGTACTGCTGGGTGTGGCCCCCAAATAAAACCAAACAAAAGAGAAAGAACAAGAGGCATGTCGAAACCCTCCTTGGCAATGGATCTGTGAGGAATGGGTGCCTCGGTGCCGGGGTTGGAGCGTGCTGCAGCGACTAGGGCCTTTACCTTTCTCATAGACCCAGGTCTCACCTCCGGCACTCCATACTACTCCCTGGGTGCCCTAGGTGTGGTCCCTGCATGCAGGGCCTGGAGTAAGCCCTAGCACCGCTGGGTGTGGTCCCCAAACAAACAAAGCAAGGAGAGTGGCCTGGTGCGCACAGGGAGAACATGTGCTTGGCAAACTGGAACATGGAGCTCGTTAGTTCTAAAGTTAGACATCAGCCCTGGGGCTGGAGGGCCTCCAGGGCTGACTAATGCAGTGAAGATGTCCTTGCTAGAAGAAAAATGATGGAGAATTCTATTTTTTTACTTTGTGTGTATGTGGGTGGAGAGGAAAAAACATGTTTTGTTTTTTATTACCAACTAATTCCATCTGTTCCTGATTATTGAGTACTGAGCCAAACTAATGATGCTAAATACACAGTAGGTGTATGACTAATGCTTTTAGAGTGATAGGATAGTGCTTACTTGGCAGAGATGAATCAACTAGCCAATTTCCAAAACATCTGGACTCAAATTGACGGTTGAACTGTTTTCACAGTGAGCTCTCAGGAAGAAATCCATGACCACAAACCTTTGTTGCTGAGAGTTTTATTGAGCACCTACTACATGCGTAGATAATGAGCAAAGACCAGCAGGATACCACCCTCAAGTCTCTGCCCTCAAGCTGTCATCATCATCATGATCATCATCATCATGATCATGATCATCATCATCATCATCATCCCATTGATTGTCAAATTTCTCGAGCAATCTCAGTAACATCTCCATTCATTCTAGCCCTGAGATTTTAGAAGCCTCTCTTTACTCGTCCTTTCCAATGGTGCCGCTTTGGACGCTCTTTCGGGGTCAGGGAAATGAGACCCAGCATTGTTACTGGTTTGGGCATATGAATACACCATGGGGAGTTTGCGAGACTCTCCCATGGGGGCAGAAAACTCTCAATAGCTTGCCGGTTCTCCCAGAGAGAGAACTAGGCTATAAGATGTCGCACAGCCGCTTTGTGAAGCTTGGTCTTATAGTCTCTGGATGTTGG
Organism: Sorex araneus; assembly: GCF_027595985.1. Taxonomy (NCBI): domain Eukaryota; kingdom Metazoa; phylum Chordata; class Mammalia; order Eulipotyphla; family Soricidae; genus Sorex; species Sorex araneus. The sequence goes on from NC_073306.1 coordinate 142,792,932, forward strand.
CCGTTGGTGGGATTACACGGCGCTGGGGGCAGTCCCTGGGTCCCCTAGTCCCTAGTCCAGTAACCACCTAGCTACTGAAAAATGGGGAATCTAGGCAGAAGAGGCCCAGTCCCGATCCAAGCAGGCTTGGAGGTCTCAGCCTCAGGTCCCACACACCTGGGTTTCTCTGCCAGTTCCTTCATGCGTGAGGCTCGTCCGAATGTGTGGAGAGGGGCCTTGAGCATGGCTGTGGCTGGGCTCCAGAAGTCTTCGGCCGCTGGGAGCTCTGCTCAGGGCCGGGAGGGAAACTGAAACCCACCCCCTCCGAGGGGCCCTGGGAAAGACAGCCAGGCGCAGGGGCAAGAGACTCTCTGCCCTCAAGTCATCATAGAGGCTTATTTTATTAAGTAATAGGCGTTCCATGATCTCTGCTCCTGAAGGCTGCAATGTCATCAACTCCACCAGCACGCTTGAAAACTATCTATGTGAAGAGTTCAGAGGTGCTATGCTTAATTATTTAAAGGTGTTCCCTGACACTGACTGAGAAAGTCCAATCTCCAGTGACCTTACCACCTACATTCCCCTCCACCAGAGTAGGAAAATTGTTGCAGTTTCGCCATTTTAGGTATTTTAATTAGTCCTAAATATTCAGTATCAATCAAAATAATTGAAACATATTTAAAATATTATGCTTTTTATCGGGGGGGGCGCTGAGATAGTGTTCTGGGCAGCCCCCCAGTCCTGGTCATGTTGGAAAGTGGACCTCTGTCCCCAACTCACATTCTTGGCCATTGCTCAGGGCTAGAGAAGGCCCCATAGTTTTCTAGGGGGCCGCTGGGTGAACATGTTATGTGTGTGTGTGTGTGTGTGTGTGTGTGTGTGTGTGTGTGTGTGTGTGTGTGTGTGTGTCTTTCAATTCCTACACAGGGGCTGGCGAGATAATACAGCAGGAAGGACACTTGCCTTGCTTAAGGCTGACCCAGGTTCAATCCCCGGCATCCCCATAGGCCCACCCTGAGCCCTTCTATGAGGGATCCCTGAGCACAGAGCTGGGAGTCAGCCCTGAGCACTGCTGGGTGTGGTCCAGAAACCCAAAACCAAAATTAACAACATCTGTGCAGCTCGAGCGCTGAAGGGTGGGTCTCTGCGCCCCAGACCATCCACCCCCTGGCACCTGCTCCGGGAGCGTCTGGCTCGTCCACATTCCATGCGGGTTGCACACGCCTGCCGGGCAGAAGCTCTCCTCTCTCCCATGGCAGGGCTCCGGGGTCCTGGGCGCGGGCGCTCGGGGTGTAGCACCCAAGGGACCCTCAGCCTCAGCCTCGAGCCCTTCCACCCCTTCCTCACTCAGCTTCCCACCGAGTCTTCCCCCTCGCTCTTTGGCCCGGCCTGTGGCCTCCAGCCTCCCACCCTGGATGTGGGGCTGTGCCTGTTGGTCCCAGGCGAGACCCCCGGGGCTCCCCTCAACGTCTCCATGAGCCAGTGGAGACCCCAGCAACCAGCCCCCATCTCTGGAAATGGTGCATTTGTGATGTCTTGGTCCCGGCGTCCCCATCCCACAACTGGCCTCGGTGAACAGCCTGTGTGGGTGGGTCTCAGCCAGGCAGGGGTCTTTGCATCTTTGCCCCCCCCCCATTTTTTTTTTTTTGGCTTTTGGGTCATAGCCAGCAGTGCTCAGGACTTATTCCTGGCTTTGTGCTCACTCCTGGCAGGGCTCAGGGGACCCCATGGGATGCTGGGGATCAAAGAATGGAACCTGTGTCAGCCACGTCCAAGGCAAATGACCCTCACCCCCACCCCTGCTCTTGCTCTGGCCCATTCTCTCTTGTGAAGTCGAGTTAAATCACCTGCTGTTCAATCAAAAGGCAATTGTGTATGTGTGTATGTGCTGTGTATATATGTTTGTATGTGTATGTGTGTTTATGTGTGCGTTTGTGTGTTTGTGTTTCTGGGAGTGTTTTTATGTGTTTGTGTGTGTTTCTGGGTGCTTTTGTGTGTTTGTGTGTGTATGTGTGCTTATGTATGTTTGTGTGTGTTTCTGTGTGTGTATTTGTGTGTATCTGTGCTCATGTATGTGTATTTATGTGTGTATGTATGTGTGTTTGTGTATGTGTTTCTGTGTGTGTTTGTAAGTGTGTTTGTGGGTGTGTCTTCGCAGATCCAGTGATTAAATATTTTAATTGCAAGTAATAGAGAACTGGAACGATAGCACAGTGGGTAGGGCGCCTTGCATGTGGCCAACCCGGGTTCGATTCTCCATCCCTCTTGGAGAGCCCGGCAAGCTACCGAGAGTATCCTCCCAGCATGGCAGAGCCTGGCAAGCTACCTGTGGCATATTTGATATGCCAAAAACAGTAGCAAGTCCCACAATGGAGACGTTACTGGTGCCCGCTCGAGCAAATTGATGAACAACGGGATGACAGTGCTACAGTGCTATGCTTTTTATCTATAAAACATAATCAAGTAGTCCTAGAAGGAACTGCCAAACCCAGTGAAGTCTCCATCCTTCCCAGGCAGGCTCCTCCTTCACTGCTGCCCACCTCAAGGACGTCAGCCTGATTGACATATTCCACGGGGAAAGCCAGGGCACCAACACCAGCACTCCAGGAGCCGGTTTGAGTGTCTGAGACTGTGTTGGGCAAAATGACGTGAGTCGACATTTCATTCCATGTTATAGAACAGCTGACATCATTCTAAATGTCATTAATGGAAATTACCCTTTATTTTTTTCTCTCGGCATTTTCTCAATGAAGGTAAAATGGGTTGTTCTCCCATCACTAATTTACAAACCTTCGCGGACAAAGCCTTGCCCTGTTCTGCTTGCTCTGAAGTGTGCTGCGATCATGTTTTAGACGGGGGCACACCTGTGGGGGCCGCCAAGGCAACGCAGCTGTCTGGAATCGTCACCCCGAACAGGAGCAGACAAAGCAGAAACATGGCTCGGAGGAAAACGCATCACGGAGTTCTTTCCTCAAAAGCACCTCACCTGGGGTTGATTTCAACAATGTCACCTGTCCACTGGATGAGACTGACTTATATTGAGCGTGATTAAAATTCGTTAACTGTAAAAAACATCAGCCCGGGGGCCACCCCAGGGTTCGGAGCGGCCCAGGGCCATGGAGCACATGAAGGAGGAAACGAAGGCCCAGCCTGTTGATTGATCAGTTGCCGTTTATTTTATTCACTCCTGTCTCTCTCTCTGCTTCTCTCCGGGCCCTCGATCTCGACCCCCAACCCACTCTTACAGCCTAGTTAAATCCACCCAAACATGAGGGGGTTGGGTTTTACACACAGGTGTGGTCACAATCAATAGGATTAAAGTTCTCTCCCTCAGGGGATGCTGCTTCTAGGACAGATTCTCTTTCAGCAGGACACCCACCCAAGGGCAGAATCCCATGGGTGTGTTTCCCTTCTCCTTGTCCAACAACCATATAAGCATTCATAATATTAATCATTTTGTATGGACACAGGAAGAGATGCATTAAGCTTATAGAATTGCTCTCCTTGGGCCATCTCGATCTCAGACTATAGTGCTCAGGCCAGATTAGTCTTTCGTATCCCTAGCAGGGCCTAGTCTCGTCGTTACTTTGGATCATGACAGCATTTGCCCATGATCAAGCTCTTAACTTATAGTTAAGAATCGTGGTACTTTGACCTGGCCCATTTCATGCCAGGGTAGCTCAGAGCTTGCCCTGGGTCCCTTCAGTCCCTCATTGGGACCCTGCTTTTGGGGTGCTAGGAACTAAGGGCAACTTAGGCTTAAGTCGAGAAAGCAGATGCCCGGGGATGAATAATATTCGAAGTCAATTAAATTCCAAGTTACAAAAGCATAATATTGTCTTCTTGTGTCTATACAAAAGGGACATTGCTTTCAAGTAAACTCTTCAAAAGACATAAGGAAAGGAGAAAGGAAACATTAACTTACAATTAAGTTCAGTGTCCTAGAAAGATCTGACCTTACAAATGAACAGAGTCTGATTAGGGGGAAAAGCTGATTAACTGGTTGGGGAAGAGAGCATAGAGAAGTGGTTACAGATAAACAAAGGAATGGGAGTGACTCGGAGTACCTTGATGGGAGTGACCCAGATAAACCTAAGCTCCTTGTGGCTATGTTATCCTACAGTTAACATTAGAAAGCTGTTCTCTGTAAAGGATAATGTCAAGAGAATGAAGAGACAAATCAGAGACTGAGAGAAAATATTTGCAAATGAAACACTTAAAACTATGATCAAAAATACACAAAGGCGGGTATGGTGCCACCAGCAGGTCAACTTGTACCTGTGAGGACAAGTGCATCAGCAGCCTGACGGTGCCTTCAGACTTCAGATACCGCCAAATTGCTGCTGTGCCTTTGGCCAGACCCCAACAATTTGGGGCCAGGTTTACCAAGAAATTAAACGGCCAAAAGTTAAATATGTGGGAGCCACACTCACAACCACCTTGGCTCAGCTATATAAGCTCATTTATTGGCCTCACTTCAGAGACCCATAAATCTCAAAAGAGATCAAAAGACAAAGCAAGAGCCGGTAGCGTGGAGGTAAGCAGGAACCCATGGCTGAGATCTCCAAACCCCCTTGACTCAGGACTGGGCCTCCTCCCCCCAAGTCCCCAGTTTTCCAGTAGCTTGGCAGTCACACCACAAACTCCCCCCCCGACACCATGTAAACTCATCAACGCCCGAGACCCAGAGACTATAAACTAAAGCTCCTGGAAGACAACAACACAGAATTTCCTGGACATTATATTCTATCCATAACAAGCAATATAAAACAAATCGTCTAGCATTGCCTTTTCGGCAGGTTTGAGTGGTGGTGGGACTGGTGTTGAAATATCGAATGTAACCAAAGTAGAGAGAGTATGGGGGAACTTGTCTGCCACATGGGCAGGGGGAGGGTTGGAACAGGGGTGGGGGAGAATACTTGGGATTTGGGTGGTGGGAAATGTGCACTGGTGAAGGGATAGGTGTTTGAAGATTGTATGACCGAAGCTCAAACATTAAAACTTTTAACTGTATCTCAGAGTGAATCAATAAAAAGGGGGTAAAAAAACACCCAAAAATACACAAAGCTTTTTTTTTTTTTCACTTTCCTCTGTAATATGTTTGGGGGAAATAGGGTAAACACACAAGCAGTTGCTACATGTAATTATTATTTTTTTAATTGAATTACCATGAGATACACAGTTCCTGGGCTGCTCATGGTCGGGTTTCAGTCATACAATAGTCCAACTCCATCCCTCCACCAGCACATACTTCCCACCACCACGACTATGCCCAGGCTTAATGCCCAGGAATAGGAAAATGAACGAGTGGGATACACAGTGACCCCAAATGGTGAGAGCCGCCCAGGGACAAGACTGTGCTCGGGATCCTGAGCAGAGAAGCTCAGCACTGCTCGCCATCTAGGAAAGCCAAGAAGGAGCAGTAAGGGTCACCACAGCTGATTGGGGCCCCCAAGACCCACAGCACAGGCAGCTCAGGGTGCCAGAGGATGTGGGCAAGAATCTCTCCTGTTCATTGCTGGTGAAATGCACAGACACAGAGCATTCTAGAAGTCACTTCAGCATTTTTCTTACAAAACTAACGCAACTTCGCAACTTCGTAAACTCGCATCACAACCCAGCCATTAATCTCCTTAGTATTCACTCAAGGAGTGACCCTTAAGTTCATGCAACAGAGGTCAGGTGTGTGTTGAGAGCAGCTGGTTCACAATCGCCAGAAACAAACCAGGTGTCCTGCGGCAGGAGAACGGGTAGACTGAGGCTCAGGTAGGTGACCTCAGAGCCATCTTGATGCTACCGAGTTTGACTGTGAGATGCAAAAGGTCAACCGTGAGGCATCTCGCTCAGGACAGGAACCATGCAGTGCTCTAGAAAAGACGGACATGTGAGAAGATAAGGGCTTGCCAGGGCTGGGCAGAGCGAGGGACCAAGGATAAGGGAGACCAGACTCTCCGGTCAAGACTCCGGCTAGGCCATCAGTGTGTATTAACACACCTCACTGTACATGCACAACAGTCAACACCATGATGAGCCCTAACACTGAGCCCTAATGTGAAGACTCGGGGTCCATCAGCTGCCACGGGTGAGCTTGTCTGAGGGGGGATGAGGAGGAGGAGGCTGTCCATGTGTGGAGATGGTGGGTAGGACTAGTTTCTGTCTTGGCCCCTTAGTTTTCTGTAAATCTAAAACAAAATCTTAATTTGGAAAAAGAAAAATCCATCCAGTGTGTACCCAGCTTGAAGCTCCGGCACGTGTCGGCTGACCGCCCTTGCACTGGACACAGCGTTGAGCAGTAAGTCATTATACCGGAAGTATGGTAAAAGTGGAGTTTTGCTAGGACATCGTGGCTGCAAGAATAGAATGCGTAGATAAGGACCGTGATTTATTACTAAGACTTAGCAATAATAATACTAACTGATCAGGAATATCTGTCTATCTATAAGCTTCGTCAATAAGTAAATGATGGTTTTCTCCAGTGATATCTTGGTCTTCTGTAGGTAATTCTTAGAAATATTCTCGCCGTTTTCTGTATTATTTTTTCAATTAGGGCAGAACTCAGCCAGTCTTCAGATCAGACTTGCTCAGAATGATCCTGGGTTTTTTCAGACACTCATAAAGTCATTTGGAAATTTTTGCTCTTTTATCCTCAACTCTGGTTAATCTTTCTTGTCACATTCTGAGCTCTTTATCTGCAGTGAATTCATTTGCTGCTAAACGGTGTGACTTGCTTGGGTGTATATCAAATTTCGAGTTGAAATATGGCTGACTCACTGCTGGCTTTGTGCAAAAATTGAAATGACTTGAGAAACCTTTGACTGACTGCTGTATCTTCCAAAATTTTCATTTCTCTCTAGGCAGAGACAGAGGAGAAAGTTGACTGGTTTGGAAATAAGTCCTAATTGCCCTGGATTCCGATGATTCTGATGGAACTCAAGGGCTGAATGAAGAAGTCAACTCCAGCATGTTTAACATTCCTAAGTCAGGAGCCACTTCTACTTTAACATACAAAATTCTTTATTGATGCAGTTTGGACATAGAAAAGGCTGTTCATTTATCTTCAATAAACATGTGATTTATTGAGAGGATTAAAATACGTATTAATCATTTGAGTTCAGGATATGAAATAATTTTTCAAGTTGTCCAGATGAGCGTGGTCAGTGAAATCCCGTCAGCTGCAGGAGATGATCGGGACCTGGCCTAGGATGTCGATTCGTCTAAGACACAGTTTTAATTTCAGCCTCTGTCTACACATCTGGGACTTGACAGTGAGTTATGAATTTTCACTCTCTTGGTTGGACAAGTAGCTCACAGATTTTTCTGATAGTATGACCATATTCTGGATGAATTATTTTAGATAAATGTGATTGTTTTAATGAAAATAAAAATATCTCCCTTTCTGTATTACCTGAAATGGGGTCTGCAAAAATGAGTTCTCTGACACATAAAACAGTAATTGCATTCATAGTGCTTTTTCTTTTGAAATTCCTGCTCTGCATACTAAAAATCAATTTTCATCATTGAAGAAGAAAATATGTGTAGTAAAGTAATATAATTCTACTAATAATCCCCATCGGCCAAAGGCAAATTCCATTGTCAGTTCACTTCGCAAAGTGACAGTTTAAATAGCAAGAATACATTTAAATACACGATTTGATGTGATTTCTATAGAACACGAAAAAGAAAATCAATTAAATGTATTGCCCAACACTGATGAGAGTGAGGAAAAATAAAATAAAATGGCAGAATTTATTTCAAAGAAGGAATTTAAGGTAAGTGTCTTTTAATGGCTAACCATTCTAGCTGAAATCAATGGCTGAAAGTATTAAAAAGTAAAACCAGCCAGTTGGTGTCAGATAAAATAAGGGCAATTTATTGGGCGAAGTCAGTAGTATCCTGTGGGTCCTGTACGGCTGCAGGGAACGCCCAGGTTGGTGGCACGCCGAGGCCCAGCTAAGCTTCAGAGACATTCTGTCCTGTGGGAGGACACTCTCGGGAGGCGTATGGACAGATTCGGCATAACCTCCCATCTGAAGGAGCTCGCTCCAGAGGAGACGTGTCCATGGAGCCACTGTTGGTGATGCACAGGTGCGCCCCACTCCCTAGCCCGCGATCCAAAGTCCACCTGTGAGAATAGCCTGTGAGTGTCCTTCTTTACTAAATGCCGTGGTGCTAAACTCAGGTTCTCGACAGAGCTGGCAGTCAGTTTCCCAGCTGGTACCTGCAGAGTCCAGGGGTCGGTTAGATCCTAGCAGGCATGTGGGTGGGACTGGGCCGCCTCTGCCCACCGTGCCCACACCCCCCGAGTCCCCACGTCCAGCCCAGGAGTGACTTCCCGGTGGGAGGAGAGGGCCATGAAGGAGACTGCGGCCTGCGCTTCCCTCCCAGCCAAGCTCGCAGGTGAGCTGGAGGCACAGAGAGACTGTTGGCCCAAGGAGTCACGTCTCCTCTTCGGATCATCATGTTCAAGGAGGTCTGGGTGACTTTAATTTTTTTTTTTTTGGCTTTTTGGGTCACACCTGGCGATGCACAGGGGTTACTCCTGGCTCTGCACTCAGGAATCACCCCTGGCCGTGCTCAGGGGACCATATGGGATGCTGGGATTCGAACCCGGGTCGGCCGCGTGCAAGGCAAACGCCCTACCGCTGTGCTATCTCTCCAGCCCCACTTTAATTTTTTTAATTCAGGGTTTGATGGACTCTTTAAAAAAAAATTTATTGTTCTCACTTTAAACGCCATGATTTACGAAGTTTTTTTTTTTTTTTATTAATGAATCACCGTGAGGGTGCAGTTACAGAGTTTCGTGCCTGTTACAGTTACACAATACTCGAGTACCCATCCCTCCACCAGTGCCCATTCTCCCCCACCGATGGCCCCAGGGTCCCACCCCCCCATGCTGTCCCTCCCCATGACAGGGAATTCCTTATTGTTCTCTCTCTCCTTTTGGGTGCTATGGTTTGAGTGGAGATACTGGGTGGCTATCATGTTCAATCTATAGTCGGCTTTCAACCCACCTCTCCCATCCTGAGTGGATCCTCTGCTACACTTTAGTTGGTGTTCCTTTCTCTATCTGAGCTGCCCTCTCCCCCAGCATGTGAGGCTAGCTTCCAAGCCGTGGAGCAGGCCTCCCGGTACTTATTGCTAGTATTCTTGGGTGTTAGCCTCCCATTCTGTTGTTTTATATTTCTCAAATGAGTGAAATTTTTCTGTGTCTGTTTCTTTCTTTCTGATTCAATTCACTTAGCATGATACTTTCCATGTTGATCCACTTATAGGCAAAGTTCATTACTTCATTCTTTCTGACAGCTGCATACTATTCCATTGTGTAGATGTACCAAGTTTCTTTAACCAGTCATCTGTTCCCAATCATTTGGGTTTTTTCCAGATTCTGGCTATTGTAAACAGTGCTACGATGAATATACAGGTGCAGATGTCATTTCGACAGTACTTTTTTGCCTCTCCCAGATATATTCCCAGAAGTGGTATTGCTGGGTCAAATGGGAGCTCAATTTCTAATTTTTTGAGAAGTGTCCATATTGTTTCCCAAAAGGGCTGAACCAGTTGGCATTTCCACCAGCAGTGTAGGAGGGTTCCTTTCTCCCCACATCCACGCCAACACCGGTTGCTTTTGTTCTTTTTTTTTTTTTTAATTTTATCACCATGTGGAAAGTTACAGAGTTCTCAGGTTTATGTCTCAGTTATATCGTATTCAAACACCATCCCTTCACCAGTGCCCATATTCCACCACCAAAATCCCCGGTATACCCCCCGCCCCCCACCCCAACTATATAACTGATGAATTTCACTTCATTTTCTCTTCACCTTGATTACATTACATTCCATATTTCAACACAAAACTCACTATTGTTGTGAGAGTTATACCCCCAAACAAGACAACCCTACTAAGGAAGCATTTGATAATTAGTTTTCCATTAAAAGATTGTATGTTTTCAGGTTTTAGAAAAGGTCGGATGTGTCCCAGCCGGAGCCCAGTTAGTTGCTGCTCAGTGTCACCAGAGCTCCATCTGGAGAAGGTGTGCAGGCTGCACCTCCTCCTTCCGGCTCCCCAGTGTTGTTGGCCCCAATTCGGGTCCGGAGCATTTTCCGGGCTGCGTTGCTCACCAGAATGCCTGGCCACTTCTCTGTTGAATCGCTTTTGTTCTTTTGGATGTGTGCCATTCTCTGTGGTGTGAGGTGGTATCTCATAGTTGTTTTGATCTGCATCTCCCTGATGATCAGTGATGAAGAGCATTTTTTCATGTGCCTTTTAGCCATTCGTATTTCTTCCTTGGGAAAGTTTCTGTTCATTTCTTCGCCCCATTTTATGGATGGGGTTGGATGTTTTCTTCTTGTAGAGGTCAACCAGTGCCTTGTACACCCTTGATTCATGATGGTGTGTTACAGGCGTTCACTATTCCCTCCAATCCTACCACCACTGTCCCCTTCCCTCCACCACTGTCCCCATTTTCCAAACCACCCTCCAAGCCTGCCCCTGTAGCAGGCCCACAAGAATTTATCTTGTATTGCTTGTTACCACTTAATGGGTAAAGAGTGGTCAAAAAATATTTCAGTAGAAGAAAACTTGTGAAAATTCTTATATCTCACTGGGCATATTCAGTACTGGCTGAGGTTTCCTGAGCGCTTGTCAGGAACGTAACAAGTCTGTGCTATGTTCGTTGGGTGGGTTGGGTTCTGTGTTACACCCCATCCGGACTGGTGTGCTCCTGCTGGCATGTCAGTGTTGTAGGGCTGGGAGATGTCACTCCGGAAACCCACAATATTTAACTGGGCAGCAGCTATTTCGGGAGGGGTGTTCTCTGCTGCCCTGCCAACATGCGGCTGCTTGGGAACTATTGCCTTTCTCTACCCACCGCCTTCCTCTCGGTCAGGCCCGACCGTGACACCACAAAGCAACACTCACACACACAACCTTCCACCAGGCTCTGCGTCCTTGGGTAATGCATCGAAGGTTGGCAGCGGTCACAAATTAAGAGTATTTTCTGAATTTAAATATTGGAGATGGACTATTTTAAGTTATGGCACACACATGGGCAGTTTGATTGTGGCTTGTTTCCCCCCAAATACGTGTGGTTGAATGAGCAGCAGCAACTCATGAGTAAAAACAGTATTCTTTGTCCCAGCACACACACCTGAGTTATCAGAGCTAATGAGACAGGCGGGAGATACAGCAGGAATTTAAAAAAAAAAAATACCAGGATAAAAAAGGCAAGCAGTGTGGCCAGAAATTTTCCAGTTCTCCTACTTTTTTTGTAGGAAAATTAAAACATCTATTGCAGAAGATTAAATTTTTAATTAAAGATGCTTAAATTCTAGTCTAAGCTGTCATTTCACAAGCCAGGAATTTTTTGAATTTTCTGTGAAGATTCTAAATCTCAGTCACCACAGGAATTCCTCTCCCTGAAATGTAATTAAAAGTAGCCAAGTCAGGGTCTGGAGGGATAGACCGTCAGGGAGAGCACTGGCCTTGCCCACAGCTGACCCCGATTCCATCCCCAGCACAGAATATGGTCCCCTGAACACCACTAGGACCCCTGAACACAGGGCCAGGACAAGCCCTGAGCACCATCGGGAGAGGGCAAAGAGCAAAACAAAGCAAAAGAATAGGTGTGTGTGAAGCAAGATAGTTTTTTTTTTGAATGAAACTTACTTAGAAAGATGTGAGGGAAGAGAAACAGAGAAATGTGTGTCCAAGAGAGAACACAGGCTTCTCCAGAGTGGAAAAAGCCACAAGATGACGAGATCACCTAAGGATTAATTGTCACCCTAGGGAACAAGATTCACTATTGCAGACTGTCAGATGAGAGGAGGCCCACATTGCTGTATGCTTTTCAGGCGTGATCTCATCGGCGTGTTCCCACCAAACCCGTGGGTGGGCACTGTCACCGATTTCTGTAAGTGGAGAGATGGAGACCCGGGGATGCAGCCTCTTGCGAAGACCACGGGGCAGGGAAGCTGGCCGTGTTCTCGGACACCCCAGCTGCGCGGACACACCAGCCGCTTGGACATGCAGGCTCTCAAACAATGCTGGAACAGACGCTGGCAGGTTTTTTCTAAAACAACTAACAAAACTTAAACATGTATGTATTGTTGATTGGAAAGACTCTGAGGAACAGTAACATCCTTTTAAAAAAATTCAACAAAGGCTTCAAGTATTACATTTGCTCAACTGAGAATTACTGGGAAATGCGACTTCATGTATTAACAATGTCTGAAAACATTGGTTTGGACAAAAATCCAAGAACGTTTCCAGAGCCAGGAGTCCTGGAAAGGACATCTCTGCTTGGCCACTTTGCGTTTCTTTGCTCTGAGACTCACATGGTGATGTCACTGCAGTCAGAGATGGGAGGAGGCCTTGCCAAATGTAGAGCATACTTGCACTGAGATCTGCCCGGCGGAGACACGTCCAACCCTCAGAAGTGGCTCTGGAGCTGAGATGAAAGAGCAGGCTTCCTTTTTCCAAGAAAAGCCCCAGGTGGTTCTGCCATGAATCTCCTGGATCAGCCTCTGGTGAGCTCAGTGTGATGGATCAGAAACACACATGAGCTGTCTTTGGATCTAGGGGCTGTGAGGGGCGCCCCCAAGTGCTTGCACCACAACACACCAAACTGGTGTGACCCTGGGCTACCAGGCCACGTGGCATCCGGTCTCCTGTTGACCAGGTGATTTTTGACCACAGACCTGGGACTTACAGCAAATGCTACTGCAATATGACGTTTCTGTGAAAATAGTAAATAATGGGCCGAAGAGATGGTAAAGGGTGAAGTCACTAGCCTTGAAGGGTTAAGGAGCTAGGCTGGCACTTGGCCGTCGGGGTTGACCCTCAAGACTGCACAGAGGCCCCCAAACACCACCGGAGAACAGTCAGAAGTCAGTGCTGAGGGCCGAGTGTGCCCTCCTTAAAAAACATAAAAATAATACATAAAAGGCAAATTTTTAAGTTAAAAAAAGACAAAATGGTCCCTCCAGGCACTTCTCCCAAGCAATACACCATCTCAGACTGCAGAGGGAGGAATCAAATATTTTTGAAAGTCTATACTTTTCATTTAGTTTGTTTTGGGGATTTGTGTGTGTGTCTATGTGTTTGTGTGCGTGTGTCTGTGTACGTGTCTCTGTGTGTGTGAAGCAAGATAGTTTTTTTGTTTGAATGAAACTTATTTAGCAAGATGTGAGGGAAGCGGAGGAATGTGTGTTCCAGAGAGAACACAGGCTTCTCCAGAGTGGAAAAACCAAGCACAGAGACATAGAGAAGCAAGCGAGACCCGTGTCGAAGAGAGCCAGAAAGGCTGAGCCCAGATCACGTGTGGGCCTCGAGGGAGAGGCTTGCACCCTCGAGGGCTCAGCGCACACTTACCTTCCGCTGCCCAGGTCTCCCACTCCAGGACGGTCGGGCGTCTGGCACGGGGTGTCTTGGTCTTGCCTCTCACCTTCTGCATTTGTCACTCTGGGATGCAGGTTGTTCCACCCACTGGAAGGGAAGTTTGATGCCGCATGACCTGGCTGCACAGAGAACACTGTGTCTCCTTCTTCTCTAAGAGGGAAAACCAGGTGGTCGTGAATTGTGCCCATCTTGTTGGTCAGCTGACTTTGAACCTCCTGCTATTACCGCGTTCCTGCTGGCACCAGTGGTTTGTCCCAGAGAGAGCTCGGCCTCAGGGGCAGTGGGGAAGAGAGACTCCGCACCCAGCTGCACAGCCCACTCTGATGGTCACATGCCTGTTTGGGGAGAAGCGTTTTACTCACTGCCTCCAGCACAGTCTTTACCCTTAGGAAGGAAGGCACTGCGGTTGCCTCAGTGAGGCACTGGTGACGCCGAGCTCTCCAGCACCTATTTCTCACAGGGCCTTTCACGGGTTCAAAGTCCAGCTCTGGTTTTGACTTGGTTTCCTTGACTGCAAAATGGGAAAATGGGAATAGGATTATTAAAAAGACCAAATGACATAATTTATATAGACATAATTCATGTGAAGTGCTCAGTACCTCTTTCCAAAGAAGTACTCAATAAAAATGATCTATTATGCCCATATATTTATGAGATCTATTTATGCACAGATATGCATATACATATCAAACACCAGTGATAGAGAGAGATAGGGTGACCATCCATCATGATTTTTTTTGAATATTTTACTTCTAGGAAAATCAAGGTAGAATTATAAACCATCCCTTACACTTCTCAATGTAAAATTTACGGCTTTTCAAAGTGACAGGCATGAAGGTAACAAATTGTTCTATATACATGTAATTTATTGTGTGTGCAGTACTGAGATGGGGCAGCCAAGTGCACTGATGTTTATGGAACAGAAACCCGAAGCCTTTAGCACAGGCTTAAGCGTTTTATGTACCACGTATTAGTCAGGATGACTTTTCATTCTATTTTCTAGGTTTCTGGTAAGTCTCAGTAATGATGTTCAAATCACCTTTCCCAAATGAGTCCTGATTTATATGTTTTTCTCAACCTTCAGGTTTTATGCAACTACATTTCTCTCATAGTTATTGAGTGTCTTGGAAAGGATTTGTTAGAAGCACTTGAAAACCATTTTCTCAGTGTTAACACAGTCCTTGCCCACCCCCCAGAAGTTTAGGTAAAATTGACATGGATTTGGTTTGGGTGCATTACTCCCCATTTCTAAGGGCCATAACTAGGGGCCAGCGGCTTGCTCAGCCCAGCCTCCCCCCATCTGCCTGCCGTGGGGATCACATGACTAGGATTAATTCTGAAGCAAACTGGTATCCTGTGAGCACTGGGCGGCAGGAGTCAGAGTGTGTGTGTGTGTGTGTGTGTGTGTGTGTGTGTGTGTGTGTGTGTGGTGGGGCCGGGGGACTGTATAATTCCTCCCATACTCAGGCTCAGTCTGCACATTTTCCAAATCTGGTTGCCAAAGAAGCAACATGAGGGAAATAAGCTGGAAATGGACAAGGGAAAGTAAGTGAATTTAAAATTTAATGAGAACCAAAATAAATGAATGGCTTAGGAATCTCATTGCCAGCTTGGGGCCAATTGCAATTAATCAGCCGGCTGCTAGAGAGACAGAGGGCCATCTCCACCCCTCGCGCATCTTCCGGGCCTCACAGCACTGACTGAGAAATGCTGGAGAATCATAACTGCCAAACTGGAAGCAAATGCTGGGATTCAGCCTCCCCACAGCGGACGCCACAAGGCAGACCAGGCAGGAATTCCCCTCACAGCCCCAAGCTGCCTGCCAAACCAGGACGGGATTCGGGCTGGAGCACATGGACAAGCCACCAGTCCTCTGTCCTGTCATTGCCTGAGCTTCATGTCTGCCAGTGACTTCCAGGGACCCGGTGAGCCTTAAAGGGGGGGCTGCGGAGGAGAGCCTGGGTGGTGAGGAAGGTCAACCACCAACTCCTCGGGAGGTCAGCGGCATGGTCATCTCTCAGCAGTCACAGAATCAGGGTCTGATCGGGGAGTCTGCACTGAGCCCTGAGCCACTTGGCGGAAGGGCTGGCTGTTTGCACGGGCTTTAGCTCTGTCCCCAGAGAGAGCCTACCCACCCCTTTGTCACGGAGAAAGCTGCAGGGGCCACCGCAGCCAGAGGCTTGGCCTGGCAGCCCCCCAACGGGCAGACCTGTGCCTCTAGCATGCCGAGCTGGCAAGTGGGTCAGGGAGCATCTCTGCCAAGGGAGCAGCCAGCCGCGTCTCCTCCCAGGAAGCAGCAAAAGGTATAAATCAGAAGCAGTTGAATGGACCACAAGAGTATGTTCCACCAAAAATAAAAACGCAAAGGTCCTAAAACACAAAAACAGGGGTATTGTTTCAGAAAAAGAGTCAAAAGATGTGGTGGCTATAGTTAGAAGTCTGTCTCAAGGGCTGGGGGAGAAGGCAGCTGGGATAAAGAGGGGCTCACTAGGTCAATGATGGCTGGAGGGATCGCTCAGGATGGGGGATGTGCTGAAAGTAGATGAAGGACCAAACGTGACGGCCTCTGGGTATCTGTACTGCAGACCATAATGCTCAGGAGAAAAGGCATTTCCTGTGAAGTCTGGGGGCATTTCCTGCCCTCCCTGGTTCCCAGGGCATGAGTGTAGAGAGGTCATTTTGGCATCTACTCTTCCAGTAGACACCAAGGACGAGGGCTCTGAGGCGGCCTGGGCCTGTGCTCTGTAAGGAGCCTGCGTTTTCTCCGCGTCCCTGAGCTCAGGCCTGACTGAAGAGTGCTTCCTTTCAGCTGTGGCTGTCGCAGTTCTTGGAACCAGGCCCCGGATGCACAGTTCCCTTCTCCATGCAGGGGGCTTTCTCCAAGAACTGCGACCCGCGCACAGACACACAGACGCAGGGCCAGGCCTACTCTCTGAACACACTCTGTAGATACATCATCTGCTTTTCTCCTTTCTCTGGCACTAGGTCATGACGATGTCCCTGAAATTACCATCCCATCCTGGGCAGCTTTGCTGGGTCATGACTTCCCCTGATTTTGCTTATTTAGGGGATGCAAGTCCCATCTGCTACTTACCTTCTGGACCCATGAACTCCTGGCCCTGGTTCTCGCCCCTGTCGGGGTCCCCCGTCATCTCCAGCTTCCTTCCCAGCCCGGTCCCCTTTTAACCAGAAGGCTGGTAGCTGTGTCCCCACCGCCTTCTTCCTGCAGTGGATGAAGGTCACGCACCAGGCCAGTGCCCGAAATCACGGCTCCTTAATACAACTTTAAGCTCATTTCCAATTTTCGTGGCCCATTCTCTGTGCTCTTTGTGGGGGAGATGTCAAGCCAGTACTCAGAGGTCCAGGGTGCCACCCAGCACCTCTCGGCCGGTGCCTGAGAGTGTTGCTCATCGAAGCAGCCAGCAGCAGGCAGGCGTGTGCCTGGGCCCGGCCTGGCCCGCTCTAGCCTCCTCTGTCCTGATGTGCCCAGCGTCTCCAGGACATCCTAGCTGACACCTGGTTCTTTCAGAACCGCAGGTGGAACCACCTCACTCTCCTGACACGGTCTTGAAGCCCCCCCGCCCCCACCCCCGTAGGGCCCTCTCGGAGGTTCATGACCCTATCAATAACCTTTCCAGAGCCCTGTGGAAACGTGTGTCTCGTTTTCCTTTACGACCAGCTCGCCCTGTTCCAGCCTGGCTCCATTGTAAATTAGTATTATTTGCATTTTGAGACCACAGAGAAAATGCACAAATCTCCAATAAAAGGAAAATGAGCCACTTTGGCGATTTCTTATTTGAGTCTGCGTGTTTTGTCCCAGGATTTGAATTTCAGACACTATTTTAAGGCGGCATCGTTTTTATTTTTTTCTTATCCTAACAAAGAAAAATAAGCATACTGCCTGTCATTAAAAGATATAGCCAACTTTATGAGTCTGTACTCTCCTGCTCATCAGAGGCGTAACTACCCAAACTAATAGGACTCAATTCAGTACTTCTTTTCTATTACAATGTTTCAAAAGAATGATCATTTTAATTATTTTTAATATTACCTTATTGCAGATCCTAGATTGTTTTAAAGCTATTTAACTTGGTCGTGCTGGCAACCAATCTATCTTCCCCTCACCTTCTCTTCCCACACGGAATCCGATTCCCAGCGTCACCCTGGGCCAGACAGCTCAAACCAGAACATTCATTTGCTGTTCATTTGCAGGCTACTTTATGGGTATTATCTGACCCAAATGGTGCCCTGGATCATTTAAATGAAGATATTCCTAGTTCTTTTAATGCATGTTTTTTTCTGATTTCCTAGTTTTAATTTCGGTTTTAGTATTATTCTGTTTCAGATGTGATCCGAAATTCTAGGTCCCATCTAATCTACTGGAAACATCACATCTATTCATTTGGGAGGAGTTGAGCCTCTTGGACTAGTGATACTTTCCTCTACTCTCGAGAAGCCTGGGATTTCAGGACCCAGGGTCCTCGGGGCGGAAAGCAGTGCCCACACATGGCAGAATCGTGGACATTCTCAGCTCAAATGAGGCCTCAGAATCATTTGTATGGTTTGTGCAGGCTGAAAGGGCTAGTCAAGTCACATAGGAAATGCCTTGAGGCCTGAGCCAGTTTTCTCTTCACAGGCCACACTTATCTGACAGCATAGTCTTCGGGCTTATAAAAGTCTTAAGGGACTGACAGAGACGGTCACTTATTAATGTTCAGGGGATATGTATGTCAGGAAGAACTCCCAGTCCTAACCATTTACTCACCTGATGAGGGGCCAGCAAAACACTGAAAACAGATGCTCAGTGATCTGGAAGAAGAAGTTGAGAGCAATATATTAATATTTTGAGACTCTACACTGTTCTTTCACCTCTCAAGAAGACCAACTAGAGTAAGACTCAGCAAGGACATAGTGGTTCAGACTAAAGAATCTGGTAGGTAAAATGGAAAACTCGACAGCAGAGTATTAGCGGCTTAAGACAAAAATCACTGTGTTCCAAAATGAGATGCATAAAACCTCTAGACGATGGGAGAAGATGGGAAAAGACTCAAAATAATTGAAATCAGACAAGAGAACTTTGGGACAAGTTTATGGGGAACAACATAAGAATTATCAGTGACTCAAAGGAACTGGGGCACCACTGAAGAAGCAACAGCCAAAGAAATCATCATGGAGAGTTCCCAGCGTTGAAAAGTGTCTGCACCCAGATTCAAGAGGCTCAGAGGGTGCTGGCCAGAAGAGACCCAAGTCAAAAATATACCAAGACACATCCTAGTCAGAGTGATGAAAGCCAATGATAGATATTAAAAGCAGCAAGAATAAAGAAGAAAATTACATACAACAAAGAATCCTTTCACAGAAGATTTATCCAGTGAGACCCTTCAGGCCAGAAGACAATGGGGGGATATAGTTTAAAAACTCCATGAAATGAACAGCTCACCAGGAAAACTTTACCCAGCCGGACTTCCATTTAGATGTGAAGGAACGATATGGAGCATCACAGATAAACAACTCAGGAACTTCGAAGATTCAAAACCAACGGCAAGAAACACTGCAGAGGCTTCTTTGAGACACAACAAGTCTTTTTACAACACTCCAAATGTCGACTGAAAGAAGGGCCAAAACTCTACGACAGTAAGCCAATGTCAAGGGCCTCAATGCACCAATTTAGAGAACAGGGAGGCAGGATAGATCAGAAAAGTGAATCCAACTTTCTGCACCTACAAGAAAATGTCTTGGGCCATACAGGCCTAAAACTCCGAGGAGTGTGCGCACTGCCCTCTTTCGTGAACGCAACAGAGACGACACGTCGGCTAGTCCAGGAGGCGTGATGTAAGGCACTAGTCTACAGTGGATGGCTTGACCCCCGGCACCACAGAGCCAGAAGCAAGCCCTGAGGACCCACGGGAGTGGCCCCCAGAGACAAAACAAAAGCAAATGAATTCTCAGCACAGCCAGGTCCCCATCGGGTGGCCCAAGACGCTGGTAGGACACCTTTTCAAAGAAAACTTTTTGGTGTTTACTTTTGCTATATTTGTTGATTAAAACATGGATTCTTGTTTCCGTTTATTTCCATACCACAAGAAAGGTGGGTTGGGCCCACGGTGTGAAGACAGGGAAGTGCATCTTTCAAAGCAATGAGGATGTGGGGCCAAGGTAGGCCCTGCTTCCCGGGGGCTGCCTGGGGGGGGTGGCCCTGGAGAAGACTCCTCCAGAACCCACGGTTAGGTGTGCTCACGTGGCGGTCCCCGGGACACGTCCGGCCAACCCTGCGGCCTTTCTTCAAAGGGGGGCCTGTGGAGCAGCCCCCTCTGAGGCAGCCTGATGTCCTGACTCGGGCTGGTTGGTCACCAAGATGCCCAGATCTGCCATTCCGTGTTTCTGCATGGACCAGAGTAGAGTCAATGGGATTCAAAACCTGGCAAATTAGGTCTCAGCAGTAAAGGGGGGTGGGAGGCAGAAAACAAATGAGGTGAGGCCCACAGCTCAGCCGGAACCCCAAAACTGAGCTGCACAGTAAATCCTGCCCTCCCCAGTTCACTGTCAGAAGACAGATACGGATGTGGGGAGGGGCTCCCCTTCACAGTGGCATGTGGCCTCGAAGCCGCAGACATAGGCCTAGAAGCTTCCGTGTCTCTGAGGAGTCTTGGCCCCAGCACCGGGCAGGTCTGCTGGGACGTCTACACCCCCTTCCCGATCTTCCTGCCACCTGCCACTTGGTTCTCGGGTACATTTGGCCTCATCACGTGTGAGAGCAGGAGTGATACTGCCACCCCAGTTTCCGCCTTCACACAGGGACCACGGGAGCTGAGATCGTGTTCTGGGCACCCACATCAGCTGATGTCCACTGCTACATACATACTTAGTTTTTCTCTCCGCTGCTATGAGCCTGGCCTGCACTGGTGGCTGGGTTTTATCACCCGTGCCCAGGCACTGTGTGTGGAAGCAGGGTGCCTGTGTATGTCGGCTGTGCCTCTCCGTCGTGGATGGATTGTTGCGAGTCCCCAGTTGTTCTTAGGTGGTTCCACAATACCACAGATGTCGTGGTCCCTCTTCTGTTTCTTTCCCAGTTCCCTAAAATAATTTTATACTGAGAAAATAATTTTCACTCATTGGAATAATACCCACCATTTTAAGTCTGGACATTTTTTATGAATACATGCTTTACCGCGGCCAGATAGAAAAAGCTTAGTGAAAGGTAAAGCAGATATCTTATTTTTCCCTCTCTAATAGGGCACATCCCCACAGGGATTAATTGGACAAGGAAACAGAGAAATAAAAGCGTAATTCAAATTAAATGCCTTGCCCACATTTTCTCCAACTCGGGATGCTGAGACACTCATTTCAGCTGCCTCTTATCAAACTGATG
The DNA here is from genome assembly GCF_027595985.1 of Sorex araneus. Lineage (NCBI taxonomy): Eukaryota > Metazoa > Chordata > Mammalia > Eulipotyphla > Soricidae > Sorex > Sorex araneus. The sequence goes on from NC_073306.1 coordinate 142,813,676, forward strand.
AATCTGACGGGCAAAACCTCTTGCCTTAGATGATCACATCACACACACGTTTGCGTGGTGCATCCCTTAATCATCACTAACTCTGCAGAAGCCCGAGTGTGAGCACCACTGTCAGTGACAACATTCCGGAAAGAGATGGCCAGAGTCCAGAGACGGCCGGACGGTGGACAGAGAGAAGCGTGTCCCCCACAGATCAGCCAGGGCGTCCCAGTCAAATCCGAATGCCCAGGCACAAAGCCCTTTATTTATACGATGTCTTAATTTATGGCTTCAATTTATTCGCTGGCCTATTTTATTTGTCAGCTTAGTCTAATTTTAACACTGTCAAGAATAATTCAGAGTCTCAGGCAAGTCTGCTTAGAAGAGAGAACACACGTTAATCTTTTCTGACATTAATAGAATTAGACCTTATTAATTCTGATGTGATTTATCTCATATTGTGTAAATGCTAAGTGCAATCATCATGTTCTCATTGAAACAAGTGTTTTACACGCTTCATATACTGCGATTTAAAACATGAATTGAAAGTGACCCCTGAAAACAATTTGGAATTACTTAAAACTTGTCAAACTCATAAGCACTATTACTGCCAAATGGGGAGTCCTAAGTGCTGACAAACAATGCCCCTTGGAAACCACTGAGGGGCAGAGGGGGGAGCCCGGGGGAGAAAAGGCCAGTCACTGGGGGGAGAGCAGATGTCCCAGGCTGGGCCAAACAGGTGAAGGAAATTCTTCTCAGATGTCCACGGTGCTTGCTTTGGTTTTGTTTTTGCTTTGGGGGCCACACCCAGCAGTGCTCAGGACTAACTTCTGGCTCTGTGATTGGGGATAATTTCTGGCGGGCTCAGGGGACCATAAGGGATGGTGAGGTTAGAACCTAAGTTGGCCCCTTATAAGGTAACTGCCCTCCCGCTGTGCTCTCTCACAGGTACTTACTTTTAGGCTTCTTCTTTTCTTTTTGGGCCACACCCGGCAATGCTCAGGGGTTACCCCAGGCTCTGCACTCAGGAACTACTCCTGGCAGTGCTGGGGAACCACATGGGGTGCTGGAAATCAAAGCCAGGTTGGCAAACACCCTACCCACTGTACTATCGCTCTGGCCCAAGCACTTACTTTTAAACACTTTCTTTTCCTTTTAATATCCAGAGAGCTGAGATTTCGGGGGGAGGGGGGGCTTGGGAGTGGGGAAGTTTGGTCTGCAAGGACAGTTAGGGCGACCCTTGCTGAAGTGGCCCTAGCACGAGAGTGTGAAGCAGAGGCAGGGGCGTAGGAAGGAGCGAGAGGCCCGGCCACACTCTCCCTCGTGTCCCTGACGCCCTGTTCGGGCAAATTGATCAGAAAAAAATCTGTGTTTTCCATTGTTTACCACCGTTTCTGCTTGCTTCCAGTTTCCGAAAGCGATGCCAGAGGCCTGGAGCTGGTGGGAAGTGCGGTCTCAGCCTGGGACTGATTCAGGCCCCACATGCTCCTTTGAGCATCTCCCGGTACAACCCCGGATGCAGAATCCCTGGCCCTGGTCCCCAGGGCCTGACATACCCCGGCCTTTGCCGAACCCCGACTCGCCGTTCTGAGGGCCCAGTGCATTCCCGAGCAGGTTCAAGTGGCCCAACACAAAGGAAATGACTGAGAATTGAACGGGACGCCCGCAGTCAGCCCTACTGGCCGCTCCTGGCCACTCACCGCACACTGTTTGTCTGAGTCCTGGGTTTGGCGGGGCAGTCAATGCAGCACTCGCTGGGTGGCAACTGTCAGTAAGGGCCGTGGCCTCATGGGCAATGCACACAGGAGGCCGTGAGTCTGACCCGTGCTACTGCCTAAAACAAAAGATAAACCAAGAAAGTCTTTGGAGAATTTCCAGTGTAGGAGAATGTTGGAATTTCGTCTTTAGAGGACGTGGTATTCCAACATGTAAGCTGCAGATGTGTGGAAATTATTTGAACTACTTTATAAGCACTCTCAGATGAAAAGGAAATATTAACATTGGCTTCCTCCGACCAAGTGACTTGATCTATGAGGCAAAGAATTCTTTAGAAGGTAGGAAAAAGACTTTGCCTTGCTTCTTTTGAAATGAGAACAGAGAACACATTTCTCTTAAGTTTCCATTATTTATTTACCAGAAACATATGGGGTGAATTATTAGACAAAGTTTCACATTTCTAGAGAGTGGATTTTGTAGCTGTCAATTGGGGTGTGAATTACGAGCTTAATATAGTACAGGAATGACTGGACCAGAGTCAAGGGATTTGCTGCATTTGTGCATTTTATATCATATCCAGTATCAAAACACCTTCTCCAAATTCTTAAAGAACATATTGAGTTAGATACTAATTTTGTAAATCATGCAGGTCAAATTTCTAAACATTCATGTAGTTAAGAGGGTCTTTAGGAAGCTTGCCATTAAAATGGCCACCACGCGTCTAAGAACTAATTTGGTGGGCCAGAGTGATCATACAGGGGGCACTGGGGGGGCTGGTCCCCGCCATCCCATATGGTCTCTTGAACACCGCCAGGAATGATTCCTGAGTGCAGAGCCAGGAGTGACCCATGACATCACTGGGTGTGACCCAAAAATAACAACAACACAAAAAGAACAAATTTGGTGAGAGTAATGCTTTACAACGATATAAAAGCAACACCAATAACAAGAACATTTGACTCATTAAAACACAATTTCAAAACTTTTAAAGATTTTTAAAATTGAGTGTTAGTTCAAAGACCAGCTCTTCAGAGCTAGGTGGTACCTGATGTCCATCCAGATCATCAAGAGGCCAAGGGACAGTCCCAGGGACACCCAGGCCCAGAAGAGTCTGCTTCTGTCTGGGCAGGCAGCCCTTGGCTGGACATGAGCCCACAACTCACTCCTATGGACTGCTGAGTGGAATTCTGTCATGTAGAAATGACGGTGTGTTCATCGCCTTTCTCTTCCTCGGTGGTGTCTCTGTGCTGAACGGTCTTGTACCCTGTGTGTTTCTGAGTCTCCCTCTCAGCTGCCATCGAGAAGGTGAGGGTTCCCATCACTCTTTAGAAGCTGCTGGTGAAAGGAAGAGGCTCAATCTCTTCTCTCTTGTGATGGACTTTTAATTGCGCATTTGAGCCAGCAGCTACATTCTGAGGCTTCAGCCCTTCTTGGACATGGTTTATCTACATTGCAATGGGTTTATTTTCCTTTAACTTAAATCCTAAATGTTGAAACTGGTTTATTTTCTTTTCACTTAAAGTTGCAGGCCTGGGCGCAGACACCTGGGCTTATTTCTCTTTGGCAAATGCCTCGGGACAGAAGCGCTTCTGCAGAACTTCTCAGAAATGGCCCACTCGTGTTCTTCCACAGCAGTGGCGAGGACAGCACCGTGGCCGGTGGGTTTTAGCCAGCCCAGGGGGCTGCAGAGGGTCCCAGGACACTGAGACTTCCTCTTCCTCATGATGGGACACACCAACCGTTCCATCCCGTCTGCAGTGGCAAGTCTCAACGTCTCGCCATGTCTCTTTCCGACACTCTTGTCTGCCGTTAGTTGAAGGCGCTCTTTCCTGCACGCTAGGCAAAACTCCTCTGGGACTTTCCCTCTGCACATCTCTCCTGCCGCCATTCCTGCACCCCCTTCCTGTGTCTACATATCACTGGAAAAGCAAAGGCTTCTCCTTGGAAGCCATACACTTCGTTGATGTTTTAGTCATTTCACATTTTATACCACCATTAAAAACAATTTGCTGAAACAAAACTCATATCTTCTCCCCTGTGTTTTACCCTTTTTAGTTTGGTTCAGTTTAGTTGGCCACTGAGTAAGCCCCGACAGTGCTCAGGGATCACTCCTGTCGGTCGCTGGAGTGCCGGGGATTGAACCCAGGTCAGCCACATGCAAGGCAAGTGCCCCACCCACTGTGCCAGCCCTTCCCTTCCGCCATGTTTTCTTTTACAATAATTCTACACTTTGTTCTTACTCTTAGATCTGTGTATTTGTGGTATCCAGAGCCCTGAACAGTCCAAATGCCCAACAACAGAGGAACATGCAAAGAGGCTCTAAGTCCACAGACTGGACTACCCCAACTAGAGGTGAAAATAAACGTTGGCTTGACAGTTGCCACAAAGCAGACACACCTCATGCCATCACATGAGGAGCAGATGCAGACAGATCACTCTGTTCCGTCCATTCCATTCATGCCAATGTCCCTCAGACCCAGGACCCGGCGTCCTGGCTCCTTCTTTCTGAAACAGGAGGCACTGTCAGGAACTGGGGGAAGCCCCAGCTGGGCCCTGGCTACAGGGGGCGGGTGGGGGTGACCGAGGAACCCCACAGGCAGAGAGGGGTTTTCCTGAGTGTGAGATGTTTTTCGCTGAAAGCCTGTGAAGTGACCAGGCCATCAATCACTCTGCAACAGAACTGGAACCGCATCTGTACCGAGAAATAACACTTCCATCAGGAGAGGCAGTGCTCAGAGCTGCCAGAGCGGGAGCGCCAGCCAACACAGGCCCGCGCCAGCGGAAACCTTGACGCTAGACGCACCACTGGGGACCACAGTGGGAAGAGGCCAGCCTCTCCCGGGCCTGCCTCAGCACACCTGGCTGACCCACACTGTCCCCAGCACCCTGAGCTCTGCCAGGAATGATCCCTGAGAGCAGAGCCAGGAGTCAGCCCTGAGCACGGCCTGAGATGGCTCGAAAGCCAAAGAATCAAAGACACAAGAACAAGTTTTGAGAGCCACAACGCCTAACCAAGACCTAAGAACCTTTCAGCTCTGCTATCAGACATCACGTCTGAGAAGCTGATTGTGTCCACAGTCAGGCCAGGGCTGATGCAAGGGAACTCTGAAGATTAAATGACGTCTCAGCAAACATTTCCCATGGTCATTCTATAACTCTGCTGAATCACACTGTTCGTATTCTCCTGGACTTTTGATTAACACCCCTTTCCCCCATCACTACAGTTCTAGGAAAATGTTAGTCTATGATATGTTTCTAGCAGTGACACATAAATAGCTCTGGAGTTAAAGCTCAGCAGGAAACGTACACAGCACTCAAGCTCAAATTGATGTAGAGATCAGTGGTTTATGTGGGGCCTCTCAGTGTTAGCATGTCAGAATAAAACGAGTTGACTGTAGGAAGTTTATACTTAATTTGAGATGTTTATGGCAAGATATTGACCAACTAACGTATTCTGTTCTCTTTCTAGATTCTTGTGTTTATATAACTTAGAGGTTGACTTTTAATAGAGGGTGCATTTCATATGCATGTAAGTGAATCTAGCTTTATTAATTTATAGCCAAGGGAGCACATTTAGGAAAAATACTATTTGCATTAACATTACACCACAGGACACAACATGTTCACACCGATTAGTATAAAGGAGCTTGTTAGTCTTTGATTATGTGGCTCTGAATTGATTTTTCTAGGAGCGAACAGTTCACTTCTTCTCAGTGTGGCTACTCGGGCCTATGCCACTCTTGCTTGCTGACAGCGCAGCTACTTCTCTTGAACTCAACTGTGCTCTGCTTTCCTGATTCACCCTTTGTCTCCATGCCTGGGGGCTGTCCCCAAGCTCTCCCGTGAGTGGAGTGTCTTGGTGACTCAGCACTGAAGCTGCAAAGGGCAACACTCTCCAGGCAGGTCTGTCCCCATCCCTCCGTGATCCTCCGAAGAGGGAGCATGTAAACAAGGCAGTGAACAGCCCCCTGGGGTCATGGGAGAAACTGAGGCAAAGCCTCCGGGTCTAGGACAAGAAGTATGACCTGGGCTGTGGACGTTAGGGGCTCACAGAGCGGATGGTGTGTTCACCTTCTAGATGTGCTGAACAGGGACACACCTGACTGCCCTGGGATTCTTGCTTTAGGGAGGAGGATCGGGTGTGGAAGCAGCTCCCAGACAGACTGTCCACCTTCTGGTTCAGTGTCTCTAAGGGAACCCACCCAAGAAGGCATTTCATGGAAGGCGGGGGCCGGGGGGATGCAGGAATCTGCCTTCTCACATCTGCAAGTCCTGCAGGTTGACTGATTGGTTTCCACATTCCAACACCACAGATGAAATTGATAAAAATGAGAAGGCATTGTGGTTTGCACTACAGATGCCCAAAAGGAGGGAGGGAGGGAGGGAGGAGAGAGAGAGAGAGAGAGAGAGAGAGAGAGAGAGAGAGAGAGAGAGAGAGAGAGAGAACTGTTTGCCGTAGTGGCAGGCTGGGGATGGGGTAAAGGGTGAGGGACACCAGAGCTGGGAAATGCACCCTGGTGGAGGGATGGCTGTTGGAACACTGTATGACTGAAACCTAATCGTGAACAACCTTGTAAGGGTCTATCTCACATTGATTCAATAAAAACAGCTTGGAGAAAGAAAGAAAAGAAGAACAGGGGTGGAACAGCAGTATAGCGGTGAAGGGACTGACCCAGGTTCAATTTCTGGCACCCTAATTGGTCCCCCAGGCCCAGTTAGGAGTGACCCCTAAGTGCAAAGTCAGGAGTAATCCCTGAGCACCACTGGGTGTGCCCCCTCCAAGACAGAATGAAAAGGCCATGGCCAGGAATCGGGCCCCCCCACAAGTGGGGAGGCTGCCCCTGGCATGCTCTGCCCCGCAGCTATTTTTTGGGGGGGGACTGCTTCACTTCTGGGGACACAGATTTGTTCATCTAAAATCAATATTGGATGATAAGCTCTCTAATGTCCTCTCACTGGCTCTGGTTTCCAAATAACAAGTGCAAAAGAAAATGAGTCATTTAAATAGCCCTTTCAACTAGTTTTAAAATGACCACGACATTTTAGATCTAGAGTTACTTTCTATGAAACAGTGAATTCAAAATCCCACTTTTTAAAAGGGGGAAGCAGGGTCAAATGATTTAGGCAAGAAATAAATACACTATTTAACATCAAAGCTTCCGGGGTTGCGGGTTTAAAGTAAAATTAAAAACTAGAAGAATACAATATTCTTGCATATGTGAACCCAGTGTTGAGAGGAAATAACTTCCTGTGTTTCAAAGGACTGTAATAACTCCTGAGTTTTTTAGACATCATACTAATTACATTATTAACTGCATGTCCATTTCATTTTTCAAAGTAGGAAATAAGTTCCTAAGTTCTTGTCTGAAGAACTGAGAAGCTCCTACATAAATTACTGAGTCATATTAAAGTGAATTTCACTATAAATTCCCAGGAGAATAATAACAGTCGACAGAAGTAAAATGAAGCCACTGGGTTTCTAAGCACTCAGCGGTGCTGGTGCTCAGTGACCCCTGGACCAGATGATGACTTCATGGGTGCAGGTCTTAGAAGGAGTTTTATGTTGCTGGCAATTCTCTGGGAACAAAGCCTATTTCTTCCCATATCCACAGCACCAGGATTCTGTCTTTCTCATACCTAATGATCAAAGATGTTTGTTGTGTGTCTGATGAGCAAATGCTCGTCATACTTAAATCGAGCAAATACTATCATGCTTTAAGAGACTGCCTGGTCCCTTTTCATTGATCCGTGCCAGGACCACCCATTCCCAACTCTCTTAATTTCAGGCATGAACAAAGATGACAGCCAAAGGACACTCTCCTCACTTAGGAGTCCTCATGAGATTGTGTGTTTCCCTGTTTTCTAATAAAGACACAAAAATCTAGCTTCTCCACTCTCCTAAGAGAGAGACTCTACAGATTTGACATTTCTTTCTATTTCTAGAAACCCTCTGGGAAAGAGCGGCTGACATCCTGCAGTGCTTTATTGAATGTGCTACACAGTGCTCGGAACCTGTGAGATCGGGTTTCCCATGGTTAAAGGAACTGGTCCTGTGACAGACGAAGACCAGGTTTGCTCTGCTGGGATGTTTGTGACCAGAGACACTGTGTGATGTCACTGCATAGTACAGTGAGAGTCTGTGTCTTCTCTACACGTGTGAGAAGCGGGTTTGCATGCGTCAGCATGCAGGAGGAGATTGGGCCTGCTCCCCTGCCCCATTCTGATGCAGAGAGGAGCAGACTGATCAAAGACCATCCATCAATGCCCAGCAGGGTGGTCCGGCTTTGCTTTCTCCCTCCATTGTGATGGATTGAATGATTATTTGTGAAAGTGTGTAACTCAGCCCTCCTTCTGGAAATGTCTTTCTTCCATACTTAACTTTCTTATTTCTTTTCCCTTTCTTAGGTTCTGGAAACAGCTTTACATGGCCAAAAGAATAGATCTGCAGGTTAAGACAAGTTGGGGGTCATTATTTATCAAGTAGGGAAATAAAAAATGAAGATCACTTACTGTACAAACAGCTAGAATATTAGCCAGTAACCTTGGAACTTAATTTATTTTAAAGACAATTATTTGAGTCAAAATGTAAAAATTCAGAGAGGAATTCAAATTCAGAGACAGAAATGCAGAACACTCATTCTTGCCACCTAACAAAACTAAGCAAATTTCTAAGACTGGGGAGATGGTACAGAGAGATGTCCAACCCCGCATCGCATATGTTGCCCCCGTCCCGCTAAGAGTGCTCCCTGAGCACAGAGCCAAGAATCGCCTGTGAGCACTGCTGGGCGTGGCCCAGAAAACAGACAAGCCAATTTCTTCTGCTGTCACGCGGGGTCATGAATTTGTCTGCAGAGTTTCAGAATGCCACTTTCCTTTCCAGGTTCTGGAGGTGCTGGGCAGTGAGTGGGGTCTGATCTGGAGATGGAGTCTGGGCCTGGCACCCTGGGCCCTCCTTGCCCTGGGCAGCATCGGTGCTCCCGCCACCTGGCTTCTAACCTCCACCTCAGGAGGTACCTGGGCGGGGGGGACAGCCCCTCCCATGGGAGCTTTTCCTGCCGTGCCTGATTTTTCCCACTTGCCTTCCTGCTGGAACTTTCTGAAACCACTTTCCCAGACACACTAGCCAGGGGGCAGTGGGCAGCAGCTGAGCCTTTCTCTGCTAAAACCCACCAACCCTCCCTCCCAGCGAGGAGCCAGAGCAGGTGATCAAAGGCTGCTCTCACACCCCTCCGTGTGTGGGCTACAGCTTGTTTGCTTTTGTTCCTTGTGCTGATGTGCAAGATTGAAATCACCGGAGCTGGTTTATGCAAAAAATGCGTGACTTTCTGTGGACGAGAGAGCCCCATGCTCAGCGACTCCTGACACAGCCCAGGCTGACATCACCATGCACAGGGGTCTGCGGGGGTCCTGGGACCACGGCAGACCAGCCTGCAGGGGGCATTCTGGCCCTGGATTGTCAAGATTCCAGACTCCAACTCACGTAGAATGGGATCTTGGGACCATCTGGATTCATATTCTTTTTTTTTTTTTTCACATTTCCTTGCCATCCCCAATGCAAATTATATGTAAATATATAGATACATGTAATACATAACTATTAGTAGTACCAAAATATGGTCAAGAACTGAGAGCTGAAAGTGCTGTGGATGGTGAGGAATCAAATTCATGGTATCTACCCTAGGTTTTCATATGCTTGAAATCTATCACAGACTTAGAAGCAGATGAAACAAGTTTTGACTGAGCTTTCTAGGCTCCTTAGGATGGAGTACTTCGCCAGTTTAAATAAGAAATTTCAAGAATTCTGCTTTTCTGTTTGAGGAAGATTTCAGGGTGCCTGTCCCGTGCCCAGTGACACTTGGGCTGTGCCTCCTTCCTCCACGAGAGGACGTGAGTCTGTCGAGTCTTGTGCCCATGGGGAGGACAGTCTTGGCAATGAGCCCGATGCTCATGTGGGACCAAGAATCAGTCTTTTGTTTGATTATTCGGAAAAAGTGGCTTTGGGTGACCAGAACAAAGCTGCTCCCCCTTCCAGAGTATCCCACCATTTTTTCAAAGTTTTTTGTTTTGTTTTGTTTTTTTGCTTTTTGGAATAAGGAGTTTTTTAAAAAATAGTCAACCATAATTTTAAGAGTACCTTAATTAAGAAAAGTATAGTAGGGTGGAAAGATAAAGATACCCAGAAATATCCTCAATAGTAGGCCTTTATAAACAAGAGAGCTTTTCATGCTATTGTATAAAGCATAGATATTTCAGTACATTGTGGTGAGATAACCAATTATTTGAAAATTTATCAAAATGAATAACTTCATCACAGTATGTATAGGGCCTAAATTAAGATTACATTGGTAAAATCAAAAGCAAAAAAAGACATACTAGGGAAAGAATGTAGGGCTTGACTACAGAGATATTTAAAATCAGAATTTCTCTTTTGCATAAAGTCCCAAATCTTGTTTAAGAAGAGAAGAAACAAATCTGACAATTTTCCAGCCTCTCCCTAGCCTCAGTTGCCTCACACCTTTCATCCCAAGGTCAGAGAGAATATCTGGCTGAACGAAGGTGAAAGCCCACACTCCCAGGGTAAGGAAGAGCCCGCCCTTTGCTTTTGGGGTGAGCTGACTGAGGTGCATACCACGGTCCACGCCGGCGAGAAGAAAGAGGGGCAAAGTTCAGCAGCTCAGAGTCCTGCGTCCTCTGGGTTGGGGCCAGACCCATTCTGCACAGGACCGGACCAGACGGGCTCTGGAAGTAGGGCAGGAGGAAATGGGCAACTCGAAAGAGACACTGACCCTCCACCTTGAGTCAGTGAAGTCATCCTTTGCGTTGAAGTTTGGTTGTTTCAAAGACCCTTTATGACTAAAGACCTGATGTTCTGGTAGCTGAGGGAGAATGTTCAATTACTCTGCCTATGTAATCATCCATTTTAAGTCATTTCTGGATAAAGACTGAGTGCACTGAATGGATTTGTCACCCTCAGAATGAGACGGGAGCAAATGAAATCCTTGTTAAGGGCCGTTCACTCGGTAGTTTCGTCATCTATCATGAGAGCGGGTATGTGCTGTGATGTGGGTAGACCATGAGCCCCGCTCTGTTCTCACAGGACGAGAGAGAGGAGCTTCCCACTGGGTTAGGGCCAGGGACACTGTGAACAAATTGGTCTTCCTCTTGATGGCTAGTTAATTAGTCATCATTCCTTTGCTCTGGAAACTTGTGGATTTTTGGATCTCACCCATTCAGTGGATTGTAATGGGCTTCTTTATGCCCAACCCATTTTCCCTCTCATTACCACCATGTGCTAATCAAACAATTATCTTGTCATTCATTTCATAAGACGCTCTGTAAAAGGCCACATGGTCTTTTCAGAATTGAGGGGATACAGTGGCACTTGGGTCACACACACTGTCGTGTTGACACTGTGCAGCTAACTTGAGTACAGACACAAAGCTGAAATAAGACATCCCTCTCTGTAAGAGAGGGGCATGTCCAAGAATGGCTGAAGCATCACAGCAGACGTGCAGTTCTCACAGCATCTAGACGTGTGTGAGGAAGCGAGCTGAGAGCACTTTCAAATGATTTCAAGGGGTCACATGAGTCCCTTGGATTCTGATCAGTAAACCGTCATTTCTTTATTTCACATGATTGTGCACCAGAGCTAGTGGCAATACTAACAATTTTATTTTAAGGGTGTTTTGCTCTCTCGTTAAGGTGCTCAGACACCGCCTTGAGTTAAAAATGAGCCCATCGCATTGAGTGATTCTGGAGGGGCCCGGGCCCAACTTCCAGCCCTTCCTCACTGTGTGCCCCCTCAGGAGAAGGGCCCCCCGAAGCAATCCAAGCACTGTCCACTGCCTCAGTCGCCTTCTGGCTCTGTCCCCTCCACCAAAGCAAGCATGGCCCGAAAGGGCCTCACACAGGCCTCCCCACACTGTCTTCACTGCCCGAAACCCTTTCCCAACTTCTCTCTTCCTGGGCCAGTTCCGCTCTTATCACCCAACTCCCATCCTCACAGAAAACCTCAGGCACCCAACCCGTGTGTCAAGAGCACTGGGCCAGGAGCTGCTCCCTGGCTCCCTCTCTGCCCTGGCTACCCTGCATCTCACACCGGTCCTCTTCAAACCTCGCCAAACTAATTTCTCCCCATGGGTCTCTAGCTTAAGGAAGAAATCCACCCCCAGTTCCAGAAACTCTCTCCCCCACCCCCGCCCCGGCAGAAAGGTGCCTTCAGGTAAAACAGGGCCTGAAACAGCTGGTAGTCTCTGCGAGCCGGAGACGCAGTCCTGCTGCACTCCTGGAGAGCCCACCGTAGAGAAATGAAACTCAGGGCTGGAGCGGTAGCACAGCTGGGAGGGCGTTTGCCTTGCACGTGGCTGACCTGGGTTCGATTCCCAGCATCCCATATGGTCCCTGAGCACCGCCAGGAGTAATTCCTGAGTGCAGAGCCAGGAGTGACCCCTGTGTGTTGCCAGGTGTGACCCCACCCAAAAAAAAAAAGAAAAAGAAATGAAACCACACATTCACCGAAAAAGTACAGATGAATATTTGCACCAGCTTCAGTGTTCATCACTGAAAACTGAGATAAACTAGATGAACTTGAATGGGTGAACCACTCAGCCCTGCCACCTCCACCCTGTCAGCAGAGAGAGAACCGACGGCCAGAGCACGCAGGGTCACACTGAATGAAGAGAGAAAGCAGTGCACGGAAGCCGGGCGCTGTGACTCCACTTACACACCGTTCTTGGGATGACAGAGCTAGAGGGAGGGGCCCAGATTCGTGTTTGCTGGGAGGGGCTCAGGTGGGTGTAATGCACAGACGTGTGACAGAGATCGCCTGCATCCACGTAAATATCCTGACTGGAATATTCTGGCGATTCTCCACAGGTGCTTCTTGCAAGAAATGAGGGACAAAGGGCAAAGGGTTCTCCTGGGGCTGTTTGTTACAACTGCAGTCATATCAAAATAAAGTGCTTTGAAGTTAAATATAAATAGCTTGTTTAGGTCAAACTGCCTTATAAGTCAGGAGCCGTCAAAAAGACAATAAAAACATACAGTGTCGTTTTCTCTGTTCCTGTCTTTTCTTTGGTCCTAACCAATGTCACCCTCTGTCTACACCCAAGCACCAGCTGCACGATGTGAAACCAGGAGGAAGTGTTGGGAGTCCTCATTCAAAAGGGGAAAAACCGCATCCCCCTGGGGGACGTGGTGCCAGAAAGTTAACAATGAAGCCGCTTCCTGGAAAACAATTCCAGCACTAAAGAATGGGATTTGCAAACGTTGGATCCCACCTGCACCTTCCACCAACAAAGGCTTCCTCAGGTGTCCACGCGATTGCGGGAGAAGCAGGTTCCATTGGATTCCTTGGTGGCTGCACTGGGGTGGCAAGAGAAACGATCAATGATGTGTCTCAGGCCTGATGCCTCTGATCACTGATTCCCTCTAGGAGGGCGGAGATTTCTGCGTTGTTCAATCTGCCCTTTTGAAGGTCACAATATTAAACTCTTGGCAATCTGTTAGCACTCTTGATGTTAAGCATTTCGTCCTTTCAAACAATGCCAGCCTTGTTGCAGGTTTTGACAGGAATTCTGTCTCCGGTCATACCAAAAGGTGAAGGAATGGATGTAAAGCATTTTTGTGTGATTCCTGAGATCCAACTCTAAGCCTGCGATTAGAACAACAGGCAGTGGGCTTGGACGCTGCTCTGCTCGCCTTGCCCACGCCTGCCAGCCCTGGGCCAAGACCCCTACTCTCACCCTTCCCTTGCCATGCTCTGCGATTAACTTTACCCTTCTTACCTCCCTAGTGACCGGTTGGTCAGTCCCTCTGGAACGCAGCGTCGGGCCCTCCTGCCTAACAGAGCAGTCCACCCTGAGACCTGTCTCACCGACGCTGACTCAGACAAGCCCACAGCTGCAGGTCCTAGCGCGGTACACGGGCACTCACTTCCCCTGAATTCTCCTTTTTCTTCCTGTTTGTGATAGCCTGTGAGGAAATGACAGAGCCATGAAACAGATGTGGTCCTTCGGAAGAACCCGGGGCTCCTTTACGGAGAAGGCCCCACAGGTCTGTGCCACACTTGATGCCCAGGAACAATCAGCTCGAGAGCCACAGTGTGACCATGTAGGTGGCCTGACCCTTCCAGACGCAGGGGACAAGCCTATGAGCCCACTGGGACAGAGGGTCCCTGCGTGCGCTGTGGCCAGAGCCAGTCTCGAAATCCTTAAAAGTCTAGCACAGACTGGGCCCACATCCGGAAGTCAGGGTCGGACTCCAGCTGCAGTGCCCAGCGCCAGCCCTGGAGTCATTTCGCTCCACAGCAGCACATGTCAGAGGAGCAGTGGCCAGCACTGGGGCACAGGGAGCACTGAGGCTGAGCACTTGGGCACAGGGAGCACTGGGCTGAGCACTTGGGCACGGGGAGCACTGGGCTGAGCACTGGGGCCTCACACACTCTGCTTCCTGGGCCTTCAGCCTCGGCCTGTCCCTTCCTATCACTCCCAGTCAAGCAGCATCATGGTAGGGAGAAGAGAGATTGTGCCCGGACCAAAACCATCAGACTTTGGGTGCTGAGCAGCACGGAAATACGGTACGGAAAGCTTTTCTCGAGATGCCTCCTCCTTGTCCGTAAGCTAATTTAAAAGATAAACAATTGCGTATTTACTTGAATTTTCTAAATCACTTTAATACTGTCTGACTAAAAGTTATGAAAATATAAAATGTGAATAATAGATGCCACATGGGACTCCTAATAAAGATTGGTCACTGTCACTGTCATCCTGTTGCTCATCAATTTGTGCGAGCGGGCACCAGTAACGTCTCTCATTAAGAGACTTATTGTTACTGTTTTTGGCATATCCAATATGCACGGGTAGCTTGCAGGCTCTGCCTTGTGGGCTCGATACTCTCGGTAGCTTGCCGGGCTCTCCGAGAGGGGCGGAAGAATCAAACTCGGGTCTAACGCCCAACCACTGTGCTATCGCTCCAGCCCCCTAATAAAGATTATATTTTAAAAATGTAACAAAATGAAATTAATCAAGATAAAAATATCTTCTACTTAATCATGAATATAAGTAAAGCAACAAAGCTCCAAAAACAGTAGAAATGTTAATATTCATTCCTCCTGGTAATAATATATTTAATACTGGGGCCGGGGCAATAAGCACAGCGGGTAGGGCGTTTGCCTTGCACGTGGCCAACCCAGGTTTGATTCCCAGCATCCCATATGGTTCCCTGAGCACCGCCAGGGGTAATTCCTGAGTGCAGAGCCAGGAGTAACCCGAGCGTTGCAGGGTGTGACCCAAAAAGCAAAAAATTAAAATAAATGAATAAAGGCACTGGCTTTGCCCCCCGCCAGCCCAGGTTTGTTAAATAATAATAATAATAAATTTAATACTGCAGAAAGAAACAGATATGCGTACTCTACTCCAAATGATAACAATAACTCTAAAATGTCACAATGGCAGAATATAGAATTCAAAAAGGCAGAATTTTGACCTTTTGCTGAAATATCCCCCAAGTCTGGAAGAGGGCTTAGCACTGAAGGCTCTCCCTCCACACGCGCTGGGTGTCGGAATGCCGGGCCTCCTAGGTGCACACTTCTGAACCTGGAAAGGAAACCTCCTGTTTGCCAACGCTACCAAGGCCCACGGCAGTCACACTCGTCTCACCCAAGTGAAGGCAGCTCCGTGTGTAGCGGTGCTTGGTGCACACATGAACGAAACAGCAGGCGTGCCCGCTGGAAGAAACGCTGTGTTAAGGTGAGGAGCGAGAGAGGGGGCCGAGGGGAGAGCGCCTGACGTCCAAGCCGGACCCACCCACACCCACCTCCTGGGGCTGAGAAGGAGACACGCGCCCTGTCGCAGATGGAGTGGGAACCCCAGCCGCGGTGAGGCCCGCCCGTGTCAACATTCCCCCCAGACCCCGCTTCTCCCGAGTCCAGCTCACACCTGCCTCAGACCACACCGGGCCCAGGACACCGTCTGTTGGTATGTTTCCTTCCGGAAGCGCTGGACTTTCTTCCTCTCTCCCCGTGGCGTCTGCGAGGCCAGCAGGAATGCATCCTTTCTACGCACACAAGCCAAGTGCAGCTGTTCCCACGTGAGATCTCTATTTTGCCCTTGTTCCTTTGGGGGGTTCTCCCAAGCAGGACTCCGGGGGCCCCACTGGCTGGTGGCTCCATACAAGGGCCAGAGCATGTGGCATCAAGGGAGCCAGAACACACCAGAACACGCCAGGGCTGGCCGACTCACCCCTGGAAATCCCTGCGCTGTGGCCACTGGAGGGTCTGGGGACCACCCCTGTCTAAAGGGTTCTCGGGCCGAGACTATCATGGTCATTTCTTGACGCTTCCTACAGAAGGAGCCTCCTCAGATTTGCTTCAAACTGATGGGGGAGGAAGGGGCAAAATGCAGATTTCTGAGAATTGCCATGGCCACCCTAGGACTGTGGGCTGGCAGAGAAGGGAGCGAGCAGAGGAGGAAATGAGAGAGAGAGGGAGAGAGAGGGGGGGGAGAGAGAGAGAGGGAGATGGGGAGAGAGAGAGGGAGAGAGAGGGGGGGAGAGAGAGAGAGGGAGATGGGGAGAGAGAGAGGGAGAGAGAGAGAGAAAGGGAGAGGGGGAGAGAGAGAGGGAGAGAGAGAGAGGAAGAGGGAGAGAGAGACAGGGGGAGAGAGAGAGGAGAGAGAGAGAGGGAGAGGGAGGGGGTGAGTGAGAGAGAGCGGGGGAGAGAGAGAGGGAGAGAGAGGGAGAGGGAGAGGGGGAGAGAGAGCGAGGGAAAGGGGGAGAGAGAGAGGGAAAGGGGGAGAGAGAGAGGGAGAGGGGGAGAGAGAGAGGCAGAGGGAGAGAGACAGAGACAGAGAGGGAGAGAGATCGAGGGAGAGCGCAGCAGGGTGGCGCTGGGAGGAAGCACCACCACATCCCTGGTGTGGGCCGTTGGGACCTGACTAAAGCAGTTTCCTTTCCGCAGCGGGTTTGGCTTCGCGCCTGTGAACTGTGTGGATGGATAACGTAATAGTGACTCTCTGCTTACAAACTCTGTTTCAGAAGTTGCTTCGTGCCTTTCTCCTGTTCCTTCTTCCAGTCCTGAG
Organism: Sorex araneus; assembly: GCF_027595985.1. NCBI lineage: Eukaryota > Metazoa > Chordata > Mammalia > Eulipotyphla > Soricidae > Sorex > Sorex araneus. Next base: position 142,830,448 of record NC_073306.1, read on the forward strand.
TGGTGGATCCGAGCCAGAGTCACCACTGAAACCGACCCGTCACGGACTTGCAGAGTGACCTTCCCGGGCCCCCCGATCACGCACTGCAATGACGAGCTAGGAGCACTTCTTTGAGACTGAAGACGGCTTTATGAGCATGCTTTCCACGGAATCAGAGCAGAGCTGCGTGTGACAGCAGAGGCAGGTTCCGTTCTTGGGGGTGAGATACGGGAGCCACCACCTCCCAGGTCACATTCACAGACCCCCACAGCGACTGCCGACTCTCGGGAGCCCATCCCCAGCAGAACCAGGGCATTGGCTTCCCTTAAAACACCCTGGGTAGGAGGGTTCAAGAAGGACTGTACATTCACGCTTCAAGGGCGTTTCAAGGACACGGTATTTTTTTCCCAATAGATGAGTCTTCCCGTTTTCATCCCAGCCCTTTGTCCATGCACCTACCTGCCTCCTGCCTCTTCCTTGACTGAAGCATCTGTGACCGGCTCTGCGTCACTTTGCCCTTGGGGTCATGGTTAACAGAAAGCACATTGAGAAGAAATTCCATCACACAATAGAAAAATGGCAAAGTGTAAGCAAACAATAGATGGAAGAAAGAAGCAATATACACTTTAAAAGAGCTGTATTTTTATCAATGAAAGAGGCAAATAAAAAACAGAAGTCACATGATTTTCACATCCAGGTCAGCGTGATAAAAAGGGGCCCCTGCCTCATGTTAGGGGGAGAAAATGGGGCTCCTTGCTCTCGTAACGGCCACACGTCAGTGGCCAGTCAGAGGGTGGTTTGCAGTAGATGCTGAAGCAGCAATGTCTGGACCTCTGGCCTAGGAATCCTATTTCCAGGAACAAACCCTCAGCACTGGTAATAAATAAGCACAAGGATTTATTACAAAGAAGTTTATGGCCATGTTTAACATAAGCAAAAAATTAAAAACAGTCCAAATGGCTGACAATAGAGGACTCGCACATTCTAACAACATGAGAAAGTGGGGGTTGGTAAACTGTTGAAAGCCTGAGCCGTGTTCCCCGGCTGGTGAGGATACCCCGTCTGTAGCGGCCACTCTCGGGCGCTGCCCCCTGCTCCTGCGTCTCCCAACAGGCAGCCTTGATCCATAACTGAGCTTCTCGCCCAGCACCTTCATGGTGAAGAGTCAGCCACTCTGAGAAGAATTCTGGAGGCTCTTGTGTCCTTCTGAAGCATGACAATTGCTTTACTACAAGGTCACGATGAGCCTTCTGCACCGTTCATCCTGCACTGAATACACACTAGGAGGATGCCGGAGGGGACCCACAGCTCTTGCTTCCCTCTAGGCGGGGTCAATGCAGCGTCCTGTGGAAAGGGCTCTGCTAGCCCAGGGCAGTGGCTGTTCGCTGTCCCTGTCGTTAGTTAGACCCAGAGCTTCTACCTGAGGGAGAGTCGAGTCTAGGGGACTCACACATACGGGACACATACAGGAAGGCAGCTTAAGCTACAGAGTTTCAGCAGGAGCAGCTCAGTCCCACCTGCAAAAGTCTATGCCAGGACGTTGCATTCGCATCTGGAACAGAGGTCTGTCTCCCGAGGATGTCCACATGGTTGTCCACCAAGTTCACAGTTCAGCCGGACGACATGGTGCTAGGAGATGGTGCCAATAAGCTCGCGTCTTTGGGCTACACTAGTCCTCTGACCTGTGGTTTGGAAACTGTGTGCGTTTTATATCTTCATAAATATGTATGAGCCAACTATTCAAACACATTCTTTTTTCTTTTTGCTCGAAACTAACTCCTGGCTTTGTGGTCAGGGGTCACCTATAGTGGTACTCAGTGGACCATATGTGGTTCCTGAATTCAAACCAGGGTCAGCTGTATGCAAGGCAAGCACTCTAATCCTGGTACCACTTCTCCAGCCCCCTAAAATTAGTTTTCAAGAAAATTGGATGTCTTCATAAATCAGGCAAAAGTGTATTCTCAAGTAATAAGTGTTAGGCCTTGTAGCATCTAATTTCTTTTAAAAGGTAACAAGGACAACTGTGTGCTTACATTATAGAAAAAATGTAAGGATTAAATGCAATCATAAATATGTAATTATTAGGATAATATTTCACAACCAATTTTATAAGAATTGTCAACTCTATTGAAGTCATTGAGTCTGTAAGCTTGATTTCTAGTTCCTAAACTTTAAAGCTGACCAGTGACATATAGTAAAAATTGTCCTCAGGCAAAATTTGGGTCTCGGTTCTCCCAAATTTTCCTAATGAAGAATTAGAAGAATGAATTTTCCTAATACCAGAAACGAATGTCAAGTTCCTTAAGGATGGGAGTTTCTGTCTTTCTCTGTGTGTGTATATGTGTGCATGTGTTTGTGTGTGTGCGCGTACACACGCACATGGCCAGATGAGCCTGTGCTGAATTCCGTGTGCCCTGGGTCACTCCCCCTAGATTGGCAGGTCCCCGGGGCTGCTCTGTCTGTCACAGAGGTAGCGTCACTTCCCAGTGCTGCCATATGGGAGGATCCCAAATGTGGTTTGGGTTCAAGGAAGTGGAAGAGAGCACAGCATGGCCCTTGCCCTCTGGCCCCCAGAGCCCTGCCAACAGAAGAAGGTCCTGGCTAGTCCTCCTGGACACGGGCCCACTGGAGTCTGGGAGGCAGGTGCTCAGAGCACTGTGATCAGAGTCTTCACTCAGGTATCGAGAGAGACGTGGGGCAGAGAATGAAAGGGTGAACTACACAGTTCCGGTTCAGTCTGCAGCCCCCAAGGAGGACCCGCCCCCCGCCCTCCTCCCTGTCCCCAGAACCACATGGCCTGAAGCCAATCTGCATAACGTTGCAGAATAAGAAGTTTTATGCAACAACAACAAAAGAATCCATACTCTGTTTGGAGAGGAAGGTTAGCTCCCTTCAGCATGTAGACAAGGTCCTTGAGAGGCAAAGCACAGGCCGTGGCTGTGTGGGGTTCAGTGCTGCCCCCCACTGCACCCCACCACCCCTGAGCACCGAGGGACTCTAGGTGTGGGCCCTATAGCAACCGAAAGAAACGAGACAAACTCTTAAACAACGAAGACATGAGCTAATATCAAGTGTTCACAGCAGAGAACGAGGCACCTTCACGTGTGGCTGCCCTGTGGGGCCTGACTGGTGAGCTCCGGGCACAGCCAGAGGGGCCCGGGCCTCCGCTGGACTAGGGCTACTATACCCAGAACTAGGGAGGAGAGCTGGGCCACTCCAAAGGAAACCACAGTGATTTGCTCCCAAACCATCTGTGTCTTTTTCCTCCTGAGCGAAGAGCTGAGCTGAGAAAGAAAACTCATGAAACCCCGCACCCAGGCCCAGCTTGGCAGAGGCCGAGGGCAGACACTGCACCAGGGAGGGCCCCTCCGGCCCCGCTGGCCCGGACACCTGCTCAAGGTGTCCGAGTATGATTCCCCAGAGCTGTTTCTGCGTCCTCCAAGCGCCCGTCTTCCGACGGCGTGTGCTACGCTGTTCTGGATCTGCATTTCCAGGGAGAAGCGTGTTTTATTCCCGTGCCATGTCAGGCTTTTCCAGAGCTCGAGAGTGATGATGCATTTTTGTTTCTGGTGAGCAATGCTCGCAGCCCTGCTCACCCGCTGGTACTCAGCTGCATCAGCAGCTCCCCCCGTCTCCACAGAGGAGGGCAACACGCTCATGCGCCAGAGTCTAAAAACAGGAAGCTGGAAATCCTGAGACTGGATCTTTTGATTTCCTACATGTGTGTGTGGCCATGTGTGCATATTGTGTGCATATGTGTTCGCATGTGTGTCCACGCGTTTGCGCATGTGTTTATACATGTGCATGCGTATGTATGTGTGCGTGTGTGTGTGTGTGTGCGTGTGTGTGTCTGCACACACACACGCACGAGCAGGGAGAAGTCATTTGGTTTAGAAGAGATCTTTGCCTTGAAAACTCATGGAACTTGATACATATTCAGTTGGTAAATCCAGACGCACCTTTTCCAGGGGACAGGACAGAGGGGCAGCGGGATCCCAGCCCCGGGCTTTGCCAGCACTGGGTGTGACCTGCTTTCACGTCACCTTGCCATGATGCACCTGAGAAGCATCAGAGGCACAGAACCCAGATGCCCTCCAGGGTGCACACAGAAAAGAGAAAGGGAAAACTACAACACACTATTTCCCTTTCTTTCTTGTCTTTTTCTCTGAAGACAGTTCCCCGGTCAGCCAAGCAGAGTTTTTTATAATAGAAAATTACATTTTGCGTTACATGGTGACCCCGAGTCTCACTGGACATGCATTAGACAAGCCACAGGGCGTGGCTCGTGGCATAGACAAACTCCCCCAAGCGGGGAAAAGGGTTCAGCAAGCCCTGCTCGGGGTCTCTGGCACCGCGGGACACAGCCGCCCCCCGGGAGCTGCCCCTGCGCCGTCCACTTCTCGGCATTGTCATGCCGAGGAGCCGTGAAGCTGGCGGGCGAGAACCTAGTCACCAGGGAAAGCGAAAGCCCACTTGCAAGACAGACATTTGGCAATAATCCCAAAATGTTGCTTAAATGTTTCTCAGAAACATTCTAGGCCACATTGTTAGACTAGACCGTGGACTAGTTGCTACATAGATCCCGTTACTCCGAGATTTCCCAGGAAGGGGCAGGCATGTGGAGTGGCCTGATTCGTGGTCACGAAATCAAACAAATGCCTGAGCGTGAGATTCCCGGGCTTCTGGGACCAGTCACAGGTGACACAGTGACGGGTGAGGCAGCTTTGTTGGTCACCGGCTGGTGGGCCGGGAAGGGCGTTACAAAAGGATTGAATGTTGATTGCTTGACATTCACCATCGGAAGAAACCTCCAAGCCTGTTTCTCCAACAGCCACTGGTTCTCAACCAATTTCTGGCCTGTGTTAAAACCTCCTGGTGGACACACCTATGCTTGACTCATCCCCTTCGTCCCTCTAGCATGTTCTGAAGCAAAGCAAGTCTATCTTAGAAGCCAACCAGAAACGTGCCTTCAGTTTCCAATGTTCTTGGGCTACATGTGATCTGACAGAGCTGGCGTGTCATAGCCAATGCCAGCTTAAAGAGACCACAATTATTTTCTATAAAAATTGGGCCATTTTCTGACCCTTTGTCCGATGGATCTAGGTATGAGTGTTCAATTTATAAGTATGAACAACGCGTTTCAGCCATGGATTCCTGCTGTTTCCTCCTAAATCAATACCCATAAAGCATGTGAGTCATTTCCATTTTCCGCTGCCTTTGGATGGACAGTGTTGCTCACAGCCCTGTAAACACACGGCACTTTTTGACATTTGTAGAAATAGCAATTACCCAGAGTAAGTCTCCACAAGGGCCCCGTCAGCCTGTTTGCCTTTGACTGTGTCCAGTGACATGATCAAAATTGCTTCAGAAATGCAGTTATTCAAGTGAATAACTATCAAAGTAATAAACCCGGCCGGTGCGGGGGGGGCGGGGGGGGGGGCGGGAATCCATCGTGACCGAAACAAGGAGGAGCAGGCCGGCAGGTGAGCTTTGCGTGTGCAAGCAGGGAGGCCCCGCCTGGAAGCCAAGCCACACTGAGGCGGGCCTGTACACCCTCCCTTCCCCATGCTGTCCTTCCATAGCCCCCGGGGGAATGTGGTTCTGGCTTAGGAAGGACAGAGGACACAGCAGGAGACCCAGGCCTGACCCTGTGTGAGACCAGGGTTCAACTCTCAGCATCATCAAAGATTCATAAAAAGAGCAAAGTGTTTTTCCTCTTTGGAGGAACACCCCCGAAGTGTATAAATAAAAACAAAAGAAATTCAGAGCCTAGTGATGGCATGAACTCTGCTGTAGGGCGTACGGGAGGCCCTAGGTTTGAGCCCAGAAGTGCAAAAGCAAAACCAAAAAGCACAACTGTGAGCACGTTGACACATCATGCTTAAACACATGTTCCCTCATGGGTCTGCTACACCCCGAGTGGACCCAGTACAAGGAGCCCCACCCACACAAGAAGCCCCTGGCAGGCAACTGCTCCCTTCCTGGGTCGGAGCTGACTCTTGGCTCAGCGCCTGTGAGGGAAGAGGGGCACTGGGGCACGGCAGCACCTGGCACTTTTCTCTCGGCTTCCTCCCTCCTGTGTGTGAACCTTCCAGTCACAAAACTGACTTCACTCTCGGCACGTATGACAGGCGGGGCGGGGGCAGGGCTTGTGTGGTGATGGGGCTCTGCACCAAGAGGCAAGGGCAGCAGACTCTTGCTCCTGGCCCTCACCAGCCCAGGGAGCTGCAAAGAAGAAACCCCCTTCGGGCAAATGCCCTAATGCAGCTTCAGCTCAGGGTCGAGGGTCGTCGACACAGAGAGGCCTGGCATTGTGTTCTTGGGTTCTGGACTGTCCGGCAGGATGGACAGTGCCCCCCGAGTGTGGCTGGGAACCCTAGAAATGCCAGGACCAACTGAGGTATAGCCGAGTGGAGAGGGTGCAGGAGTCCCAGGTGGGGGGAAAGCCCAGTGATAACGGGCTCTGCGGCCGCTGCTCAGTGTGTTGAGATGCTGCGTCATAGACCCCTCGGGCTAGAAGCACAAACCACCTCAAGTGCACAGCCCATGGGACTGGCTCTGGAGTCACAGCTCAGCTTTGGACAACATGCTATCAGGGTCTCCACACTCCAGAGTGATGCTGGGTCCTTTCCATGCCCAAAATGCACTCAGGCCTCTTTCGTGCCCACCTCCCTCACCTGGGGACCACCAGCTTGAGGAAAACCATGGCTATCTCGGAACACCTCAGGGCTGCATGCCTGAGGAGGCTGAGGTAACGCGCTCAAGTCTTTCCGTCAGTCATGTGGAAGGGTTTTCCGTCAATCTTGACGCTGTGGTAGCTGATTATCCTTTATGATGAGAAGCAGGTTTGGTGTATGAACGTTTATTCATTTACCCATGGAAGATATCTGTCTGCTACCAAGTTTCACAATTGTGGATAAATCTACAGTAAATATTTTTATGTGGTGGCTTTTACAATGGAGTTATGTTTTCATTTTATTTGCTTTTTAAAAAATACACCAAGAATCATAATTTCTCAATCACAAACATAACCGTGTCTACTTTGTTTCTTAATTTTTTTTTATTGAATTACCATGACATATACAGTTACTAAGCCGCGGCTGGCAGGGCTCCGGGCAATGAGAAAGGCGGCCTGAGCACAGAGCGGGCGCGGCGGAACCTCCCTGGCCTGGCGCCCAGCCGCCACCGCCCCGAAGCACAGTTACTCTTACCCTTAGACACGGAGCTGCCACAGACACAGTCGGCGTCTCTTGCTCACTCTCAAGGTGCACATCTTTGCTGTCTCACAACACTGAGCTCATCGGCGAAGACCTGTAGCTCCTCGGAATCCTCCCTGTGGACGTAGCAACCGTGAAAGCGTCTGGGAAGGAAGGGCAGAGGGGCATCTGGTAGCCCCGTCCCTGGCTCCCAGAAAGGAATGTCCCATTCTCTGTCTTTCCACGGCGCTGAGCCCCGGCCTCCACCGCCTTGGCTGCTCTTCCCACAGACTGACATTTGCAGGGTCTCACCATAGCAAGCCCCCCAGGACTGTGGTGGTGAGCGCGACTCAGTGGTGAGTGCTCCTCACACTTTCCGAGTGACCCGCAGTGGCACTGCCGTTCCCTGTTGGAGGTCGTGTCCAGTTTACTGGACATTCGGGCTCTCCCCCAGGCTGTCCCCAGCAGCCCCACATGACAGGGTCCTCCTCCTCGCCCCCCTGTGAGGGGCACGTGGGTATTTCCACTAAATGCAGAATGTCTGGTTTGTGGGTGTTGCAGGCTGTTACATCAAGTTGTTTTAATACCATTTTATATAAAAAGCAACAGAAAGATTGACCCCTTGTCCCAGAGCTTTATTAGTTTAACAAGCAAATTCTTTTTTCTTTTTTTTTTTTTTGCTTTTTGGGTTACACCTGGTAATGCACAGGAATCACTCCTGGCTCATGCACTCAGGAATTACTCCTGGTGGAGGTCGGGGGACCATATGGGATGCTGGGAATCAAACCCGGGTCTGCCACGTGCAAGGCAAACGCCCTACCCACTGTGAAACAAGCAGATTCTTAGCCTATCTGAGAATAAGTTGCTCACTGGGTTTCATTTATCTTTTAGAATTTTTAAAACTATTGTTTAAAAAATTAACAATAGTCTAATCCCTAAATCACAGAGATAAAGTATTCCTGGGAGATTTCAAATACCTGCTAATTATAAATGACCTAAAGGAACCGCCTGAAGCAACTTCTTTTGAATCTAAGTTGCCCCTGTTTGCAAATGTAAATAAGGATTAAGTGAGGTCTCTCCACCTCCCTTCCCCAGGCCCAGTGGGAAAAGCCCTGCAGACACTTAAATGTGCAAAATTGTATCCAAAGGAACCTATAGCTAAGAAGATGGTTTGTAGGGAAATTATGACTTCTGTGCTCCATATTCTGGGAATGTTCCAGAAACCTCCAGTTGCAATGCATGCCGAGCAACTGTACAGTGTATAACAAACGCAGCCACTTTCAATATTCTCTCCAAATCCCGTCACTGCTGCTGCTTCCTCTCTTGCTCCTCCCAAATAGTCTTTGGCCTAAATTTCAAACAGGATTTAGAAAAAAAACAAAAATAATGGTTTTGATGGTCTTTGGAGGGCAGGGAGGGGGGCTGGAGAAATAATGTGAATATTTCTATACTTTGGTAGAAGCAGTTCCACGAAAGTTAATTATTCACCTTAATAAAGGACCTGGATGTCAGCCTCCAACGAAGCAGCGAGTCCCAGCGCCCTGGGCTGGAGACGGTTGCTAGAAGGTTTCCTGTCCTCGGCCACCTGCCCACAGCCACAGAGACCTGGGCGCCCGCAGCTGCGTCTCTGCGCACAGGGATGAGAGACCGTGGGAACGGAAAGGCTCTGTCTGGGAAGGGGCTGAGGCCAGGTGAGCCCTGGCCTGTCCAGAGTGACCAGGGCTGCCTTCTCGGGCTCTGAGCCCACGGGGAAGCTCCCCTGAGGGGGCTGGAGGGGTGAAGTGTGGAACAGAAGAAAGCAGCATTTCCCGCTGACCCCAAGTCATGAGAAGAACAGGAAGTGGAGCACTGCCCCTTCCTCCAGGCAGCCAGCTCCTCTAGACGCAGCAGGCTCCATTCAGTCATCTATCATCAAGGTTGTTACTGAACACACACCAAGCTGCTCATAGTCGGGTTTCAGTCATGCAGTGCTCCAGCACCCGTCCCTCCACCAGCGTCCATTTCCCACCACCAGTGTCCCCTCAATCCCTCCAGCCTGCCTCTATGGTGCTTTCCTTCTCTACGTGTCTCCTTCTCTCTCCCTCCCTCCCTCCCTCCCTCTCCCCCTCTCTTTCCCTCCCTCCCACCGCTCTCTCTCTCAGTAGTGAGGTCATCCTGTCTGCTCCTTGACCTACTCTGCAGCTCTTACCCCGCGTGGTCATTTCCAACTCTCACTGGGAATGATGGATTTCCGGGTGACTAGGGATCGTCGGTACTTAGCAGAGACTCTGGAGCACCCTTGGCAGAGATGGGTACTGGGCGCATCTGAGGACTCTGGACACGGCCCTGCGTGAGGCAGGAGCGGCCGGGCAGGACTGCTGTGGGCGGCTCTCTCCCTCTCCTGTCCTGCCCGACACCAAGTGAGGGACCCGCGTCCTCCTGGCTCTCACTGCTCTGTGCCCAGCCCTGCATCCCTGGCACGGAAACTTGGCCATTGTCTCCCCGGTCATGAAGGCTCAGAGCCTGCCCCCTGCACCCCGTGTCCTTCCTCCCGTAGGCACATCCCAATAGTCTGTGAGGACGTGACCTCACGGGCGAGACACGTGCTTCAGGGATGGCTGCTGCGAGCCTGACTCCACGTGCCACACTTCCCACCAGAAGCGTTTCCACACCAAGGTGTGGCCTGCCTTGTCCACGGGCCTCCCCGGCCTGCAGGACTCACCCGCCCGGTACCCGCGGGGCCTGGTCTCTGAGCTTCCTGTGTCTCTGCAAGGCCAAAGCACCGTGAGGGCTAGATGCCTCCTGCACTGCTCTGGGGGGAGCGTCCCCAACTGGGCGGTAGGAGGCCACTTTGAAGGTAAGGCCGGCGCCCCCAATCTCTGCAGACACGGACTTTAGCATGACCCGCCCGGCCCCCGAGCTTGACGATCCTCCCGTTAAAATTAGCTTGTAGAAAGCCAACTGGGAGATGAATGGGACGCAAGGACTTCTCAAACCCTTCCCTTTCTCTCTTTCCCTTCGCGCCAGATCATTCTGTCTGGCCTCTCAGCGTCCCGAGACACGACCCCAGTGACTACCCCGATGGCCTCTCCACCTCACCTCAGACTGGAGCCTTTATTTTCCTGCTTCTCTCTCGAGCCAATCTCCTCCTCAGAAATACAGATACTTGCTCCGAAGCCCCTCCCCGTCACTCCAGACCTGTGGACGGGCCTTTCCCTGAGGTCAGCAGTGCTGGCCACTCCCTTCCCTTGAGGTGGGCTCTCGCCACAGGGCCATTGCCCGCCGGGAACCTCCCCACTGGGCACAGCGCCTCAGACCCCACAGTGCAGCTCTCACGCTGCCCACCTGGCTGCCTGCCCCGTCGGTGGCTCTGCCCTCCCGGCTCCCACGCGCCCGGTGTCCTCTCTGCCGTGGTCATGCTCAGTATCCCCCTCTGAGGAGCCCGGATCAATGCTCCTCAATTCCCTGCACGGAAGCTCCCCGAACCGCAAGCATCGTGAGCCTTCAACTTCCCCTTCAGTTGGTTCCGCGCCTGCCTGGGGTCCTGCAGGCTCAGCTCAGAGAAAGCCCCAACCAGCCTCTCCCAGGGAGCCCGGGCCGCCGCAGCCTCGCTTATGCCTCACAGAAGCCCCCCCAGCCTCTCCCTCCTCCCCCTCAGGCAGGGCCGGTCTCTTCCTCACAGCAGCCTGTGCGTTCTCCCCACAGCACTCAGAGCCTGTGGGCCTGGCAGGCAGGGGAGCAGCAGCCAGCCTCCGCCCTCACTCCTCCCAGTCCCTCCTGTCCCCTCCAAGACACCAGATGCGACCCTGCTCCCCTCTCCGTCCCTGTCCCCAGTGGCCTGGCCAGCACTGAGGGCAGCACCAAGGGTGGAGCTTGATCCGTTTTTGCCAAGGGGAATAGCTAGACCCTGATCCGGAACCGACCTCTGGCTTTGCAAACTCTTCCTCCAGACACTCCCCTCGGGTTAGAGGGCCGGGACCGCTCAGCTTCACGCTCCCCCCAAGAGGGAGTGAAGGAAACACAGTGAACAAGCCCAGAGTAACCCAGAGGGCACTTTTTCTCCTCCTCTTTCAACTTTAACACATGCAGTTCTTTCTCCGAGAAGAGAAAGGGAAGCAGGTGGGGATTCTGCAGAGGGTGCGGCCCTGCCCCCCCATCTCACCCTCAGCTGTGGGGGAGCCCCAGGGCCGTGGGGAGCAGGAGAATCTATTTCCTTCCGTTCTGTAGCGCATCCGTTTCTGGTTCATCTTGCGCATGATCCTTAGATGACATTCTGGGGGCTTTCTGGGCTTCTGAGGAGACCACCCGTGGCGGAGCCCTCCTCGTCGTCCGGGGCCTCACTGTTGGGGCCACAGGGCGCAGACGGGCCTGCAGAGGCCTGAGCCCGCCTGCAGGGAGAGAAACTGCAGCTTCAGTCCCTCCCGCCCCACCACAGCCGGGAGCCCTGCCACAGGTTACTGTTTACTACAGCTTAAACAATAACATCCTCAACGTGAATGTTAAGTCACTGTTGGTTTAACAATAACATCCCCCTCCCCCTGGATGTTAGAGGTCCTGGGGCTGCGTGAAAGAGATATTTTTAGACACATGCCTTCTAGGGAACCAACTCGGTTTTGAAAACAAAAACAACTAGGGCACACTCGAGAAAACACATTTAACCAAATTAAACGGTGGAATCATTGAATTCCAATAAAAACCACTGAGCTCAACTGTGATAAATATCATAAAGCATGAAAGTAAGAAGACTTAGAATAAAAAGACCGCTGCACGGATGGTCACTAACTGACTAGGACTGAGCGACAGTTAACACGGGGTCAACAATAGGGTCACTTCCTTAATGGCCACAGGAAGCCAATGGCAAAGCCAGCACACACACAGGGAGAACAGAAAACACTCAGGCTTCCGCACCCCCGAGCCACCACCGGAAAGTACACAGCCACTCGAGACCAGAACTGCCGGGAAGCAAACTACACAACAGACCCAGAAAATCAACGTCTCTCTTCGAATCCACGTGTGTGTGCATATATACACATACGTATAATCTTGGTGATCAGTTTTTTTTATTGTATACATTTATTGGGTTTTTTTTAATTTTATTGAGTCACCGTGAGATAGTTATAAGCTTTCATGTCTGGGTTACAATCTCACAATGATCAAACACCCATCCCTCCACCAGTGCACATTCCCCACCACCAATATCCCGGGTTATACGCCCTCTTTCCCACCCTCCCCCTGCCTCCATGGCAGACAATATTCCCCAGACTCTCTCTACTTTTGGGCATTAGGGCTTGCAACACAGACACTGAGAGGTCATCATGTTTGGTCCATTATCTACTTTCAGCATGCATCTCCCAACCCAACTGGTTCCTCCAGCCATCACTTTCTTAGTGATCCCTTCTCTACTCCATCTGCCTTCTCCCCTCCGCTCATGAAGCAGTCTTCCAGCTATGGGGCAATCCCCCTGGCCCTTATGTCTACTGTCCTTGGGTATCAGCCTCATGTGATGTTATTCTACACTTCACAAGTGAGTGCAGTCCTTCTATGTCTGTCCCTCTCTTTCTGACTCATTTCACTTAGCATGTTACTCTCCATGTCTATCCATTTATAAGCAAATTTCATGACTTCATCTCTCCTAACAACTGCATAGTATTCCATTGTGTAGATATACCAAAGTTTCTTTAATCAGTCATCTGTTCTAGGGCACTCAGGTTGTTTCCAGATTCTGGCTATTGTGAACAGTGCTGCAATGAATATACAGGTACATATGTCATTTCTACTGTGCTTTTTTGCATCCTTGGGATAGAAATGGTATTGAGGGGTCATATGGAAGCTCAATTTCTAGTTTTTGAAGGACTGTCCATATTGCTTTCCAGAAAGGCTGGACCAGTCGACATTCCCACCAACGGTGAAAGAGTGTCCCTTTTTCCCCACATCCATGCCAGCACTGGTTGTTTTTGTTCTTTTAAATGTGTGCCAGTCTCTGTGGTGTGAGATGACATCTCATTGTTGTTTTGATTTGCATCTCTCTGATGATTAGTGATGTGGACCATTTTTTCATGTGCCTTTTGGCCATTTGTATGTCTTTTTTGAGGAAATTTCTGTTCATTTCTTCTCCCCATTTTTTGATGGGGTTGGAGGTTCTTTTCTTATACAATTCTACTAGTATCTTGTATGTCCTGGATATTAATCCCTTATCAGATGGGTATTGGGTAAATATTCTTTCCCATTCTGTGGGCTCTTTCTGTATTTTGATCACTGTTTCTTTTGAAGTGCAGAAACTTCTTAGTTTGATTTAGTCCCATTTGTTTATGTTTGTTTCCACTTGCATGGTCAGTGCTGTTTCATCCTTAAAGATGCTTTTAGCTTCAATGTCATGGAGAGTTCTGCCTATATTTTCCACTATGTACCTTATAGATTCATGTCTGATATTGCGGTCTTTAATCCACTTTGATCTGACATTTGTGCCTGGCATTAGACAGAGGTCAGAGTTCATTTTTTTGCAGGTAGCTATTCAGTTTTCCCTGCACCACCTGTTGAAGAGGCTTTCCTTGGAAAAAAGAAGATGGGTGGCATCACCTCCCCCAACTTCAAACTCTACTACAAAGCAGTAGTAATTAAAACAGCATGTATTGGGATAAAAACAGACCTGCAAACCAATGGAACAGAGTTGAATATCCTGTCACAGACCCCCAAATATATGGCCACTTAATCTTTGATAAAGGAGCAAAAAATGCAAAGTGGAACAAGGTGATCAGTTCTTAATATGGGCTTGTAACTGGGTGAGAATGTTTTCAAGGCCTGTTATGTATCATCAGGATTTAATCGTACAGATATATAATTGTACAATCAGGACACCCATTGGCTGCATTATGCTCAGAAAAGAATGAACTCAAGCATCACTCTGGCCTCTCATATTCATAGACTGTGATCCCAGAAAAAGGTCTTAGCTTCAAATTGCACAAGCTAAATGTGTCTATCTACAGAACATTCTGGAAGCCATGCTGGTAGGCTCTGGTGGAATAAATAAGGCTTCTATTCTGGTATGAAGTACAAAGCAACTTGACTAATAAGGAAAAATTAAATGCATTGGAAGTACTAGGTATGCCTCGAATGAATGAGCAGAATCAATACCACCCTCGGAATAAGAACAGCTCTGAAGGATATTGGCTGGCCCTGTGGACTTGACAGCCACTTCCACACGAATATCTGCTCGTAGACATGTACAGAAGCTCGAATTGAACAACAAGATGTCTTCGGTGATAAATGAATAAAAACATGGTACATCCAGGCAATGGATTATTACCCAGTGCTAAAGAGAAGTGAGCTCGAAGGCCCCGGGCAGGCTCAGTGCGTGCAGAGGCTGTCTGCGGCTGGCCCTCCACGCCTGGGCCACGGCAAAAGGATGCGTGCTTATCCCGAACGGGAGAGAGGGAAAACCAGCAAGCACGGGGAACTGCTCAGCAGCAGAATGTTATTTCTCTAAATCGTATTATAGTGGTGGTTTCATGTTCTTATCTGTTTGCTCAAAACCACAGAATGTCCACCGCCAAGAATGACAGCTGCCAACCATGGACTCTGGGTGATGGTCCCTTGGACAGGGAAGTCGATGGACCGTCTGGTGAGGGCACTGGCATGGGGACAAGGCAAGGACAGCAGTCATCTCTGTCCCTCCCTTAGCTCAACTGGACTCTAACACTGCACTGAAGTTAGTTTATATTTGAACATACAGAATTATAAATACTAGCAACAGAATAATTGAAAAAGCCAATGTATATTTCCTTTGGATAAAGGATTCTTATATTCAAAGGACTAACGCATTCGACAGGACCCGGGGAACAAAGAAAGCGTCTGTCTAAAGACAGGCCGAGAGCCGTGCCTGACAGTTCATCCTGCCGGGGGCCACTCTGACAGGCTCTGACTCTAGAATTTCTGTGATGCTCATAACAAATGCTGAAGTAGGGCTTACAGAGAGAGGAAGGGAAAAACCCCAAGGGCATGTATATTTACAATAGCCCTCAGGGGAGATATCACCTTTCAGACTTAGCCAATGATCTTTCTTTGCCTCAGTGGGAAATTCTATTTTATACCCTGTTTTCATTTCACAGACAATAATCCTGTTGAGATCAATGTACCTGCCAGCATAGGAATTTATAAATAGGAACTCTGGATTATAAGTTCACCACATGAGAAATGTATTTGCTTTCATTCTTTGTGTATTTGTAATGCCTACTTCAAGACTTTTCTACCAACTGAAATGGTTATGAAAGTTGAAATGCTAATGCAATAAAAGTCAAATCCAGCTAAATTGCATGTACTTTTAGTCATATTTAAATTTACTTTATGACATTTGATTTAATATTTTGAAAGTCATATAAATATATATTTAGTGTAAAGTGAAAATAAGGATGAAAATGAGCCTCTGGTGCCGAGTGTTGGTCCCGGGTTCAGGTGACCACCTTGCACACAGCTGGCCCCAGCCTGACCCTGGACCCTGGCACCACGGGTGGTCTCCCGAGCAGCACCAGGCACAAGTCCTGAAGGCCAGGAGGAGCCCCTAGGCACCGCCAGGTGAATCAACCAAACTGACAGATCCCTGCTTACAACACACGTGACGTCCCGTGGCATTGACGGGGCTGGGCTGGGAACAGGCCATCGTGTCTGACCGGGGGAATCCCTGCTGTCAGGGTGGTGCCAACAGCACACAGACGTGGGCACTGCATCGCCCCGTGAACTGGAGCCCCAAGAACAGGGCAGACTTCACCAGAGCATCTCCGAGAAGGAAGGTAAAATAGTTCACCCGAACGAGCGAAGCATAAGCCACACACACAGGTCCCAGGATTAAGAGTAGCTGAACGCAAGTCCCCAGAGACCGAAGTGAAGGTCGCCCAGAACGAGGCCTGGAGCCTCGAGGCCCCTGAGGAACCTCCCAGCCGGAGGCCACATCACTAATTCATTAACTCACCTCCTGCCCCTCACTCACCCTTTCTGTCTCCACAGCGTTAGGGACCACCTCAGAGTAAGGGCTGCTAGTCCCTGCGTGGCTGCTTTCTGCCCGGGGTGGGAGCCTCAGCACACGGGAAGCAGCCCTGCCTCTCGGGTCAGAGCAACCTAGAGCTCTGCCGGGTCAGCAGGACGTGCCGAGAGTAGGTGTGGACAGTGGCCACAGCAGCCCAAGGCCGCCCCGCGCCTAGGGGCTGCGAGCTTTCACCTGAACCAGTGTTTGCAACCTACCTACCAAGATTCCCAAACTCCCTGATTTTCTAGAACAGATACTTAAAAAAGCAAACGTATCCATGCTCCCTCAGTTTTATAATTCTCCACCCACCACTCACTGTCCTATGGGAGCAGGAACAAGTCTCCGAACCTCCGTCCTCACCACTGCACCCCTCCAGCACACCCCCCAACGGTGTTGGTGCAGCCACCCGCCTCCCCCCCAGTCCAACACAGCTCTGGTCTCCCCGAGGCGGCCCATGGGTGACTGTATCTAAGGGTGCTCCTATGACCCACTTCCAACTCACACCGCCACCTTAGCTTCTGTTCTCAAACTATCTGTGCCATGAAGTGTCTTCCCAATTATCCTAATTGCATCCCCCCAGCCCTTCCCGTTCCCCGTCCAAGGGTGCCGGGGCGTCAGAGGAGCCTCACAGCTTCCTCCCTCGTCCTCCCCAGCTTCTCTCCCACCTGCCTCCCCGAGCCTCGCCTCTTTCCCTGATTCCTCGCCAGGCCCCACCCGTGATTATCATGCAAAGCACATGTGGAACCACGCGTGCCAGACAACCCTCACCACCTGCCATGGTTCCCACTGGCTCTGGGAGCTTTGAACGGGTTTGGGGCCGAGGCCGGCAGGAGCAGAGATGGGGAGAAGAAAGGGAATGTCGCTTCCAGGTGGCCTGCCGGGAAGAGATACTAAAATGGCCTCCCTGTTAAACAGCGAAACACAGGACAAAGAGTTCTAAAGACACGACACCGGCCCGATAAAGGAAGCCTTGGTTCCTTTTGAGAGCTGCCAGGGGCAAGGTTTTCCTTGATGGCCTTGTACCGGGGCCAGGAGGACAGACTCGAGCATCGAGCCGCAGAGCAAAGGGAAGGCAGGACCTGGCGCTCGGAACAGCAGGATGACTGAACACAATAGCGTCCGGCGCGTTTCTTTCACAGAAGCACCAGAAATAGCTCTTTTGTCTTCCCTCTCAATGGAGCAAAAAGTCAGTCCATGGAAATGAGAAGCAGGGCGAGCTTGTCTGGGTCTCTGGCAGATGCACGGCTGAGGGCAAGTGGATGGTTTCCGCTGTGGATAGGCAAGTGGGAGGGGAATCTTCAGGAGCCAATTTCTTAGCAAAGATGAAAAAAGTAAGAGTCAAGTGAAAAAGAGAAAATGGGGCTAAGTCAAAAGGCGGCGCTGGCCTGGCCGTCTCTTCCTCCGACCCTAAGAGGAGGCTGCCGGCTTCCCACCTGCTGTCCAAGGTAGGGCTGGATCAGACGCTGTCCGCAGCCGCTGATCAATAGAATTAGGGCATCGTAAATGTTAATGCATTCCACTCCCGCCCGGGGAGACATCCCCATTCTTCACTCCTGCAGCCTTGACTTAGAGGCTCCCAAAGATGGAAAGCTCACGCACGTGCAATCCATCTTCGTAGGGACTTAAAAATGAAAATAAAATCTCAAAAGAAAAATTTGCTCATGAAGAGAAATAGAACACCCCAACGATTCCACCCCCCCTCCCCGCCCCATGCCAGCATTTCTCCAGCAAAGATACAAAGTTGTTGTGACAAGGAGAATTAGGGCGTGATCACTTGGTCCCCGCAGAAAAGCTCCTACTGTTTCTTCTGAGACCGTTTCTCTGTCCCAGACATGTCTGTCCTGGTCCATTTTCCCTAAAAGCCAAGTCAGGGAGGGCGCAGCGGCTGAGGACTTGAACGGTTCGCGCGTCAGCTCTCAGACCCGCTGCTTTCTCTGCCCCAGAAACACGCACAACCCAAGGAGAAAGCCCCCCTGCCCCCCAACCCCCCGCTCCATCACTCGGACGAGCCACAGGGTCCCTGGGTGTCACTCTGCCTTGGGCTTGTGACTCCCTCTGCCTGGGAGGGCACAGCAGGGCCCCTTCCAGGCGCTCGCCTCATGCCTTTCCTCCTTAAGACCAGAGCACATCCTCAGGGAGAGGTTCTAGCCCCCGCTGGGGGCGCCACGAGGGTGTTGCGTAGCCTCTGAACCCAGCAAAGGATGGAGCAGCCGGGAACGGAGGACCCTGGGCACATGTGCTTCCTGTGCCCGCAGGTGGCTTCCTGCAGGAGGTGACCGGGTGGCGCCCAGGCAGCTGGCCAAGAGCAGCACCGCTGGTTCCTGAGCTTCCCAGTCCGGGTGACGTTAACTGAGTGGCACCCAGAGTGTGTCCAGCTGAGCCGCCAGGCCTGGGGAGGCTGAGGGGGTAGCTGCTCTGAGAGGGCGGGCAGCCTCGAGGTGACCCTCTCTGAGCTGAGCTGGTCACTGCAAGACTCGCTGGGGCAGGCTGCAGCATGCATGCCTCGCTGTCCCTCTCAGGAGGCGGCGTTCGCATCCCTGACCCGAGTCTGACAGAGACACAGCGTGATTTTCAACCACGGGTTCCTGTCCCCACTATGACACTTGGTGGATCCCAAGAGGGACAGAGAACAGGCGACAATGCAACCCTAGTGGCCAAGAAAGCATTAGGATCCGTCCCCCTTGCTGGGCTTGGTGCAAAGCTGTGACCTTTAGGGTTTCTAACTTCGACCTGGCGGCGTAAGCCAGGGAGAGAGCAGCAGGATGGTGGACACTGCAAGCCAGCTGTGTCATTTCGAGTGAACGATTTTAAGTAGCATGACAACTTTTTTCAAAATGGCCGTAACTTTGTTAATGATAACTAAAGCTAATTTTGAAATACTTGATGTCTATAGAAAGTCATACGGTAATAAAATAAAAAATAATGGTAGAAATTAAGAATAATCAGAAATAATCACTGAAAGCCTAAGAATCTAATTTTTTAAATTGCTGCATCAAGCTATAAAAGGTAAATTTAGTATTTTAAGTCACTTAGATCAACTACAGTGATTCGAAATTCAGTGAAAGTATCCACAAGCACAACGATAGTATCAAATGAAACAAAATGGCCACATTGCAAAATATGTCATTCAAAACACTTTCACACTAGAGCAATTTTGTGACCCCAGTTTTGTGGCCACGACACTTTTCTGTAAGTTGTCTTGTCAATGCACCGGGCATGTGTCCCCACACTGCCACGTCCAAAGAAGGAAATTCCCTTGGAGCTTGCTCTTCATTTATTTCGGACACCTCAGTGGGGTCACAGACGCAGACTTGGGACTGGAAACGCCCATTGCTACCAGCCAGGGCAGCCACGGGGCAGTTGGGTTCTGACTGGGTCCCCTACAGCCCCTCACAGGAAGACAAACGAGCGAGCTGAAGGGAGGCCACAGCCTTGGACACACGGTCATGCCTGCCACGTGGAGCCCTGGGGTGTATATGCCCGGGGAATACCCAGGAGGCTTACCGGGACCACGGCCTGTCCTGCCTTGGGGAAGCGAGTGGGTCTCTGCAGCGCTGGCATGGCGGGGCCTCAGGGGGTGCCCCGGCACTCAGGAAGACGGATGGAGCCCACCAGACTGGTGAGGGTGTGTGTGGGGGTGCAAGGGGCCA
Organism: Sorex araneus; assembly: GCF_027595985.1. NCBI lineage: Eukaryota > Metazoa > Chordata > Mammalia > Eulipotyphla > Soricidae > Sorex > Sorex araneus. The sequence continues at coordinate 142,850,268 of NC_073306.1, forward strand.
CCAGGGAGCATGTGCTGAGCACAAGGCCGAGAGTCCCCTCGGCCCACACTTGGCGCTGCCCGACCTCGTTGAAAGATCCAGCTGTGGGCAGCTGGACTGGCAGGGCCAGGCAGGAGGTGCGTCCGGGTGGGGCTGCCCTGTACACGGGGGTCCTGCGGGAGGTGCAGGCATGTGGCCGCCTCCCCAAGCCCTGCCTCTGCTCCCCCCGAGCCCTCCCGGCCTGTCTGCCTCCGGCCTGCAGCCCCGCTGTGAGCTCCACTCGAGCTGTCCTTCGGTGGCAGTGACAGCCTTTGCGTCTGCGTGGGGCGGGCACCACGTCGCCAGCCTGGCACTGAGCGACAGTTAATAAAAACACTGTTTAACCTGCTCGGATGCTTCTGAGTCAGAAAGACTCTGTCTGCCGAGGCTGCCAGTGGCCGTATCTGCCGCCTCGCTTCCGGCGGCATCCGTGGAGCCGGGGAGAGGCAGAAGGGCTATCTCCTCCTACACCAGGGAAGAGAGGGACTGGGGTTTGGCGCCCCTGAGTGCGCTAGGAAGGACAGACCCTCGGCTTCAGGGAAGGTGAGGTCCTGATGCTCACAGCGACCCCCTCGCAGAGAGCCAGTCTCCAAGGCAGCGGGCGTGGCTGCTGCAAGCTTAGCATGGAAGTCGCTCTGCAAACTGTCTCCCACCCAGGGATCTGGAGGCGTTTGGGGCGTCCCCCCTTCGTTTCCGGGGGAGCTCTCGGGGTACCCTCCATCCTACCTTCTTATATTCTGGCTGCCACCTCAGCAGGCGTTCCCGTTTCCTTTCCTCTCTGTTTCATGGCCCCGTCGTTCCTCCCTGAAACGGCCGCTCAGCACTGCCCCAAAGAGGGAAGCCCTGGGCCTACCGGAGGATGTTCCGTCCCCACTCGCCGTGTGGTCAGTGGGAGCGTGGAGAGACGCTCACCTGTATGGGAACCTCAGACAGATGACAGATCAGGGCTGCAGAGCGAGCGAGGCCGCCAACCCAGGCAGAAAGTGTGACTCTGGCCAGGGGCAAGAGCTGATCTTGGAGGCTGGGCCCTGAGTTCCAGCTAGCTGCCCCTCCAGGGAGCCAGTCCAAAGACACGAGGGGACACGGCAAAAGAGGTGACACTGCCACAGCTGGCCACGTTGTTTTCCATGTGTCGGCCACCTGTGTGACCCCAGGCCAATCTCGGACTCTGCTATGGACATCACTTAGGTGCCACGAATGTCCTCATTGACAAAGGGAGGCTGAGCGTGTGGGGGGACCAAGAGGGATCGATAAAACCTCGCAGCTCCCCTCCGTCCCACCCCAAACTCAGAGCATCCGAAAAGAAAGACTTTAAGGGGGGCTGGAGCAATAGCACAGCAGGTAGGGCGTTTGCCTTGCACGCGGCCGACCCGGGTTCAAATCCCAGCATCCCATATGGTCCCCTGAGCACGACCAGGGGTAATTCCTGAGTGCAGAGCCAGGAGTAACCCCTGTGCATCGCCGGGTGTGACCCAAAAAGCAAAAAAAAAGAAAGACTTTAAGGAAAGAAAACCACGGTAACAGAAACATTGGTTGTCACTGCTTCTGAGGTACAAGCATCCTCTGAGGAGGCAGGATGGAAAGCGCCTAGGGGTGTCCGTGCAAACTAAGACCCACGCTCCTGTCCTACCCCGTGTCATGGAGCACACAGCCCCCGGAGGGGGTGTCTCTGTCCAGGCCTCCTGCTCCCGTGCTCCTCCTGCTTGGCTGCTGCGTCCCAGGGGACTGGGGACATGGGCCGCATCAGCCTCGGGTCTCAGTGAGGGGGCTCCCAGGCGTGCCCCTGAGAGGGGCCTCCCCAGAACTGCCAGCGTGTGGCGTCAGCTCCCCCGGCCCCCCAGGCCCAGCTCGGACCCGCAACGCTGGCTGAAGGGGAGGGGTGAGGTTCCTCTCACCCGGCCGAACCACAGCTCGCACCTCAGCCTTGACACCCTGACGGGGACCGTGGGCAGAGAAAGGAGAGGCGTCACGCCAAGTAACTCAGTGCACATCCTTCGGGAGTAAGGAGTGATAAGGGCAGTGGCCGCTGGGAGGCCGGCGTGGGACACCAGCCGTGCCCACTTCACCTGGGCGCACCTTTCCAGTCCTCATGGACTTCGCTTCTGAGTGCTTTCGTGCCAGCCAGGTGGCAGGTTGGCGAGAAAAGCACCACAAAGCACAAGGGGCTCCAGGCGCTGCAAACAGTCCCTTCCCGAGAGCAGTGTCCCTGAAGGAGTGAAGGAATGAATGAATGAACGAACGAATGAACGAATGAATGAATGAATGAATGAATGAATGAATGAATGAATGAATGAATGAATGAATGAATGAGTCTCCGGCAGCCCTGGACTGTGGCCGCAGGCCCCACTCCTGGAAGGTGCATCCCGCCGCAGACTCTGCACCCTGCCCACTGTGGGGCTCTCTGCCTTGCAGGCGTGCTGCCCCTCGCTGCTGCAAGGTCCCCCTCACTGAACGCAAACCTACAGTCCAAACTTTGCTCCGGCGGACGGCGCGTGTCCCGGGAAGAGAGCGTCTCTGGCCGGCTAGTGGCAGCAAGCTCCCACTCTTCCTTCAGTTCCTAGCACTCCCCAGAGAAGGTGTAAGTGAAATGATACTTAATCCCGCTCTCTTGGTGCGGGTGAATTAGAATTTGCCCGAATACCCCCAGAGCCTTCCAGCAGCTTTGCTTGAGTTGTGGGAGAGACCAAGGCTGTTTTAACAAGCCACTTCAGGAATGTAAAAATCCCGGGAATAATATATCCTCGTTTCTAGCGCTCCAGAAGCAGACTCCGCTGCTAATGAACCTTCAGTGTATTTCCATGTTTCTTGCTATTCCAATGCTACTATGTCTCTACTGCCCATTAAAATTTTATTTTGTGTGAATTGCTTATTTTATCCTATACTTTTTCCTAATAGTGAACTTTAAATAGCTTGCTTACTAATTCTTTATCATTTATAGGCACTCCCAGTGTATTTATTTTTCCCCATCTGTGACTCCTGGTTTTTTTTACTATAAAAAGTCAAATACTTTGTGTATACTGAATATTATTTATTTATCCACATATGCACTTGCTGTCTCCTGGCTTGTGTTTTATCTTTATGGTTGGGTCAGCTCATTCTTTGCTTTTTATGGAGGACATAAAAGATATTTTTCTCCATTTTATTCGTTTTAAAATATTTTCTTCCCACCTTTCACTCTACCTTAGGTGACATTTGTTTTTGACATCATCTATTTTTTTCCACGTGGCTCTGCAGTGTCCAGTGACATCCGCTGAAAGAGAAGTGAATCTTTAACTTCTTTAATCGGGAACTTTAAATCGGGAACTTCTTTAACCATAGACGGTCTCTGGCTCTCTAATGAAGCTGGGTCCCAGGTGCCGGGGTTTGTCCCTGGCTGCAGAAAGATCTTCTGAGCCAGGACAGCTCGGCCCCTCCCCCCTGCACTGACCTGCCCATTCTCCTGCCACCTGCTGATGGTGCCACATCCCTGAGGCTGGCATACCTGACCACCGGACTCAAGCTGGGACTCCCCTGCTTGCTCAAGGCACATCATAGGCAGGGGGGGCCTCTGCGCCTGCACTCCCCTGATGGCGTCACGGCTCACCCTCCCGCTCACCTCGGACCTCCCGCAATGTGTTCTGCAGCCAAGAGCAAGCTTAACAGATTTCGATCCTGACTCGCACTTCTTGGCAGCCTACAATATCAGATTAGCAGAACTTTCCAAGTTACACAAGAGGCGAAATCACTGAAAAGTATTCTAAGGAAATGCTGCTGAAAATATATCTGAAGAAAGAAGAGCTCAGGATGGGAGTTCCTCCAACAAAGTGACCACTGCCGGGACTTCCACCGGGGGAGGGCGTCCCCGGGGGCGGAGGCGCAGTTTAACAGGGCCTGCGCTTGGGGTGGGGGCTGCACTGTGAGGACAGGCTTCGACTGCTTATGGCCCTTCGCAAAGACCCTGCGAAGGTGCCAGGCGGGATGAGTCAGCCTCGGACTCTCACCCAGGCTCTTGCACAGGAGCCAAGGAGAGGCGGAGTGTCCACCGCGCTGGGCCCAGGACAGCAGGGGCTGAGCCCTTTTCTGAAGTGTTTATGACCAGGGTGACTGGCCGCGAGCTCTACGGGTTCACCACCCAAACTCAGAAGAGGCAGCAGAATTAATCAGGGACCATTTCAGAGCAATGTTCACTTTCGAAACTGTGCATGAGTGGGTGAAGTACAGACAGAGTGGGGAGCCCTCCGGGTCATGGGTCTGGGCACGGGTGCGAGCGCCCACTGTCACCTCAGAGCATCGCGCGTGCATGCATGGACACACGCAGAAAGCAGTGTAGGCAAGTAAGACGGATACTTTCCAAATATCTGTTCCCCGAGGACGGGAATTTGGATGGCTCGTTTTCGGTTTTACTTTGGCTTCTGACATGATCCCCGTGGCCTGTTCCAATTCCTGCTCGATAATGTGTGTGTTTAGAAGGGTGGGAAGGAGACCCCTGCGTCTTTGTCTGGAGACTGAAGACAAAGAGAACTCCAGAGTCTTCCACTGAAAGTTCTCCCTTGCCCAGTGGCCTGGTGCCTTTCTCCCCCACCCCCAGGAGAGCGGGAGGCCCAAACAGAGACGCATGCATGGACGTGACTGCCCCCTGCTGCCCACGCCCAGTATCCACCAAAGCCCCAGTCTTGTCGAGAAGCTGAGAAGGGTGGGGGTGGTCAGGGCAAGGACTAGCACTGCCCCCTCAGCACAGGGACAGCGTCCTGCAGGGCCCCAGCTGTGGCCCCCGACAAACAGAGTCCACAGGCAAGTGTACACTTTAAAATATTATAGACTAGAGCTGTGAGAACTGTGAGAACTAAATCCTATGCATTATGTATTGATGTCACATATATTTTAAAGTTTGCAGGTATAATATATATGATTCATGTTTGTGTTAATAATATTATACATTAAAATATATACTATTTGTGTTTATGTTAATATATAACATATACTGTTCATGTTTATGTTAATAATATTATATACCATAATATATGGGGCTGGAGCGATAGCACAGTGGGTAAGGCATTTGCCTTGCATGCGGCTGACCTGGGTTCGATTCCTCCGTCCCTCTCGGAGAGCCCAGCAAGCTACTGAGAGCATCCCACCCACATGGCAGAGCCTGGCAAGCTACCTGTGGCATATTTGATGTGCCAAAAACAGTAACAAGTCTCACAATGGAGACGTTACTGGTGCCCACTCGAGCAAATCAATGAACAACGGGAAGTCAGTGCTATAGTGCTACAATATTTGTGTTTATGTTACTACATTATTTCTATCATACATATATTACATCTATATCTTTTCAGTATTTAATTTCACATATTTTCATATATTTTATATTCTGTGTACATACATTTTCATAGTATATTCTTTTTAAAGTATGAGTATGTATTATACACGTGAACTTATATTTGCACAGTGATGCTAGGCGAGATTGCTCAATATAGTGCACATATGTAGAATCTGCAAAGCACATATTTAGTATATCAACATACATGTATGCATATATAGGTGATTGTCATTTGTCAGGTTTTTTGAAAAATATAAGTGACTTAATTTCTAACTAACATCTGCGTGCTTGCTCTAGGGCTGGTACAAACTTCCTTCCTTTGGACTTGTGAGAAGTTCTGATTTGTTTTAAAAGTTGTCACATCCCAGATTGCATCTTAGCAGATTCAGCCTCTGCACAGAGACGGGCTTGGTGGAGGTGTCCTCAGACTCTGCTTTACAGGCAGTTCACTGGCAAGAAGCAAAAGGCCTCACGGCCCAGCACGGGGCAGCCTCACGGCCAGCACGGGGCAGCCTCATGGTCAGCACGGGGCAGCCTCACGGCCCAGCACGGGGCAGCCTGGAGTGGCATGCTCCACTCCCTCTCGGAGAATTGCACTGCCCTGTCCATCAGCCCAGGGTCCCCTCCTCAGCAGACACTGCTGTCCCCGCCTCCTGCAGCTGGCAAACGGGGCTCTCTCTGGTCTCATGGCTGCCACCGGGGGTGGGAGCAGGTGGGAGGCCCAGCTGTGGGGGCCCAACCTGTGAAGATGTTTGCAAGAAACTCACGACTGTGGGTACTTTGGTCACATGCCAATGTGCGGTGCCAGCCTGCTCGTCCCTTTCTGAGCCCGCGGTCTGTCACCCGATGGACATGCATGCTCTGTGGTGGGGGCCCATTCCAGGCCAGGCTGGGAGCTTTCTCCCCACAGCCCCCCGAGCCACGTCTGGAAAGCAGCTCCTCTGAGTCTCCGGGGGGCTTGGAGAGGTGGGCAGGCGGCAGGCGAGGGTATGTGCCTGGCTCTGAGCGTGGCGGGGGCCACGTTTCTCCCCCACAGCCCCACAGCCCCGGTCTGTTCCCTGTCCCAGGGCAGCCGGGAGACACCCACTCCCCCAAGGTCTGAATTTCCTGAAGGAAAGGGCAAACTCTTAGTCACGTTTCACTGTTGGGTTGTGTTGGTTTTTAGGTTTGTTTTGTTTTTGAAGTCGAAGTCAAAGTAAGTCGAGAACAACAGTACAGCTTGTGCGACCCCCAGCCGGGCAGCTGCAACCTGGCGGGGGGATCCCGGACCTCTGACTGGGGATGCTGCTGGGATCCTCAGCGGTGTGAGCCCGTCCAGCTTCCCGAGCGGGTCCCCATACAAATGCCGCTTTCATTCCGCTGACCCGAAGGTTCCAGGCCCCAGCGGGCCCGAGAGGCCAGGCGCGGCCGCCCCGCCAAGACCCCGCGTCCCGCCCTGCTGACATTCAAACGTCTCTATTCAGGAATCTGTGTGGGGAAGAGCGGCTTCTATTTTTACCCCTAATGAAGTCTCCATCTGTCTGCTGTTTGCTAAAATAGAGACCAGCGCTCTGTGCTGGAAACACTTGAGGCTCCAAGCCCCAACCCGGGCACACATTCCCCAGGAGGGGCTGAGACAGACATTCCGTGCCCTGTGGGCAGCGGGCACCCCGGCTCTCCCGCCCACCCCAGGAGGAGACAGCCACACACCAGCCAAGACGACACCGTCCTCGCTGCTGGGAAGCGTGTGCGGGCCCCTCTCTGTCTTGCGGGGGGTCTCCCGGTTCACACGGCCGGGATCGCACCGCTGTAAGCTCCAGCTCCCTGCTCGGCTCACCCGGCCCCTCTCGCCCGCAACCCCAAGTCGGGTTTTCTCCTTGTGGGTCAGCAGAAGCCCAAACCTTGGGCGCTTTCCGTCGACCTGGTCGTTGTGTGATTTCCCCTGCTTGAGTTTGGAGACAGCGGCAGAGGGGATCAGGGCAGGGCCCCTGTGTCCTCGTGGCTGCCCGCGCTTCTCTGAGCCGTCCGCCTGCTGCCTCTGGGAATCTGGGGAGTCCCGGTTCCATGGGTCACTGGGTTCCGGTGTCTTTAGGCCCTTTGGTGCTGACCCTCCCCTCTGGTCTCTGCAGAGGCCACACCAGCTCTAAAGCCTCAAAGACTCTTTTCTTTTGCTATTTTTGCCTTTTGGATCACATCCAGCGATGCTCAGGGGTGACTCCTGGCTCTGCACTCAGGAATTACTCCTGGCGGTGCTCAGAGGACGCTATGGGGTGCTGGGGATTGAACCTGGGTTGGCCATGTGCAAGGCAAATGCCCTACCCGCTGTGCTATCACTTCGGCTGGCCTCAGAGACTCTTGCTTGTGACAAGTCACTTCCTCTCTTGCTGATCAGAGTCCCCTGGGCCAGGTGCGTGTACAATTTGGGGTGGTGCTGAGGGTATCTGGGGGCTTTCGTTATTCTTTTGTTTTCGCTTCTTAGTTGTTGGTGCCACGCTCAGGGGCTCACGCCTGGCTCCGTGCTCAAGCATCTCTCCTGGCTCTGTGCTCGGGGCTCCCTCCTGGCTCTGTACTCAGGGCTCACCCTCAGCTCTGTGCTCAAGGGACCACATGGGGTGCAGTGATTGAACCAGGGTCAGCCACATGCAAGGCAAGTGCCTGAAGAGCCCTGTACTTCCTTCCCAGCCCCCGGGGGCCTCTTTGATCTTATCCTAATTAGAATTCATTGAATTGCAGGTTAATATTTTTTGTCTGGCGCCTTCCTGTGCCTTTCACCTTTCTCTCCCTCCGTTGGACACCCCACCATGCTGGGAGAGATGCCCCTGGGCGTGCCTCTTCCCTCTCACTTCTCGCCTGTTTCCTCCTGCCCCTCACTTTGGGCTTGCTTGGTCCCCCCACTTCTTTCTTGAGCTGCTCAACACGGAGGTTCTGCAGTGAGTCTTCCTTTCAGTTAGGATGCTTCTTCAGACGCCAAGATTAGTGCTTTTCTCACCGTGGTTAAGCAATATGGTTGCGACAGTGATAACAGTATGGTCGGTTCTTTGCCACCAGCACCAAAGTGCCCATGGCCACCCCCCAGCCCCACCCCCGCCCATACTCCAGCCGCTTTGCTCCATGCTGCTTGCCTTTTCAGCGGCCTGCTCCCTGGAGGCGGCACCCCCTCTCACGCCTTCCTCCCGGATTGGTTCTTGGTCCCTTGGCGTGGCACTAGGGCTGCCCCATCAGAGTTCCCCACACTATGAGGCTGGAGAAGTCGAAACGTGGAAGACGTGGAAGCCAGGTGCATCTCAGGAGCACCCCCTCCCGCACAGGCCCTGCGGGGGCCCCAGGGGCCACTTGGCCCCGAAAGCAGCCACCAAATACAGACACAGGCTGTCGCCCAGCCGGGGTGACTGGAAATGCAGACCCGGGGTCTCGGCGAGCCCAGCTGCTCTGCACCCTGGGCAGCTCTCCTCCCGCTGGCTGTCCCGGGCTCCAGGCCTCACCCAGTGGGTGTTACCGATTCCCTCTCCTCACCCCCAGAGGCCCGGGCTCCCCTGCCAGGGGCTAGCAGCAGCCCGTGACGGGTCTCTGAGCCGATGGCACTGCGTGGGGCCAGGGGAAGTGTGTTTGGGCCAGAACAGGCCTAAGTCAGCAGCTCTGTTCCCAGGCTTCCTCACACCTGCTCCTGCCCTTCCCCCAGCATCTGCAGAGTTTAGGCCAAAGTGGGAGCTTAGGGAACAGAGCTGTGAGCACTGGAAATCGGGTCTCTTGCCTTTGTAGTAATGCTGGACTTCACTCATGAATTTGCTCATGCCCACTTCCTGCTTGGGAGGTTTTTGCTGTGGCGTGCTTCCTTATTTCCTGAATCAATAATCACTGAATCTATTGATTCTGCAAATTGCCTTTCACCATCTTGAATCCCCCTTTCCTTTTTAAAAATCTCTCTCTCCCATTTTCTCTCTCCTCCACTGTGGGTGCATCTGCAGGTGTGTTGGGCTTACAGAGACCCTCATGAGTCCATGAGGCTCTGCTCCTCTTGTTTTCCAGGCCTTTCCTGTGTTCTCCTGGGGGAATGGCAGCTGGAGATCTCCTCTTCCTCCTCCTCTGGCGGGGCCACTCTCAGCTCCACACCGCCCTGTGCTGCCATTTTTCCACTCTTTCATTTCCATTTGCAACTTTCTCACAGCTTCTATTTTTGTTTGATGAATTCTCCTATTTTTATTCATCAAGAGCATACTTCCTTTGTGCCTGAGCACAGTTTACATGACTAAAATAAAATACTTATTTACCTGTACCAACATGTGCTCATTTGGGGATTGGTTCCAGCCATTGCTCTTTCTCTTGAGAATGAGTCAAACTGTGTGTTTCTTCACCTCCCAACCGGATCTGTCTCATCTCCTGAATGTCCAGAAGGTGTCGAGACTCCTATTTCTTTTCTCCTCCCATAGAAGGTCGTGGCTTCCTACAGCTTAGTAGGCTATTAGCCTGGATTTCTAAGCACTGAACCGCTGGTGTGACTCAAACGTCATTTCAAAACGGTTCGTGTTTGCTCCATGTATACCTCACTCAAGGTCAGTCGGCCGGTTGGGCAAATATTTACCCAATATTTGGGGCTCCACCTCTCTGGCTCTTTGCCTTTCGGAGTGTCACCTCACTTCCTGGTGACGATGATGGTGCCAGGCTCCCTCCTGGGTGTGCTTTGGCCATGAAGCCCAAGGTTTCCATTAAGTGCTGGCCCTGGAGGAGATTTCTCCCACAAACTCATCCTGGAAGACGCAGGAAGACCTTCCCGGGATTCCAAGCCCACTTGGATCAGATCTTTCTGCTCTTGTTCACTCTCTGCTTCCTCCAGTCTGTTTGAAAGTAGTTTAACCAAATTTTATTTGTTACTGGTGGGAACATGGATGAGGCAGGCATTGCCTGGACCATGCCCATATGTAGTTATTCCCTTTTTTTTTTCAATTTTTTTTATAATGTAGGAGCACTGCTATTTATTCAGCCATTGATTAAGCTGATGAATTAGGCATGAACTCCACTTTAATATTCTTTTACTGGAGCCACCAATATTTCATCTCTCAAAGATAAAAGCAATTTTATTTTTCATGTAAAAAATTTAAATGTCACTAATTTTACCAAAACAGGTATGAATGAGGTAACATCCCCTCTACCAAAGAGAACATATTTTCCTTTATTTATTTGGAAATAAATATATTTTCCTTTATTTATTTGGAATTCCCACCATCCCTTGATAATACTAATTTCAACTATATAGCTGTGTCAAGGTCAATGATAATTTAATTCTCATATAAAAATATTTTCCCTCTCAATTCAGAGATTCAGACTGATGCGTACTTCCCCTGTGATATTTAGGATCTGTTTGGGGGCGAGTTTTAGCTCTAGTGTGCAGAGAAGCCCTTCAAGGGGTCCCAGCATGTTACAAGTCTGTCTTTGAAGTCCCCAAGTCTTGTATGGATTTGAGACGGTCCCTCTTTCCTTCTCTCCTTGTGTGACTGTTAAAGCACCCAACCCAATGCGTGCTTCCTTACGTACCAAGTAAACTATTTACAGCTAGTTGGTAAATGACATTTGAGGGAAATAGAAAAGTGGTAAAAATGTTATGGAAAAGACTTCTGGGTGATAAACATTCAAGGCTTAAAGCAAGAAAGACAACTCCTGATTGATGAGCACTGTGAGAAAGGAAATAAGTTATTTTTTCATGTGCACCACCTAGTGCAAAACCATTTCAGCTCCCGTGAGCAGACGAGCTCCCAGACGGCAGTGAGGAACTGTGGAGACACACTCTCCTCACACCAGGACTCCCTGCGGCCAAGGAGCAGGCTTGATGGTTGTCTAGTGCACTAGAAAAAGGCAGTACTAGTTGCACATATTTTGATCTTACTTAGAACGTAATTTTTATGTAATAATAAAAGGAAACATCAACTGATGTAAGATATAGTTTGCAAAATCTAAATCCCAGCAAGAAGGCATTGTAACGTGAGAAAGAAAGTTATTCTCAGGCAGTGAGTCATAAAAGGGTGGTAGGTGCCATATGCTGAGTGCTGAGGGGTGCCAGAAACATCAGAGAGGTTTGGAACGTTATTTTTATTACTGGTTTAGCGATTATTTTTGAAAACTCTAAAATGGCTGAGGGAAATGCATTAAAACTCTAAGACCTTGAGGCATTTATTATGATATTTGGTTTTTTTCCCACAGTGAAACTGAAAAGTCTTTAATTCAGTAAAAAATAATTTACAGAATCAGTAGTCAGTGATTCCCATGTGCATGCATAAAATAAGCAAGCATCTCAGAGAAAAAGAACACCAAAAATGGAAAAACAGGAAGCGTTTTTCAGAGAAAATGACACATCACCAAAATCCCCAAAGGTGATTCCAACAGCTTTTGGTTTCTCATCTGATATGTTGGAGGCCAGAGGCCATGGAGCAGGATTTAAAGTCTGTCAACCCGTAATCCTCGACCCAACAGTCTTCAAAATAAAGACAACCTCAGGCAAACAAAGAAGTCTCCTTGAACAAGAGATCCTACATTTCTTCAGGCTGAAAAGAAATTACATACCTGGAAGAAACTTAAATCTTCAAGAAGGAACACAGCAAAGGGAGAGTGCCTGACCATCCGTGCCAAATAGTTTAGAAAAATGTCTATATAAAGCAACTGTTAAAACTGAAAGTTTAGAGGACCACAGATCAATTGTATTATGATACACAATCCACAAACAGCAGTCCCTGTAAAAAAATACATTCCCCAGATATAAAAATAAAGGATCAGGTTGAACGAACATTCAGCCACACGGGGTGCATAGAACAAGAAATGCAACCCAAGGCAAACTTAAACTGGCAGCCTGGGCAGGGCCACCTCAAGGCACCTCTGCATGCCGCAGCCCAGCTCCCATCCCTGGGCCACCGGGTGTGGTCCAGGAACCTTGTCGGACTGAAACCCAATCATGAAACTGTGTATCTCACTGTGATTCGATTAAAAATAAATAAATAAAAAATTTCAAGACTAATAAAATAAAACCTTGGAACCAAAACAGGGAAGAAAAAACAGGAACAACAGACATAAACAGCCATGTCAAGTGGGAATGAGGAACTTGCTCTGGCTTCCCGAGTCAGGCTAGCCGCCGTACAGGGGAGCAGGGCTGGCTGTATCGCACCCACCTCGGGGACGCTGCAGAGGAAGCGGGATTGTCACTGCGTTTAGCTGAGTGGAAACTAGAATTCCGAGTCACTGCACGAGGGCCTCTACCTGCTGTTTCCAGCAAGGCCTGGATGGGGGAGCTCGGCTTCTCCTCACAGGTGCTGTCCTTCCTGAGGAGAGCCCCGTTAGCTGCAAGCAACAAAGCACTGGCCTCTGAGGGTTGGGGGAGACTCGACTTCCCAGACAGCAGACTCTGGAGGCGGCCAGGGGTGTGCCCGAAAAACACTTTCTACAAGGGGTCTGTGTGGCTCAGAGCTCCGTCGAGCCTCTCCACAGAAACCACGAACAGACAAGAGGTGGCCCGGGAGGGGATGCGTGTGTGGGACGCCCTTGCTTTGACGTGGGGCTTTGCTGGGAGGCTGACCGGGTAGAGAGCAGCAGAAACACTCCAGCCTGGCCTGACAGGGAGAATGTCCCAGGTCAGAGCTGTGGGCTGGGAAGGAGAGCTCAGGAGCCCCCAGCCTGCGGACGCCACCGAACCAGACACACGGCACAGAGGCAGGAGCCCGGGGCCCTTGGGAGCTGAGAGCCAGCACCCTGTGTCCTAAGCTACTCTCCCCACTGGATTCGGGGTCTCCCCATTGGATTTTTGGGAGCAGATAACCTGCCTTAGAGCCTCCTGCTTCTGCGCAACAGGCGAGTTTGGGTGTGGAATGGGGCAGGCCAAGCCTCTCCCCGTTACTCAGTTAGTCGCCGAGTGCCGAGGTTTAGCGCGTCTCTCAGGCTATCGGGTTTGGAGCCAGTGTGGGATGCTCGGGGCTGGGCTGTGTGGCAGGAGCGGCATGTGTTTTGTACGAGGGCGGGCATGGACAGGGCTACTGGGGGAATCGTGTCCCTGTCAAAGTGGGCTCACATCCATCTGGGACTCATGAATCCGACCCTCTTTAAAGCAGCATAAACAGGCCGAAAGTCTTCGTCATTCTCACGGCCACTCCAGAACCACGTGCTGTTTCCCTCTGACTGGGCCAACCCACCCATACACATCAGTCTTACACCAGAGGATTGGTCCCCTGACGGAATGAGTGATTGAATTTCAGTAACGGAAAATCTTTTTTCCGCAGTCCCTGATGCCTAAGTAAGGACCACGGGAGACGGTGACCACCCCCTCCAGATTCTAGGGGCAGCACCGTCCCGTCTCTGACCTTACCATGTGGAACTAACGAACCTGACTGCTACCAGAACGGGCCATGTTGATTCTGTCTCAGATGGCAGGCTCTCAGCTAGCAAGTGCTGGTGCTAGCACGTTGGATTTTATTGAGAAGCCTGAGGAAAGATGGTGGAGTTGGGAAGGAAAGAACCCAACAAGTGGAAGTGATGGACTGGTCAGGAGGAGGTGCTCCGCCTGCAGCGTACAAGAGGGAGGCCGAGGCCGGACCACTGCGGGCCGGCCTAAAAGCAGAGTGCCCACCGGGCAGAGTCCAGGGCTGAGAACGGAGTGCCCACCGGACAGAGTCCAGGGCTGAGAGCGGAGTGCCCACCGGGCAGAGTCCAGGGCTGAGAGCGGAGTGCCCACCAGGCAGAGCCCAGGACATCCAGCTGCAGGCTAACGCCCTGGAGGCCCCTGCGCTGAGCCCCTCTTGGGGACTTGGATGGATTTTTCTGGACAGTTTTGAGTCCCCAAACACTTGAAAGTCACTTTTGCTGCTGAAGAAACACCGGCTCTATTGTCCACTCCCAGTGCCGCTCCTCAGCCTTCCTGCCCCAGAGCCTCTCCTGTCCTCTGTGGAGACCAGTAGACCTGGTCAGCAGCTCCCGAGTTCATGCAGAGCCGCAGGGCGGGGACACAGTCCCACCAGGCCACCCCCTTCACACCGTGCGCCAGCCCTGGGAGCCCGGCCAGCGACACTCTGCACTCGGAATGCCCCTCCCACTCACCGGATTCACGGGACGGTCCGCCAGCTGAGGTGCTGAGGTGCTGGTCCCCTCCCGGGAGACTGGTGTGTTTGCCCCGTGCTGCAGGTCAGGGTGACGGGGAGCGCCTGTCCCGCAGGGCCGCGCTCTCCCAGCCCGAGCAGCTGCCCTGCACTCGGAGGGGTTGCTGGCGAGTGTGTGCGGCCCCCAGCGTCTCGTTCATGCGGAGGGAGCAGGCGCAGCTGGAAGGCGCAGGCTCTGCTCCCCGCCCTGCTCGGCCTCTCCCATGACCCACCCGCCACCTCGCGAGGACGAGGGACACTACTGTCACACCAGAAATTGCAGAACCACAGGACGTACAGAGCTGCGCGGCGCCTGTTCCAGCCCAGCCTCCACCCCTCAGGAAGCCTCCGGGACTTGGGGCTCTGGGTGAGGAACCGGGGTGAGAGCAAATGCACCCACGTGACCCGGCCGTGGGCACCACCTCTGCTCAGCTCCTCCCAGAGTCACGTGGGCATGGGCACGTGTAAGCAAGCCACGTCCCAGGTGTCCCCTCTGGAGCCAATAGAAGGCTCCAGAGGGTGAAGAGAATGCGTCTCTGACAGAGACTCAGGGTGATGTCAGAGAATGGCACCCGGGCACCGGGCACTCGGGAGAGCGGGCACACAGCTGCCTGTGCCCTTGACCTGGCGTCTGCTAGTGGCAGGACCGCAGTTGCTGTGGCCGGGGAACGTCCATGGCATGCCTGGACTCGAGACCCTGTGGAACATCTCCAGACACTTCCTCTTGGGTCAGTTGCCCATGAACGGGGCACCTCGCCCCGCTCTGCGGCCCCTCGAGGCCAAGCTGGGTGCCACAGAGGGAGGATTTGGACAGGCTGAGATGAGCGAGAGAACCCATCGGTACACAAAGAGGGAATGACACATGTCCCGAGCAGTCGGACCCCGTTTCCGGTTCAGGCTTAGGACACCCCTTGTTTGCTCATTGCAGCAGCTCCAGGCCAGCCAGAGGGAGTGCTGTGACCACGGTCCTGGGGCCTGTCATCCACCTAGCTCTGGCATTTCCCTGCACCCCCCCAGTCTAGGCGGTGAGACTCAGACGAAACAAGTGGCATCTCATTATTTTGGGTCTGGTTCTCATTTGAGGGTGGTGGGAGATTGTCACAGTTTCTACTCTGAACAGTGCTGGGACTTTGGATGGATACGGGGAGACCATCTGTCCCTGCCTTTGCCCGGGAATCCAAAGAGGAGCTAAACTGAAGAACAAATGTTTTTAAAGGGTAATAGGGCCTGAAATGCCGCTGGGGGCAGACATGTGGCTCCCGTGGACAGCCCTGGGTTCGATCCCCAAGTCACAAACAAACCAAGGCACTGTCACTCCCTTGCCACTGTCTCAGCAGCAACAAGCATGTCCCATGCGATGAAGCCTCTCTGGGCTTAGAGACGGAGATTCTCGGGAACGTCTTCCCGAGGTGGGTTTCTAACCCCACAAGGGGACTCCTTAATCCGTGGGTCTCATTAGCCTGGCACACACCTGAGGCCTGAATGTGTGCGAGCAGCTGGTGCGGTGAGTGTCCACGGTGGCTCAGCCTCTCTGTGTGTGCGTGTGCCAATTGCTCAGAAAGGCGCCATCGGTCTGCTGCCAGACACCTGCCAGACACCGTGGGTCAGCACTGGACACTTCAGGGCCTGGGACTGCCCACTGCACACCATCAGACACACTTCCGCCACCGGTCAGTCGGGGCGAGAGGCTGTGGGAGCGTCGCCCATCTGGGTGGGCCAGGCCTGCCTTCCTTCCCAGCCGGCCCTGCGCGTCTACACTGACCTTCCTGCCTGCCCACTGACGGCGGGACCAGGACAGGAGCACATGAGGACAGACGGTAAGCAGCCAGGAAGGCAGGATTCCAGACACGAAGGACGTGGTCCTGCCTGCCGGTGGGAGCCGGGCGGAAAGAGGCTGCCTGGACACAGCCCCTCCCACGCACCCAGACGGCTCTCGGCTAACACCAGCCCCCCGAGCCCGCTGTAGCAGACTGGGGGCAGAGCCCACCCACGGGGAAGGCGAGCGGATTCTTTGCTCCCTTGTGCTCGGCCCTGTTTGTCTTTCTCACGAATTGCCCCAGGAACTCTTAAATTTGTATTTGCTGGTTGTCCAAGAGCACTTGGGAAACTGCCGCCCCACAGAGGCAGGTGTGGAGGCAGCTCCCGCTTGCTTCTCCCAGCCCAGCCTCCGTTCCGAAGGGCCTTGTTCTATCCCGTAATAATCCCATTGTGATGCTGTTTTAGTGGTAAGCTATTACTAGAAGTGTACTGGGCAAAATCAGAAGATTGAGAATTCGGGAATCGACCCTGAAGAGACAGAAAAAGGCTCAGGCCTGGCTGCAGATTCGGGTCCTCGGTGCTGTTCCCGCCTGCCCGGTGAGTCACAGGCTGTGGCCCTCATGGGCACAGCAGGCTTGCGGCCCTGATGCGTGTGTGGGATACATTCAGAAACGTGGGGAGGCCCCACGTGTCCCCCAGACAGCATCAGCCCTGCCCCGAGGCTCCCTCGCCGTCTGCGAGGTGGGCACTGAGCGGGGTGTCTGCAGTAAGGAGCCTCCAGCCCACAGCTTGTCTGAGGGTGCAGGGGCAGGATGAGGGAGACCAGCCTGAGGAGACACAGCCCAGCTCTCTCCGGCTCGACGCCTGGAACACGACGAAGATTCTCCAGCAGCATAGGCTGGGAAGGCCTTTCGGCTGGCTCGGGCACTCTCCAAGGGGCCGGACCCGCGGGATGTTGGCTCTGAAAGGCAGCCGCTGCGCAGGTGAAAACAGACCTCGGACGCCTTGGGGCTGCCATGGAAATTCGGTCACCCGTGGACACCGGAAGCTGCTAAGGAGGATCCTTCAGTGGGTAGCCGCTGGGCGGTGGGCGTGTTGCAGACTCCTGTTTGGAGAGAAGGTTGCTTGCGGGGCCTCGGGGTCTGGAGTCTGCATCCATCGAGCCCAGGAGGTGGAGAAGGGGTGGGGGCAGAAGCAGAGCTCATGGGCTCGAAGCCGATGTCCAGCTCCAGCTTCACCTCTGACTGGACGGCCTGGAACTGTTTCTCAAGAACAAGCACAGTAAATTCATAAGCTTCCGAAGAGAAGCTGGTTGCTGCCTAATGATCTCTCTGGGTCTGTGTTTGGGGGTGGTTGTGGGGCCACACTCACCAATGCTCGGGGCTCCTTCCTGGCTCTGTGCTCGGGCTCACTCCTGGCTCTGTCCTCAGGGCAGACTCCCAGCTCTGTGCTCAGGGATCACTATTGGCAAGCTTGGGGGCCTATCTTGTCTTCCAGGGACCAAACCTGGGTCAGCCACATGCTAGGTTCGTGCCCTGCCCACTGGCATTATCTCCCTAGACCTTTGCATTTTTATTTAAATTTCTCTGGGGATTGGCAAGCTGATGTACCCAGAGAACTGGGAGATGAAACCAACTCTCATTCACCAATCGGTTGTGTCGGGTAGAACAGTTGATCGTCTTCTGCTGCACTTGCCAGTGTGGCGCGGTGTCCAGTCCTCCCCTCACACACCCCCAGTCCGGGCTTCCGGCTGTTTATGGTGGAAGCAGAGGTCCAAGGAGGTGTCTGTAGCAGCAGCTGGATACAGGACTTCCCCGAATTCCTCAGGACTGCTCACAGCTCACGAGGACACAGTTGTGGGGTGGGAGCTGCAGGGACAAGCCACGTCCCTGCAAGACCTCAGGAAGGGAAACCGGCATGATCGCATTCACACCTTTATTCCAAAAAGCAAGACGCCAGAGGCAGGTGAAGGATGGCTCTCCTGAAGGCCAGCCTGTCTCTGAAGCGCTCGAGAAGGCCGCGAGTTAGAATGACTGTCCCCCGAGATCCTCCACTGAGTGACACTCGAGGGTCCTTGCTTGCAAGCTTCTTGTTCCGTCCTAGACAACAGAACTCTCCAGAGGCTCAGAAGGGGACCGGGAAGGGGCCCAGGTGGGCCAGGTGAGGCCTAACTAGTGTTCTTGGAAAAGTGTGAACTCGAGTGACAGAGGTTCCACTGTCATTTACTGACGTGGACCCTTGGGTCTACCTCAGTTAAACTTCACAGAATACTATTTCCTCAAAGGGAAATGGGAAAAGTAATCTCTTGCGAATAAATCATGCTGGGGATTAAATGGAATGAGAAAATGTAAAGTATACATCTAGCATCCTTCCTGAAACACTGCAAGGATGTATTAAATATTCATTCATCTCGATCGCCCTGCCATTCCTAATTACGTCTGGCGGAGAACAGGGTAATGAAAGAAAGCAGCGAGCCGAGAGCTCCCTGGTTCAGGAAGACGCATGGGAAGCCAGTTACCGCCTCAATTCTTTCTTCATCCTCTGGGAGAGTCTGGAGAATTTCGCTGCCACCCAGAACAAAACCAGAAGGAGCTCCCACGTCCCGAGCCTCCAGGACTCCACCGCAGAGAGGAGGAGGCTGGGAAGAGGCGAGAGCACAGGCTCGGAGCAGCTCGGCCTGAGGCTCCGCCAGCCTGATGGGGCGGGAGAGCCCTGGCATTGCGCAGTGACTGGGAACACCGCTAGGAGAATCACGTTGTGAGGTGGCTGAACCCGCTTGGAAGAACTATGGCACAAACATAAACATGGAGCCTGTGATTTTAAGTTAGATTGTGGGCCCAGCATTGCAATGCCCTCCAGCCTCTAGAGATACAA
This sequence comes from Sorex araneus, assembly GCF_027595985.1. Taxonomy (NCBI): domain Eukaryota; kingdom Metazoa; phylum Chordata; class Mammalia; order Eulipotyphla; family Soricidae; genus Sorex; species Sorex araneus. The sequence goes on from NC_073306.1 coordinate 142,869,300, forward strand.
TACAAATAGAGAAATCTTCCTTACGTGCACAGGGACAGCAGGGTCACAGAGGCCGAGGCAGGCGTCTGGTTCACCTGCTGCCCGAGGGAAGAAAATGGCCATGCCTTCGCACAACTTACTGCTCGCAGCCTTTGCCCTACATGTTCACAGAAAGCCCTGCCGGCCATTAGCTGCCGGGGCTGGAAAGGGACCACTCGGCTCCGAGCCAGAGCTCCTGAATAGTGCCCAGCCTGTGGTTCAGCACGTGGGTCACTACCAGAGGACAGGGAGTTTGTTCCAGACCCCGCAGGGGTGCCCGGGAGGCCACCTCTTCCCACACACTGACCAGGGCCAGGAGAAGCCGCTGAAAGTGGCCGTGAGCAGAATGAGAGCTTTCCCGGCTCCACAGCCTTCCCGGAGGAGCGCCGGCCTCACAGACATGGGCAGGCGGGGCTGCAACAAGAACTGGGCTTCGTCCACACCCGGACTGTCCCCTCCTTCTGACTCCCAGCGGCTTCACG